>NC_135493.1:85675611-85975611 GCF_052094955.1 Ictidomys tridecemlineatus
TAGCTAAACTAAAAGAAAGAGACAGAAAACTAAAATAAATAAAATTAGAGATGAAAAGGGAGATATTATAACAGATACCTCTGAAATTCAGAAGATAGTTAGGGAATTTTAAAAAATTATACATTTTTTACTTGTAAATGGACACAATACCTTTATTTTATTTATTTATTTTTATGTGGTGCTGAAGCTAGAACCCAGTGCCTCACAAGTGCTAGGCAAGCACTCTACCACTGAGCCACAACCCTAGCCTACAGGGAATATTTTATAAAACCATATGCCAACAAAACAGAATATCTAGAATAATGGAAAAATTCTGGATAAACATGACCTAACAAAATTTAATCCAGAGGATAAAAAAAAAACACCTAAACTATGAAAACAAGCAGTGATATTCAAGCAATACTAAAAAGTCTCTCAGCAAAGAAAAGTCCAGGACTGGATGGATTCAATGTTGAATTTTATCAGATTTTTTAAAAAAAACTAATAACAATGCTCCTAAAACTATTCTATAAAATTGAAAGGGAAGGAACACTTTAAAAGTCAATCTATGAAGCCAGTATTACCCTGCTACCAAGACCTGATAAAAATATATCAATAAAAGAAAATGATAGCTGGGTGTGGTGGAACAAACCTATAATCCCAGTAACTCAGAAGGCTAAGGCAGGAGAATCATAGTTCAAGTCCAGCCTTAGCAATCTAGTGAGACCTTGTCTCAAAATAAAAAATCTAAAAGGGTTGGAGATGTAGCTTGTTAGAAAAAAAATATCCCCCAAACATAAATATCCCCCAAACAGAAGACAGACCTAACAACATAGAACAGAATCCACAAACATCTCAACATCTCACCTATTAGAATAGGATTGAACCCGGTACCAAGTAGGTGGTTCTGGGTTCAATCCCCAGAACCAAAATAAATTTAAAACTACAACAAAAAATGAAAATCACATGATCATCTCAATAGATGCAGAATAAGCCCTTGACAAAATCCAGCATTGTTTCATGATAAAATCCCTCAATAAACTAGGTAGAGAAGGATCATACCTCAACATAATAAGGGATATACTCAACAAGCCCATATCCAACATCATAATGAATGGTGAAAATCTGAAATCATTTCCTCTTGAAATTAAGAATAAGTGTATCCACTATCACCACTATTTTATAAAAAATATTTTTATTAGTTATCGATGGGCCTTTATTTATTTATTTATTTATTTGCTTATGCATTGTGCTGAGAATGGATCCCTGTACCTCACACATGCTAGGCAAGTGCTCTACCACTGAGCTACAACCCCAGCCCTTTCACCACTCTTATTCAATATAGTACTTGAAATTTTATCTAGAGAAATTAGTCAAGAGAAAGGAAGAAAAGGGATATATATAAGAAAGGAGTAAATCAAATTATCCCTGCTTGCAGATTATACGATTCTATACTCAGCCCCAAAGATTCCACCAGTCACGTGTGTTGGGGCATAACAGTAATCCCAGTGGATCAGTAGGCTGAGGCAGAAGGATTCTAAGTCCCAAGCTAGCCTCAGCAACTTTGCAAGACTCTGTCTCAAATAAAAAGGACAGTCATGTAGCTCGGTGGTAAAGTGGCACTGGCTTCAATTCCCAGTACAAAAATAAAAATAAAAGACTCCACCAAAGGACTCTGGGAACTGATAAACATATTCAGCAAAGCAGTAGGATCCAAAATCAACATTCAAAAACAGTAGCTTTTCTTTTTTGTCTTTTTGGTACTGGGAATTGAACACAGGGTCACTTAACCACTGAGGTGCATCCTCAGCCCTTTAAAAATGCTTTTTTAAAAAAATTTAGAGACAGGGTCTTGGTAAATTGTTTAGTGCCTTGTTGATGAGGCTTGCTTTCAACTTACTATCTTCTTGCCTCAGCCTCCTGATCTGCTGGGATTACAGGCGTGTGTACCATACCTGGCTAAACAGTAGCTTTTCTTATATACCACTAATGAACTTGCTGAGAAAGAAATCAGAAAATAATAATCCCATGCACAATAGTCTCAAAAAATAACTAGGAGTGAGCTAGGGATATGGCTCAGTGGTAAAGTGCTTCCCTGGCATGCATGAGTTCCTGTGTTCAAATCCTCAAGCACACACACACACACACACAAAAAAAAAAAAAAAAAAAAACTAGGAGTAAACCTAACCAAGGGGACAAAAGACCTCTACAATGAATAATATAAAACTCTGAAGAAAGAAATTGAATACACTAGAAAATGGATAGACCTCCTATGTTCATAGAGTCAGCGAATGAATATTATTAAAATGGCTATACTACTGAAAGTGATCTTCAGATTCAATTCAGTCCCCATCAGAATATCAGAATACCAATGTCATTCTTCACAGAACTAGAAAAAACAACCCTAAAATTTATATGGAACCACAAAAGACCCTGACTAACCAAAGCAACCCTGAACAAAAAAGAGAATGCTGGAGGCACCACAATACCTGATTTCAAAATATGCTACAGAGCCATGGTAACAAATGGACACAAAACAATGGAATAGAATAGAGGACCCAGAAATAAACCCACGTGTCTACAGCTATCTGATTCTCATCAGCAGTATCAAAAACATACATTGTAGAAAAGACAGCCTCATTAACAAATGGTGCTAGAAAAACTGGAAATCCACATGTAGAAGACTGAAACTAGACTCCTATCTCACAAAAATAAACTCAAAGTGGATCAAAGACATTAATGTAAAACCTGAAACTCCTAGAGGATAACGTAGGGGCAATACTTCCACGTATTGGCACAGGCAAAAATTTCCAGAATGGGATTCAAATAGCGCAGAAAACAAAAGCAAGAACTGACAAATAGAATTACACCAAATTAAAAAGCTTCTGAACAGCAAAGGAAATAATTAACAGAGTAAAGAGACACTCCACAGAATGGGAGAAAATTTTTGCAAGCTATTTATCTGACAGAAGATTAATATCCAGGACATATAAACAAAACTCAAAAATAACAAAAGAACATGAAAAAACAACCCTAAAATTTATATGGAACCACAAAATTTTGATTGAACTGATATAATTCAATCAAAAAATGGGCAAATGGTCCAAATATACCATTTCAAAAGAAGTATAAGTGATCAATAAATATATAAAAATTGCTCAATATTTTTAGCCATCAGGGAAATACAAATCAAAAGTATACCGAGATTATTCCAGTCAGAATGTCCATTATTGAACAAACAAGTCAGGCACAGTGGCATACTCCTATAATCCCAGCAACTTGGGAGGCTGAAACAGGAGGATCACAAGTTTGATGCCAGACTCAGCAACTTAGTGAGGCCCTAAGCAACTTAGCAAGACCCTGTCTCTAAATAAAATATTAAAAAGGGCTAGATTTGTGGCTAAGTGGTTAAGTGCCCCTGGGTTCAATCCCCTGGGCCAAAATATGACCAGAAGAATGAGAAGTTATACTCCATTTATGTATGATGTGTCAAAATGCATTCTACTATCATATATATCTAATTAGAACAAATTTTTAAAAATAAAGAAAATATGGTATATATACACCCCATATTCACCTATAAAACAGAATGAAATATTATCATTTGCACAAAAATGAATACACCTGGAGGATGTCCTGTTAAATGAAATAAGACACAGAAAGACAAGTATCACATGATTTCTCTCACATATGGAAACTAAAACAAAGAAAAGAAAAAGGATAACCTGAAAGTACAAGAGGCAGGGGCTGGGGTTGTGGCTCAGTGGCAGAGCTCTTGCCTAGCAGGTATGAGGCACTGGGTTCGATCCTCAACCACATAAAAATAAACAAATAAAATAAAGACATTCTGTCCATCTACAACTACAAAAACATTTTTTAAAAAGAAAGTACAAGAGGGACTATTAGGATAGGGGAAGGGGACTGAGGGAGGTAAGAAGGGGAGAGGACAAGAAAGGATGGAAGGAAGGGTAGATATGATCAAAACATGATGCATGAATGTTCAGAAATGTCACAATGAAACCCATTGATTTGTTTAATAAGTATATGTTAATATAATTTTTTAAAATATTTATTTTTTAGAAGTAGCTGGACACAATACCTTTATTTATTTATCTTTATGTGGTGCTGAGGATCGAACCCAGGGCCTCACACATGCTAGGCAAGTGCTCTATTGCTGAGCCACAATCCTAGCCCCTAATTTAATTTTTTAAAAAATAAAAGCTTATTTGGCTCAGATTCTGGTGGCTGGTGGGTCCTGACAGCATAACACTGGTGTCCTGGCAAGGACTCCCTGGCTGCATCACAACATGGCAGAGAAGTGGAGGGTGAACCATTCACATGCAGAAAAGGCCTAGTGATATGGGTAGTTTTGCTTTGTAACAACTGGCTCTCAAAAGAATTAATCCAGTCACAGAAGACCTGACCCATCCCTGCAAGACAACATTAATCCCTTCATGAGGATGATGTCCCCATGACCTAATTACTTTCCACTAGGCTTCACCTCTTAAGGATCTATCACCTCAACACCATCACAATGGGGACCAGCCTCCAGCACATGAATTTTTAGGAAACAAACCATATCCAAACCACAGCACATAAAAAGACTAGAAACTCAAACACTGTGATATAAAGCCAAAAGCAAATTGGAAACCTCATCTGAGAAATCTATCCACAGATCAGAAAATTCACACTCAAGACACTCACCCACAAACAGGTCAGTGATCTCAAGTTCTATAACATATACTCATATCAAATAAGATATCTCAAATTCTAGGAAAAACAGAGACATCTTCAGAATGTATACCCCCAAAAATCAGAGTTTGTAGGCTGAGACCTCAACCCTACATAAAATATGCACAAAGTGCTTCACACCTCAAACTAGGAATACACACACCTAAACAGATCGAGACACATTCTGTTATATTTATTCCCAAATGAATAAAAAATCTCATATTTCACAAATATTCACAAAATATCAGAGACCCAATAACCTAAACATAATATAAATACCTCATAGACCTTACATACTAGAACATATATCCTAAATTAGCCAGGGCTCCTTATATCCTAGGACACCACACACACAAAGAGATCACAGACCTTGTACTCTGAGATGCACACCCACAAAAACCTCAGAGGTCACAAATTTAGGGACACACATTCTCAAACATATCAGAGAGTTCTCATCCTGGTTCATACACCCACGTGTAGATCAGAGGCCTCCCTCAAAGGACATACACAAACAGGTCAGGTGGCTACCATTTTGGGATGTCCACTAACAAGTAGTTAGAGACATGGGACACCATGTTCCTTTCCTATCACTGTTATAACAAATTGCCATAATTTCATTGTTGTAAAAACACAAATTTATTTCTCATATTATATTTGTATAGGATAGAAACCTGAAAGTAGGTCTAAAATCAGGTGTCAACAATGTAGGTGAGTTCCTTATGGAGACTCTAGGGATGAATGTATTTCCAATTTCTAGAGATGCCTGTAGCCCTTCATTACTTTCCCCTTCCTCCATCTTCAAAACTGATAGCATTTCATCATTGAGTTTCTCTGATCTACTAGTTTCTCTATCTAGATGTGATAACTCTGTTATTACATCTCCTTCTCTAACCTAGTCAGTCAACACATCTCCTTCTCTCACTCCAGCTTACTGGTCACATGTCCTTCACTGGTCATCTTTGGAGAACCTTTATTTCATCAACCAAAGTCATGTGCACAAAGTATTAGAGATTTCACATCTTTGTATATATTCTCATGAAGAGCACAAGGACTCACATCCACAAACTTTTCTATCATCATATTACTGTCTCTAACTCAGCTTATATCATTATATTATGTTCAGTGACAATAACCATCCTTTCCGCCCTGTTTAAGGACTCTTGTGGTTAGGTGCTGTGGTGCATTCCTATAATCCCAGCTACCCTGGGGGTTGAGACAGGAGACTCACAAGTTCAAGACCAGTCTGGACAATTTAATGAGATCCTTTCTCAAAATAAAAATTTTTTAAAAAGGCTGGGAGTGTGGCTTGCCTAGAAAGTGCCAAGCCCTGGGTTTGAAACTTAGCATCCCAATAAAAAAAATAATAAAGATTCTTTAAAAAATAAAAAAAGATTCTTGTGATTATATTGGACCTACCTAGAAAATATCCCAATCTCGAGATGTTTTATTTAATCGTATCCACAAAGTATCATTTTAACAAGTAAAGTCATATATTCAGCTTCCAAGTTAGGACATGAGCATCTTTAGGTGGCCAAAAAATCAGGACAGCACAGAAATACAGACACAAACCATTAGAGAACTTCCAAAACACACACTTCCAGAAATCTCAGAGGCCTAAAATGCTGGACATGTTTGTGGACACCACAAACAACTCACAGACCCCATCACTAATCAGAGACCTCCAACCTGAAACACACATCTAAAGAGAGCAGATACCCCTACATTCTGAGACATATACTCAAAATCAGCTCTGGGACCTCACAAATTGGAACATATACCCACAAACAGAATAGACGTCACACCTTCAGCAAGTCATCAAGAGTTTTGCTTTGTTTTTTGTTTTGTTTGCAGGGCTAGAGATAGAACCCAGAACTTCACACCTGTTAAGCAAGTGCCCTATCACTGAACTATATCTCCAGCCCTCTTTTTATTATTTATTTATTTAGTTTTGGTACTAGGAATTGAAGCCTGGGGGCATTGAGCCACATCCCCAGCCCTTTTTTTTTAAAAAAAAAATATTTTTTAGATGTTGATGGACCTTTATTTTATTCATTTATTTTTACGTGGTGCTGAGAATTGAACCCACTGCCTCACACATGCTAGGCAAGCGCTTTACCACTGAGCCACAGTCCCAGCCCCTCCCCAGCCCTTTTTATATTTTATTTTGATACAGTTCAAACTGGTCTTGTGACTACAGATGTGTACTCCTGTGCTTGGGCTCCAAAAGGCATTTTTTACAAATCTTACAAACTGTGATTTACATGTACAAACAAACTGCAGACATTATATCCTGCAGCAAGGATCCACAACATGTTGGAGACCTCAAGTTCTGAGAAATACACTCAGAATAATTAAAGATATTTGACATCTTGAGATATATAGGCACAAGAAGATGAGAATATTCCAATCCTGAGACATATATCTGCAAACAGATCAGAGGCCTTGATGCTGAGATATACACCCCAAAGAACTCAGAAAACTTGTACTTTGAATATATATATCTTAATGAATAACAAACTTCACTGCCTGTTATATATGCAAGCATACAAATCAGAAATCTCATATTCTTGCAAAAAAATGCTAAAAGCATCACAAATCTGACAACCTGGGATTGGCATTCACAAACCTCTGAACACTCATACCTGAGAGATATACCCACAGCTTTGAGATCTCATATCCTAGTACATGTATTCAGAAACAGAGCACAGAACTCACACTCACATCCTGGGAAAACACCCTCAAACACAGTCCTCTGAAACTGGTCAACTTTCTAGAAAACATGAGAATCTTCATACCACTAGCTAAATACCCACCAAAAAAGATCAGTGAGTTCCTATCTTGGGATATACCTTCACAAACAGATCAGCTGGACCTCATACGCTGGACAGGTGGCCACAAAGAGATCATAGACCTCAAACCCAACAACATATATCCATGAAGAGATCAGAGACATACACCACAAACAGACTGGGAAACTCACATCATGAGATATACTCCAAGACACATCAGAGACCACATACAAACACAGACACACACTAATAGAACAGAAATCTCAAATGCTACAACATAGCACATCAGAAACCAGACATGCTATGAAAAAGAGATAGAAATAGATTGTAGACCTAATATCCTGTAACATACAACCACGGAGAGACCATAGAGCTAATATCTAGGGATGTGTACCACAAAGAGATCAGAAGATTTGACCTAAAGGATATACACTCACAATAAGCTCTTTGAACTAGACATTCACAACTAAACAGATGAAGTTATGCATATGTACACCTGGGACATATGTATCATGTGTCATTTATCATGTCATGTATCAAAGCCTGGTACATATACCCATAAAGAGTTCAGATAGGGTTGGGGATTAAGCTTAGAAATAGAGTGCTTGCTTAGCATGTATGAGGTCCTCGGTTTGATTCAAGCACTGCAAAAAGAAAAAAAAAAGTTAATATATGTCACTTGCTGTAATCCACCTCAAAACAGATCAGAGACCTGAAAGCCTAGGATATTCACTCCCAAACCCATCACAACCCTTATTCCCTGGGACATATAATAAATTAACATAGAGCTCAGAAACATCACATGGTAGGACAGTCAACACCAAAGTTTTTGACTTCCATAAAATAGATAAGAGAACTCACATCCTTGACAAAATTCACAGAGACATCACATACTGAAACATATAGCAATGAACAGAGACTTTATACCAAGAAGCATAAAATAATAAAGAAGTCACAGACCTTATACTCTAGACATATACACCCTAAGAGATCCAAGACTTCACATTCTGTGGGGTATGTACCCAAAACAGACTTCACACACTGAGACACATATCTGCTTACAGATAAGAGACCTCAAACACAGGTTCATACAATCATAACCATATCAGAGAACTTCTATTTTTGGCATATACCCATGAGAGACATATCACACACTGGTAATTATAGTGACAGGCATATCAGACTTTAAATCCTGGGACATACCTGCACAAGCAGATCAGTGACCTCACACTCTGGGGCATACACCCACAAACATATCAGAACCCATTCTATTAAACATATCCAAAATAAATCAGATCAGAGATCTTAACCTCAAATCCTGGGATATACACTCACCAACAGATTAAAGATCTCACATCCTTGGACAAACTTACAGGAACAGCCCCAAATCCTAAAATTCTGGGACATAAAGCCACAAACACAACATAGTCAGCATACCTGAGGATAATAACCATAAAGAGAGGGAAGACCTCAAACTTTCAGTATATCCAAAAACAGATCAAAGACCTTACATATAGAGTCATATGTAGACAAACAGTTCAGATTTCTCAGTCTGGGACAAACACTCAGAAACAGATCAGAGACCTCACACCCTAGGAAATATACCCACAATCTGACCTTGACATTAACAATTGAAGACAGATTCACATATCAGTATACATCAGTGAAAGGATCTTAGACCTCACATTCTGAGAAATATATCACTAAACAGATTCTACATACATATCAACCAAGAGCTCAGGACTTCATACCATGGGACATATGCACCCAAAGAGATCAGAGACCTTCATCTGAGGTCATATGGCCACAAACAGACTTAAGAACTCACTCTGTAAAATCTACCCCCAAACAGGTCTGGGACCTCATATCCTGGGACCTATAGCCACAAAAATACCAGAGACCTCATACCTTTGATAAACATCCATGAAAAGATAAGTCACATATTGGGACATATATAGTGACAGCTGGGAATAAGTCTGAGACCTCACATTCTGGGACATATATTAAAGAAGAGCTTGGGGAACTCCTATCATGGGAAGTACAACCACAAATGTCTCAGATAACCTACAACCAGAGACATATACTCAAAGCCAGAGAAGATACCTGATACCCTGGAACATACACTCTTAGACAGAGTAGCAATCATGTTATGAAACACACACACACACACACACACACACACACACACACACACACCAAACAGATCAGAGTACTCACATGCCTAGAAAATACAATCCCCAAAGCTCAGAAATATAGCACCAAGGAGTATAACCCCCAAAGGGCTTAGAAGCCTGACACCTTAGGACATATACCAACAAATAGATCAGAGATCTAACACTCAAAGACATAAAAGCATGTTGGAGACCTCATACCCCTGAAATATACCCATGAGAAGACCTCACATCCCAGGACATACAATGAAGGATAATCAAAGACCTCACATTGTGGAGCACATTCCTACAAACAGAGAAGAAACCTCATGTATACCCCCTAACAGACCCAAGAATTCCGGGTTTGGAATATATACCCACAAATGAGTCAGGTATCTTTTGTCCTGAGAAATACAGACCCAAACAGATCAGATACTTCACAACCTTGGATACACACACACACACACACACACACACAGAGAGAGAGAGAGAGAGAGAGAGAGAGAGAGAGAGAGAGAGAGAGAGAGAGAGAGAGATTAGCTAACCCATAGGATGACATACAGCCCATGAACAAAGACATCATGTACTGCAATATACAACTATAATCATGTCAGGGATACCCATGGACAGCCCCTAAAACACATATTCTGGGATATAAATTCATAAGCAGTTCAGAGAGCTGATACCTTAGGACACATATTCCTGTCCTCAAATAGAAATATCAATATCTGGACACAGATCCTAAAATGTATCAGAGACATTGTATCCAGGAACTCAGCGTTCCAAATTGTTCTGATACCTATTGTCCTGGATGCAGATTCCAGTTACCTTGGTGATGTCTCTTCCTGTGATTAAAAAATCTATATAACTCAAGAGAACACATAAAACCAGTTTACAGTGTTCCAAAGAGTTCAGGGATGCAAAACCTGAGACACAAACTCCCACACACCTCAGTGATCTTACATCCAGAACACAGACTGCCAAAGAGCTCAGAAACTTCAAATCCAGGTCCCCAAAACACCAAGTATCTTGGAGACATCACACCCTGGAATTAAGGATAACAAACAGTCACCATCACATTTTGGACATGAATAGAGAAACAGCCCAGAATCCCCACACTTTGAAACATAGGTCCCCCAATAATTTAGAGACCTAAAAACTTAGATAATCCAAAGAAATCAGGGACCTAAAAAAGTGAAACTCAGAATGCCTCCCAAACCCAGCCATCACAGCATGGGTACAATTCACCAAAAAGCCCAAATTTTGAACCCTGAACAGATACTTGAAGAAGTCAGAAACATCATTTATGTGTTATCCATTACTGCAACACAAATTACCCCCAAATCGACCTGCTCAAAATAACTTTCAGGCCAGGTGCACCGCATCCATGTTGGATCACTCCCACAGATGGAAAGGTGACACTGGCTTTTGGCTGGGATGCTTCAGTGATGCTTCTCCCCAGAGCTGTTGAGTGTTCAAGTGTCCTCACAATATAGTGCCACCTTCCACTAGAGTCAGTCATCCTGCAAAGGGCAAGGCCAAAGCCAGAATGCCTTTTATTTATTTATTTATTTATTTATTTATCTATTTATTTATTTATTTATTTATTTATTTATTTATTTATTTTTAAAGAGAGAGAGAGAGAGAGAATTTTTAATATTTATTTTCAGTTCTCGGCGGACACAACATCTTTGTTGGTATGTGGTGCTGAGGATCGAACCCGGGCTGCACGCATGCCAGGCGAGCGCGCTACCACTTGAGCCACATCCCCAGGCCCAGAATGCCTTTTAAATTTCCCTCTAAGGAAGCTCTACTTTGCTGCATCCCACAAGTTTGGTAAGTTTTAATTTCGTTTGGTCCAAAGATTTTTTTTTTCTTTTTTCTTATTTTTGAGATAGGGTCTAAGTTGCTCAGGCTGGCCTCAAACTCATATTTCTCTTGCCTCAGCCTCCCTCAGCCTTTCAAGTAGCTGGTATTACAGGTGTGTATTACCATGAGTGGCCAAACTATTTTTACCTTTCTCGGAAGATTGCTTTATAGAGTAATAGTCAGAAATCTAGACTCTGAAGGCTTCTTTGACCCACTGAGGCCCTGCACCCTCTCCCACAAAACCTTTCTCCAGAGCTCATACTCTGCCTCCCACATAAATATATAGGTGACTCCCTCTCCCCGCCCCTTTTCTTCTATTTTGGTGCTAGAGATCAAACCCAGGTCCTCACACATGCTAAGCAAGTACTCTACCACTGAGCAATACCCCTGCCCCCAGCCTAAAGCCTGTCTCTCTATAACCAGATTCAGTCTTCAGAAGAGGAACAAATGTTTTCTCTCCCTATGCATCCTGGCCTCATGATGCTGTTAATGGTGTGTGTTCCCAAGATAACAGCTGAAGTAAGATGGTGGAGTTATAGTGACTGATACACAATTCTGGACATACTTTCTTGAACCCAATACATTATATTAAATAACACTTCCTTGAACCCAACACATTATTGATATTACTGTCCATACCCATTGTTCCTCTATTCTAACTGAGATACTCTCAGGCCCACACTTTCCCCTGGCCATAGATGGCAATTTTTAAAAAAAAAAATTGTATTTTGTTGTGTTTTGGAGATAGAATTTCAAACAGTCATCGATGTTCATAGCAGCACAATTCACAATAGCTAGACTGTGGAACCAACCCAGATGCCCCTCAATAGATGAATGGATAAAAAAATGTGGCATTTATACACAATGGAGTACTACGCAGCACTAAGAAATGACAAAATCATGGAATTTGCAGGGAAATGGATGGCATTAGAGCAGATTATGCTAAGTGAAGCTAGCCAATCCCTAAAAAACAAATGCCAAATGTCTTCTTTGATATAATGAGAGCAGCTAAGAACAGAGCAGGGAGGAAGAGCAGGAGGAAAAGATTAACATTAAACAGAGTCATGAGGTGGGAGGGGAAGGGAGAGAAAAGGGAAATTGCATGGAAATGGAAGGAGACCCTCATTGTTATACAAAATTACATATAAGAGGTTTGAGGGGAATGGGAAAATAAACAAGGAGAGAAATGAGTTACAGTAGATGGGGTAGAGAGAGAAGATGGGAGGGGAGGGAAAGGGGGATAGTAGAGGATAGGAAAGGTAGCAGAATACAACAGTTACTAATAGGGCATTATGTAAAAATGTGGATGTGTAACCGATGTGATTCTGCAATCTTTGTAATGTTTTGAATAACCAATAAAAAAATACACATTGAGTAATGAAAACAGGAAAAAAAAAAGAAATTCAAACAGTCTGGTCTCAAACTCCTGGTCTCAAGCAATCCTCTGACCTCAGCCTCATGAATAGCTGGGGGTACAGGCACAGGCCACCATGCCCTGTACATTTATGGTTTATTATATAGGATACTCATAGCCAGGCGTGGTGGCATGTGCCTGTAATCCCAGCGGCTTGAGAGGCTAAGGCAGGAGGATTGTGAGTTCAAAGCCAGCCTGAGCAACAGTGAGGTGCTAAGCAACTCAGTGAGACCCTGTCTCTAAATACAATACAAAATAGGGCTGGGGGTGTGGCTCAGTGGTCAAGTGAGTTCAATCCCCGGTACCAAAAAAAGGAAAAAAAAGGATGCTCATGAGTACCAGATAGAAGAGATACATAAGGCAAGGTATGGAGGAAGGGGCACAGAGTCTCATGCCCTCTCTGGGCATGGCATACACCAGGATCCTCCATGTGTGTTTGGCTATTTGGATGCTCTCTGTATGGTTTAGATGTGGTGTCCCTCAAAAGCTCACATGTGAGACAATGCAAGGAGGTTCAGAGGAGAAATGATTGGGTTGTGAGAGTTTTAACCCAATCAGTGAACTAATCCCTGATAGGGATCAACTGAGTGATAACTGAAGTGGGAGGGTGTGGCTAGAGGAGGTGGGGATTGAGGTGTGGCTTTGGGTATATATTTATATCTGGCCTGTGGTGTCTCTCTCTCTGCTTTCTGATCACTATGATGTGAGCTGCTTCTCTCTGCCACACTCTCCCGCCATGATGCTCAGCCTCCCTCAAGCAGCAAGACATGGAGCCAGTATTCTATGGACTAAGACTTCTGAAACCATGAGCCCCCAAATAAACCTTTCCTCCTTTACAGTTGTTCTGGTTGGGTCCTTTAGTCACAGCAGCCAAAAAATCTAAAACACTCCCAGAGATGGAATTTACCTGGATCACTTGCCTCCCTTCCCCCACCCCCAAATTCTGCTTTCAAAGGGGTGTGTGATTATGGAGAATGGGCTGAAATCAGGGGAACTCCTTAGTCCATTTTGTGTTGCTATAACAAAATACCAAAGGCTGAGAAACTTGTAGAATAGAGAGGTTTCTTCGATTCATGATATTGGTGGATGAAGGGTCCAAACAGCATGGTGATGGCATTCTGCTGGGGGCATGAATATGTGGACTGTATATTGTCTTACTGACACTGACCAGTCTTGTCTGCAGGTCAAATTAAGGCCTTTGAGGTTGCAGGCTTTAAAATGAGGTCTACCAGGCTCCAAGACCTTCATGCACTGGATTATTGTAGGTATGAATGAGGCCTGAGGGGAGGTGGACGCTAACATCTGAGCAAATCTGAGACAGGGGTTTGGCTCCATGGTTGGTGTCAAAAATTGTTGAATAAATGCTGCCCTATAACACAATTTTCACAAATGTTTCATTGGAGACTGTGACCTTCAGAACAGAGGGTGACACCGAGGTTCTGAAGGAGACAGATCACCAATACCTCATGGTTTAGATAAGGGATCCAGTATTGATTTAAATTCCCATCCTAATGTGGAAGAGTTCACACACAAAAATAAAATAAAATCACACAATTCTCACGTCTCACTATCTTTCTAAACTGGCATATATCATGGATGAGTGTGTGTGGGGGGTGCCATATGTACCTCATGTTTGGATTTCACTTACTCTTAGTACAGTATTCCCCCCCTTCAAGAGCTTTCAAACTGTGGGAGAGAATCCTTGAGACAGATTAGAGACCCCACACACTGAGACACAAATACCTCTTAGAGAACACAAACCTCAGACAATAAACTGTTGTAACCCTTGGTACTCAGTGACTCTCAACCACAGGCATTTTTTTTTTTTTTTTTTTTTGCCCATTCAGGAAACATTTGGTAATACCTGGGGCATTTTGGATATCACAAATGTAAGGGGGCAGTGCTACCGCCATCTAGTGGGTAGAAACCAAGGATGTTGCTTGTCACTCCCCTTTAGACAAAAATCGCCCAAGAACATGTTGGGTATTATCATTATACTCATTATAGCGAAGAAGGATGCACACCATGGGGAAACCATGAAATGGCACAGTACAAGTGTGTTAGAACTGATTACAGGATCTGAACTTTGGTGTAGTAGTTTGCGGGGCGGGGGGGGGGGGTGTCTAAGAAAGTAGGGCCTTACTGTAGTTTGGATGATAACATGAGGCCAATTTATGATTGGGTATTATCTTAGCCTGTTTTGTATTCTACAACAAAATACCTGAGGTTGGATATTTTATAAAGAAAAAAGGTTGGACTAGGGATATAGTTCAATGATTGAGCTACCACAAAAAAATAAAATAAAAAACAAAGAAAAGAGTTTTATTTAGTTTACAATTCTGGATATTCAAAAGCCTGACGCCAGTCTCTCCTGTGTTCTCAAGTGAGTCTCATGGAAAATAGCTTCATTTGCTGAATATATATATGAGAATGGCAAGAAATGAACACTAAAGAGATTCAATGGAGATGTCAAGCTCCCTTGTAATAGTTCTCTCTCTCTCTCTCTCTCTCTCTCTCTCTCTCTCTCTCTCTCTCTCTCTCTCTCTCTCTCTTGCAGTTCTGGGAATTGAACCCAGAACCCTGTGTAAACTAAGTATTCTACCACTGAGCATACCACCAGCCCTATAAAAGCCCTCTTAAGGGAACTAATCCAGGCCATAGACCCGCATTAATCCCTTCCAAAGGTGGCACCCCCATAACCTGATTACCTTTCACTAAGCTTAACCTCTTAAAAGTTCAAATACCTCAATAAGATCACACTGGGAATGAAGACTCCAGGAGACGAACCATATTCAGCCACAGCAGGCATGCTAATAAATATCTTTAGGAGGGCTGGTGTTGTAGCTGGGTGGGTAGGGTGCTTGCCTAGCATGTGTGAGGTTCTGGGTTTGATTCTTAGCACTGTGTAATAATAAATAAAATAAAGGTATTGTGTCCATCTACAATAAATTAAAAATAAAAACCTATAGGGAGGGGGAAGACTAGAGTGAGCCTAGAGCTACAACTGCCAAAGAAGTCACTTGTTTTAACTGAGGTAGGGGTAGTGTTTTGTATCCTGTGGGTGACAGAATGTCCTTATTTGTGTCTATGCTTAGACATTATAAAGGAGCTTTGTAAGTCAAATGTGGTGGTACATGCCTATAATCCTAGCAACTTGAGAGGCTAAGGCAGGAGGATGTAAGTTTGAGGCCAACCTTGGCAACTTAATGAGGTCATAGCAACTTGGTGAGACCCAAGTGCCCCTGGGTCCAATTCCTAGTACCAAAATAAATCAATAAAGGAGGTTTTGTTGGTCTCATTTTATAATAGCTTCAGAGTAATCTCTTCTGAGGCAGGTATTCTGTGAAATTATTTTTTAAATATTTTTAGTTATACATGGACACAATATCTTTATTTTATTTATTTGTTTTTATGTGGTGCTGAGGATCAAACCCAGTGCCTTACACATTTGAGGCAAATGCTCAACCACTAAGCTACAGCCTCAGCCCCTCTATGAGATTATTTAAGGCTAATAGAATGACATGGCCAGGCTACAGGTGCCATGCCAGCTTCTGGATGTCACAGCCTGCACCTTTGCTCCCTTCTTTCCCTTTTTTTTTCTCATGCTAAACATGTTAGGTATAGAACTGTGTCCTCTAAAAATGCCTGTGTAAATCCTAACTCCCACTACCTCAGAATGTACCCTTACTTGGAACAAGGCCTTTATGGATAGTCAGTTATGTTTGAATAAAGTCATGCATGATCATTGCATGCTGCATACATGTATGAAATATCACAGTGAATCCCACTAATTTTTACAATTATTATGTGTTAATTATATTTTTTTAAAAAACATTACTATACTGGAGTAGTCCAATGTGATTGGTAACTTTATAGAAAAGGAAAGTTCAAACACACACACAGGAGAATACCATACCACGTGAAGAGGAAGGCAGAGATGGGGTGATACACCTGAAGGCAAGGAATGCCAAGGATTTCCAGCAAACACCAAAAGACGAGAGAAAGGCCTGGAACAGATCCTCCTTCTCAACCTGTCTAAGGAACCAGCCTTGCCAACACCCTGATTTTGGACTTCCAGCTCCAGAACTATGAGACTATACATTTCTATTGTTTAAGTACCCCCACCTCCAACTGTATTTTGTTACATTTATTGGGTCAAGGCTGTACAACAATTCTTTGTACTCTGTTTTTGTAATCTTTCTTTAAGTCTAAAATAATTTTAAATTTTAAAAAAAATTTTTTTTCGTGGTACTGGGGATTGAACTCAGGGCCTTGTGCATGCTAAGCAAGCACATGAGCACTGAGCTATATCCCCAACCCAAAATTAAAAAAAAAAAAAACTGAAAATGGAAAAATGATCAGAGGACAGAAAAGAGAATTTATGAAACTTAAATAAATTTTGCCCGCCAGCACAGATGCTAAACATCTCTAGTAGGGCTGGGATTGTGGCTCAGTGACAGAGTGCTTGCCTCGAATATGTCAGGCACTGGGTTTAATCCTCAGCACCACACAAAAAAAATAATAATAAACAAAATAAAGATATCGTGCCCATGGATAACTAAAAACTATTTTTTAAAAAACATCTCTAGCAGTCATAAACATGCCAATAAAACAAAAATGAAAATGAATTTTAAGACACTCCGTGGCAGTCATTTCGCAGACCAGACTTCTCTCGTTCATGCGTCTTGCTCTGCTTCCTCAGAAACCCTGTCTGACAAACCCGATATGGCTGAGATCGAGAAATTTGATAAGTCGAAATTGAAGAAGACAGAAACGCAAGAGAAAAATCCTCTGCCTTCAAAAGAAACGATTGAACAGGAGAAGCAAGCAGGCGAATTGTAATGAGTCGTGCACCGCCAATATGCACTGTACATTCCACAAGCATTGCCTCCTCATTTTATTTCTTTTAGCTGTTTAACTTTGTAAGATGCAAAGAGGTTGGATCAAGTTGAAATGACTGTGCTGCCCCTTTTCACATCAAAAAATCGAAAACTACTGACAATGAAGACCAGGCCTGCCTCTCCCATCTGCCTGTCTGGCTGGCAGAGAAAGAAAAGAACTTGCACATTGGTGAAGGAAGATATTGGGTGGGAGGATGGTGAAATCTAGAGTAAGATCCAAGCTGTTTCAAGGTGTCCTGCAGGCTGTAAAATGCAATTTAATCAGAGTGCCATTTTTTTGTTCAAATGATTTTATTTATTGGAATGCACAATTTTTTTAAATGCAAATAAAAAGTTTTAAAACCTGAAAAAAATAAAATGAATTTTAAGAAAAGAAATGTTTGCACATCTTGGGGCAAAGAGCTTCCAAATGGCTTAGAAATTTCACATCCCAGGGCAGGGGCCCACAAACTTCTCAAACACCTAAAATCCTGAGACATAGGATCTCCAAACAGCTAACAGACTTCACAACCTGTTTACAGCTGTTATATTCTGAAGTGAGATTCTAAAACAAATCTGAGAATTCACATCCTAGAAAACACTCCACCAAATTACACACAGCCATACAACTACCTTATATTGAGCCGACTTGAGCGTCACTTTCCTCTTACTTTACCTGCACTCAGCCAAACACCTCCCCTGCCTGATGCCCACAATCCCTTCATTAAAAAGTTGGGCTGGTGGTGTTGGTGGTGCATGCCTATAATCTCAGCAGCTTTTGAGGCTGAGGCAGAAGGATCACAAATTCAAAGTCAGCCTCAGCAATTTAGTGAGGCCCTGAACAACTCAGTGAGACCATGTCTCAAAATTAAAAAAAAAAAAAATTAGGGCTGGGGATGTGGCTCAGTGTCTATGCACCCCTGGGTTCAGTCCTCATTACCAGGAAAAAAAAAAAAAAAAAAAACGGACATCTCACAACTCGGAGAAGAGACATTGATACAACTCAGGGACCTTGCTGCCTGGAAACACCCTGACCACCAAGAATGTCAGAAAAAGCCTTTTAAAAAGTATATTAAAAATGCTGCAGATATAGCTCAGTGAAGTTGGGCTGGTATGTAGGTCAGTGATAGAATGCTTGCCTGACATGCACAAGGTCCTGGGTTTGACCCTTAGCATCTTGGGGAATAAGCAGTGCAGTTATAGCCAGGCCCAGTAGTGCAGGCCTGTAATTCCAGCTACTCAGGAAACTGAAGCAGGAGGATTTCAAGTTCAAGGCCAGCCTTGAAAATTTAGCAAGATCCTGTCTCAAAATAACTAACTAAATAAATAAATAAGCAAGCTCCAGCCAGGTGCTGTGGTGCATGCACATAATCCCAGCAACTCGAAAGGCTGTCACAGGAAGATCACAAGTTTGAGGCCAGCCTAGGCAACTAAGTAAGTCCCTAGGCAAATTAGTGTGATCTTATCTCAAAAGAAAAATATAGAAAGGGCTGGGGATATAGCTCAGTGGTAAAGTGCCTCTGGGTTCAATCCCCAGTACCACAAAGAAAAAAAAAAAGTCATTCATTGCCGCAGTCTGGCTGGGCAAAAAATAACCGGGAGGTCACCAGCCACTTGTAGGTTCAAACAGGAACTACTTTATTGCCAGAACCCCACGGGAACTCTCTAGAACTCCAGGGAAACTCCGAGAGAACTCAAAAGTAGCAGGCACCCAAGGCAGCAGGAGCCACCCCACTGCAGGACAGCAGAGGTCTACATACACAACTGAATACACAGCTTGTTTCAATTTAGCATCATCCAGTTGCAGCAATCAGTCATTATCTTAATAATTATACACAGCTTAACTTAATTATCATCATCTTAATGGCTCGCTGGCATTACTTCTCAACCACTCCTTCTGGCAAAATGCCAGGCGCCATCCCGACTTGGCTGTGGCTCTCAACAATTTATGACCCACCCAATCACCATACTCCTCCTTCCTCCATACAAAACTCCACACACCCTAGTCTGGCCTGGTTCAGAGGGGGTAAGAAACCTACACATCCTCCTCTCCTAGGGGAGAGGGGCTGGCCCAGAAGAGGAGCATGAAATTGCCTTGAACCTTATTTGCTGAATCAGACCTACAAGTAGCCTAAAAACAGATGCCAGGGGCTGAAGAAGAGTACTTCTTAATGCTGCTGTGAAAATTGAGTAGGTCCTGGGGCTGGGGTTGTAGCTCAGTGGTGAAGCGCCTGCCTTGCATGTGTGAGGCACTGGGTTTGATCCTCAGCACCACATAAAAATAAATAAAGATATTGTATCCAACTACAACTAAAAAAATGTAAAGAAAAAAAAAAGACTTGCCAATAAAATTGTCCCACAATGGAAATTACATTTTTTAAAAAAGTGAGTGGCTCCTAAAATCACTATAAGAAGATGCAGTAAGTGTTGTTTTAAAAAAAGAACTGTAATTCCAGCTATTGGGGAGGCTGAGGTAGAAGGATCTCAAGTTCAAGGCTAGCTTGGACAACTTAGTGAGATCCTGTCTCAAAATAAAAAATAAAAAGGGATAGGGGTGTAAATCAGTGGTAGAGTGCTCCTGGGTTCAATCCCCAGGACTGCAAAGAAAAAAAAAATCAATAAATAAAAACTAAACATAAAACATAAAAAAATAAGAGAATAAAAAGTATCGCCCGAAACACACTGTACCACGCCTTGAGTACAAGCCAATAATGCCAGCTTCTTTTATAGGTTTGCAATCTGAAGTTCTTAGTCGGGATTCGAACCTACGTCTCCAAAAACCAAACCCCTGCCTTGGCAATTTGAATACCAACCGGCGCCAGAGCGCCTGCGCTGAAAGGAAGCAACTGAGCCGGGGGTGGGGTGGGGGAGCTTCCCCTAAGTGGTTCCGGTAAACCTCGGTACCCTGGAAGAGCTTTGTGTAGGAATCTCGCGGTTACCAATTGAAGCTCAGGAGGGCTCTGATCCCGCCTTACTCCTCCTGGAGCCAATCACCTGTGTGCACCCTTCCCGTTCCCCCCAACCGCAATTTTGATTCAAATCTCTGTAGAGCCAACCGGGGGCAGAGGGTGGGAGGGGTGGTTGTAAAACCGTGGCGGTAGTAGCTGTCAGTCAGATTGAAGCTTTAGGTCGAAGGTGAGGTTTGTTCGGGACCAGAATGGGTCTACCAAGCGCCATTTTCTCCTCGTCTTGGGTCGTTTCATTGAGGGAATGTGGAGCCCTTTCATGTCTCCACACATACAATGGTATTTTCCAAAATACGCGACCCCTCTCCTGTGGTACCTCCCAGAGTGGACTGTTCCATTTCCGTGTCTCACCGTAGTGTGTTCCTGAGCAGCACTGGCTCGTTTTTTAACACTTCTATTCCCTAAAGGAACAGCACCAGCAATTATTGAGTGCCTGAGAAATTCCAGGTACTTAACTAATAATAAAAGTAGCTAAGAATGATTAAATTATCATATATATTTTTAAAAAGATTACCCCCACCCACGCTTCCTTGTGTATCCGACCTAGAGATGGCTGTTATGTCAGTGTAGCATGAATCATTCAGTTTTCAGTTCATCTCAACATAATTAAATAGACTCTTTGACGCCTTCCTCATCCCCGCCCACGCTTGCTTATTTATTTATTTATCTATCTATCTATCTATCTGTCTGTTTCTACAGGGGATTGAACTCAGGGGCACTGCACCCCTGAGCCATATCCCCAGCCCTATTCTGTATTTTATTGTAGAGACAGGCTCTCACTGAGTTACTTAGCACCCCACCATTGCTGAAGCTGGCTTTGAAGCCACCATCCTCCTGCCTTAGCTTCCTGAGCCGCCAGTGTGCCGGGCCCCCACCTACGTTTCATTCCTGCCCCCCATAATCCCCCATGGACTGTCCCAGTCCCAGACCATGTTGTCCTTAAGAAGAAAAAAAAACACAGAATCCCAACCCCTTGCCTCAGAGCCCCTGAGACCACTGATGAAAGTGTGCATTTGTGTGGCAGCATTTATCAAAATAAAAAAAACTGACACCCCCCCAGTGGAATGTCAGCAATGCCAAGGAAGGGATATGTGAATTTCTAAGTTACTCAGTGTCTCCCCAGCACCCCTACTGTGTGCAAGTGCTCCAAAGGAGGTTCATTGAATAATAACTCCTCTGGCTTGACAATTCCCCTTCCAAATGTGTTCTAAGGAAGTAGTTACACACATGCACAGGTCTGTGCTTGTCCTTGCCTAGTGTGTGCAAGGCACTGGGTTACATCCTAGCACTGTAAAGAATGGGAGGAATGGTCAACAAGTGGGGGAAGGATAAAGGTAATGCATGTTATACCATGAAGCTCCAGTTGACTGTAGAAATAAATGAGACTTCAGCTCTGTAAACATACTGCAGATGGCTCAGACACTTCACATCATTGCACACTGAGCACGAGGGAAGTTGGAGACCTCACACCATGTCACAGAGTCAAAAATGGTTCAGGGATCTCACACTGTGGACACAGACCACAAAACAGCATAGATACCTCATACTCTGGCAAAAAGCTCAGATAACTCACATAATGAAACATAGATACCAAAACATTTTATATACCTCATCCTCTGGTAACAAACTCCTGCCAAAATTTCAGAAACCACAGAGTCCTTGACACCTCAGGGAACTTCCACACTGGGATACTGACTCCAGACAACTCACATACTTCATGCCCTAGATATAGACCCTAAAACAGCTCAGAGACCTCACCACCTGGAATATAGGTAGAAAATCTGAACACACCTCATACACTTGACAAACTCCAAAACAATTCAGACACCTGGACACAAACAGAATGCAGGTGACACTTGAGGTTACTGGCTAGAGGTTCTGCCTAAAAGACATGCTGTTAATGGGGGGAAAGCAAGTGGGAAAAATGCTTAAAGACCTCATAACATGCAAACCAGGCCTGCAAAGTGTTCTGAGATCTTAACATCACAGCTCAGAGAGCCCAAACTTCATGGTGCAAATCATAAACACTTCTATAATGCCCCCAGGAACACTTTTTTTTTAAAAGAGAGAGTGAGAGAGAGAGAGAGAATTTTTAATATTTATTTTTTAGTTCTCGGCGGACACAACATCTTTGTTGGTATGTGGTGCTGAGGACCGAACCCAGGCCGCACGCATGCCAGGCGAGCGCGCTACCACTTGAGCCACATCCCCAGCCCCCCCAGGAACACTTTTAAAAGACTTTTTAAAAAATTCAAGAAACCTCATATCCTCAAAGAAAGATTCACAAACAGCTTTGAGACTTAACACCCTGTAACAAAGGCCCCCATACATTATAGGCACCACAAAAACTGAGATGCAGATCTTACAAGATAGGGACCACATATCTTGGACATAGATTTCAAAATATTTCAGAGGGCTGGGTGCAGTGGTTCATGCCTGTAATCCCAGCAACTTGGGAGACCAAGGCAGGAGGATCACAAGTTTGAGGCCAGCCTCAGCAACTTAGTGAGGCCCCCAGCAAATTACAGAGACCCCGTCTCAAATAAATAAATAAATAAATAAATAAATAAATAAATAAATAAATAAATAAATAAATAAATAAACAAATAAACAAATAAATAAATAAAATGGATGGATGGGGATGTTACTCAGTGGTAAAGTGCCCCTGGGTTCAATCCCTAGTGACAAAAAATTAATCAAATTAAATTAAAATTGAAAAAAAGAAACAACATTTCAGAGGGTTAGAGATGTGGCTCAGTGGTAAACCACTTCCCTGGCACATGGAAAGTCCTGGATACCCCTCCTCCACATACACACAGAACCATTTCATAGAACTCACAAGTCAGCTCACAGACTCATAAATAGATTTAAGACTTCAGAACATAGAAGCAAACCCCCAAGAGACTTTATAGTCAAGAACGCAGACACTCACCAGGTATAGTGGCAAGTGCCTGTAATCCCAGTGACTCAGGAGGCTGAGACAAGAGGATCTCTAGCTCAAAGCCAAACTCAGCAACTTAGCAAGGCCCTAAGCAACTTCATAAGATCATGTCTCACGAAAATTAAATAATAATAATAATAATAATAAGCCACTGAGGAGGTGGCTCAGTGGCTAAGGATCCCTGGGTTAAATCCCCTGTACCAGAAAAAAAAAGAACACACACACCTTACACCTTGGAGAAGAGACACTGATACAACTCAGGAACCTTGCTGCCTGGAAACACCCAGAATATATTAGACACAACACTCCCTAGAATTGAGACCACCACGAAGATCAGAAACTTCACACTTGGAAGCAACCAAAATTACTCAAATACCTTCCATCTTGGAACTCAGAATCCACATGAGCTAGGAAAACAAGCACACTGAGACTCAGAATATGAAACAGTAACTCTGAACAGAGCTATCCAACACCTCATAGACTATACACTAGATGCAAACCTCTAAAACATTTCAGACATCACATACCCGGAGATACAGTCCCGCTAGAGTACAAAGATGTCATAACTTGTGACACATTCCCATAAGTAAATTTGGAAATATCCCTCATTTATTTGGGCTCTATCACCATTAAGAAAGTAATCCAGGACTGGGGATATAGCTCAGTTGGTAGAGTGCTTGCCTCACACCACACACAAAGCCCTGGGTTCAATCCCCAGCACCATAAATAAATTAAAGAAGAAAGAAAGTAATCCTAGCTGGGCACAGTGGCCCATACCTGTAATCCTAGCAGGAGAATTGCATTTGGAGGCCAGCCTCAGCAATTTAGCAAGACCCTGTCTCAAAATTTAAAAAAAGGGGGGGGGGCTGGGGAAGTGGCTCAGTGGTAAAGTACATCAGGGTTCAATGTCCAATATTAGAGAGAGAGAGGAGAGAGAGAGAGAGATTAAAATAAAAAAGAAAGTAGTCCTGGGGCTGGGGGTAAAGCTCAATAGTAGAGTGTTTGCCTATCATGCACAAGGTTCCAAGTTCATTCCCCAGCATTGGAGGAAAAACATAATCCCTACCAGGACAAAGACATTACATTTCTTATTTATTATATTATTAAAAATTTTGATAAAATTGTCTAAACTAGACATAGTATCTGTGTATGAAAATTACACTTTTTTAAAAAGTTAACCAGCCAGGCACGTTGGCCCACACCTATAATCCCAGCAGCTTGGGAGGCTGAGGTTCAAAACCAGCCTCAGCAATTTAACAAGACCCTAAACAACTTAGCAAGACCAACTCAAAATAAATATAAAATGGGCTGGGGTTGTAGCTCCGTGACTCAGTAGTTAAGTGACTCTGGGTTCAATCCCTGGTACCCAAAAAAAAAAGTTTACCTATCCAATATTATGTGATTGTATTCGCTGGATTCTCAGGGAAATAGAACCAGTAATGGTGATAGGTAGGCAGGTAGATAGAGTTAAGAGGAAAGTCATGATAACTGGCTCATGCAATTGCAGGATCGAAAGTAGATTGTAGGACTGGGCTTACACCAGTCCCACAATCTACTTTCTGTAAAATGGGGAACTAGAGGAATTAATAGTATAATTCTCTTCCCATGCTGAAGGCTTGAGAACTTGGGGAGAGGGGGACTAGTGTAAGCCCCTAGCCCAAAGGCCCAAGAACCAGAAACTTCTGTGTCCCAAGGCAGGAGAAGATAAATATCCCTACTTCAGAATAGAGAAAAAGGATTCACCAGTCCTCTGCCTTTTAGTTCTATTTGGATGGCCCTCCAACAGATGGAATAGTGTCTTCCCACACTGATAAGGGTGGATCTTCTTATCTTTAGTCAGTCTACTGGTTTAAGTGCTAATCTTTTCTGGAAACACCCTCCCAGACACTCCCAGAAACACAGAAATGTTTTCTCAGCTATTTAGACATCCCTTAATCCACTCAAGTTGACACATTGTGATGGTCCTCATTGTGATTTTAACTTGTTTCCCCCATAAATTAAGAAATTGAACATCTTTCATATTTATTAGACTTTTGGGCACCCTCTTCTCTTTTTTTTCTAAATATTTGTTTTAATTGTAGATGGACACAATAATCTTTATTTTATTTTTATGTGGTGCTAAGGATCAAACCCAGGGCCTCACACATGCTAGGCAAGTGCTCTACCACTGAGCCCCAGCCCCAGCCCCAGCCCGGGCATCCTCTTCTTAATGAGTCTGTTCAAATCTGTTACCACTTATCTACTGACTTTCTGCAGCTTGGAGCTATGATTGATTTGCTAACTCTTTGAAGTAGTGACTGGAATGAGGCTATTGTTAATTGACTGACTTTTCAGAGCATGTGTATGGATCTGAAGTTATTGCCAGTTAATTGTAGTTAGTTACTTGTTCACCAATTGAGGTTTTGGTCACAAAACAGTCTTTTCCCATCTTCAATATGAAAAATAAATCTTTTAGGTCTGGGGACATAGCTCAGTGGTACAGAACCTGCCTAACATGCACAGGTTGGAGCCTCAGCATCACAAAAAGTAAGTAAATAAATAAATACTTTAAATCCTCAACCCTTTTGGTCTTCCCTTGGCCAACCAATAGGAAAGACCATAGAAATGGTTCAAATCTTAACTTGGGTCCAGACACTACACACACACAAAAGTGGAGCTGGGTGCCGTGGTAGACACCTATAATCCCAGCAACTCCATAGACTAAGGCAGGAAGATCGAAAGTTCAAGGCCAGCCTCAGCAATTTAGAGAGACCTTGTCTCAGATTTTTTAAAAAATTATTTTAGATGTTGATCGACCTTTATTTATTTATTTATTTATTTATTTATTTATTTATTTATTTGCGGCGCTGAGAATCAAACCCAGTGCCTCACACATGCTAGGCAAGCACTCCACCACTGAGCCACAACCCAGCCCATTGTCTCAAATTTTTAAAAGAGCAGGGGATGTGACTCAGTGGTAAAGCATCCCTGGGTTCCATACCTGGTATCCCCCTCCCCCCAAAAAAAAGGTGTGTTTCAGAGCTTGGAATATAGCTCCATTGTAGAGTGCTTGCCTAGCAATGTGTAAAGCCTTGGGTTCAATTCCCCAGAACCACAAAAAAATGTGTTTCGTGTACTACAGTATAAGCAAACACCAACAAAACCACCTGTCAGCTCAAGAAATAGAGCAGAGGGCTGGGCTGTGGCTCAGTGGTAGAGTGCTTGCCTAGCATATGTGAGGCACTGGGTTCAATTCTCATGCACCACATAAAAATAAATAAATAACATAAAGATATTGCATCCATCTATAATTTTAAAAATTTTTTAAAAAGAAAGAAAAATAGAGCAGAAACATCAGCAAAGTTCCTCTGTGAGGGACCAGAGAGTGAGTTTTTAATTTTATTTTTCATTTACCCATTCAATAAATGTGTGTGTGTGTGTGTGTGTGTGTGTATTTTTTGCAGTACTGGGGATGGAACCCAGGGCCTCACACATGCTAGGCAAGTGCTCTACCACTAAGCTATACCCCAACCTCCCAGCAATGCCTGTTTTGAACAGTATATAACTGAACTCATATATTGTATATTTTTGTCTTGTTCCTTTTTTCAACATTATGTCTATGAGATGGATATATGTTGTATGTAGCTATTCATTCTCATTGTTATTTAATTAGTGAAGCAGAGGAGACCCCAACCAAAAGACCCTTACCATAATTAAGCAGAAACCCCCACCATATTTGTAACATAAGTTCCTCTTCTTGTCAGAAAGCTTCATAACAGAATATCAGCAAAAAATTCTGCAAAATACTCATGTGGGATAGGACTTCCTATTTTTTGTGAGGACTAAGTTGCTCAGTCTTGCAAAAGTTAAGTTTGGCCACAGACTTGATGACGTTACTTCTGCTTTTGTGATAAAACTTGTAAAACCTCTGACTGATCTAAAAAAAAAAGTGAGACAAAAAGTACTTGACATCGAAAACTTGAAACCCTTCCTCTCACTGGGTATTAAGTTCAAAGAATTAGGTGATAGCCCCTCTGGACCCTGCAGCCAATAAACCTGCTTCCTGAGAAATTCTTGGGTGTCCTGCCTCTTCTGGCCTACATCAGTTAACAATTGCACAATTTGCTTATCTGTTTGCTTAGAGTAGAATTTCTACATCAACAGGTGCTATGGTTTGGATATGATTTGTGCCCTAAAGGTTCATGTGCTGGAAGTTTGGTGCCCAATGAAATGATATTGAAAAGAAGTGGGACCAGGGCTGGGAATATAGTTCAGTTAGCAAAGTGTTTGGCTTGCATGCACAAGGCCCTGGGTTCAATCCCCAGCACCACAAAAAAAAAAAAAAAGGAGAAAAAAAGAAAAGGAGTGGGACCTTTAAGAAACAGGGCTAGGGCTGGATGTGGCTCAAGCATGCCTGGCATGCATGTGGCCCAGGTTCGATCCTCAGCACCACATACAAACAAAGATGTTGTGTCCGCCGATAACTAAAAAATAAATATTAAAAAGAAACACACAAATATATTAAAAACAACAACAACAACAAAAAGAAACAGGGCTAGCAGAAAGTGACTTCTCTTGAAAAGATTAATGCTGGTCTCAGGGAGAGGGTTAGGTCTCCCAGGACTCAATTATTTCCCATGACCATGTGTTTTTATAAAAGAGAAAGAATGAGGGGTATAGTTAGGTGGTAGAGGGCTTGCCTAGCATGAGCAAGGCCCTGGGTTCCATCTCCATTCCTAGAACTGAACAAAAAAGAGTGAGCCAGGGCCCTGCCCAGTCTTTTTCTTCCTCTCTCACCATGTGATCTCTATGTACCAGTCACTCACCTCTTGTCTCTCACCATATAATGTCCTGCCTCACCTACCTCAGAACCCTGCCACCAAGAAGGTCATCACCAGGTGCAGCCCCTTGATGGCAGACCAGAACCACAAGCCTAAATAAGCCTCTTTTGTGTGTGTGTGTGTGGTGCTGGGGATTGAACCCAAGGCTTTGTGCATTCGAGACAAACACTCTACCAACTGAACCATATCCCCAGCAAGCCTCTTTTCTTTATAATTACCTAGTCTGTGGTATTGTATTATTACAATACAATAAAAATGGACTAAAACACTGGGGATACAGATCTTTAAACATTATTAAATCATTCCAAATGGTTTCCAAAGCAGTTGTATTATTTTAAACACACACATTTTACATTTCATTTGAGACAAGGGATCCCTGTGTTGCCCAGGCAGGCCCCAAACTTCTAGGCTAAATGATCCTTCTTCCTCACCTCTCCAGTAGCTGAGATTACAGGTGAAGTCTGGGGTGCTGTGCTTAGATGTGTGTGTGGGGGGGGGGCGGGGTTCTGAGGATGGAACTAGGCCTTTGTGTGTGCTAGGCAAGCACCCTATCACTAAGCTACACTCCCAGTCTCTGGGCTTAGATTTTTTATTTATTTATTTATTTATTATTAATTTTTTTTTAAACCAGCCACTCTACTGGTTATTCCACATGTATTCAGATTCAAATTGGCAGGAAAATAGGTCTTTGTTGTTTGGTAGGGAAGATTGAACTCAGGGGCACTCACTGAGCCACATCCCTACCCCTATTTTATATTTGATTTAGAGACAGGGTCTCCCTGAGTTGCTTAGTGCCTCATTTTTGCTGAGGCTGGCTTTGAACTCTTGATCCTCCTGCCTCAAGCCTCCTGAACCGCTGGGATTACAGGCATGCGCCACCATGCCTGGCAAAATAGGTCTTTTTTAAAACCAATGAAGCAAAATAGAAGAAATTTTGTTTCAAAACGGCCATCATTTGGAGGCTCTGGGGAGAGAAGAACTTTTAAAAGAGGCAGCAAAATGAGATAAAAGGCAGAAAATATACATGTGCAGATATAGTTAGCTATGCTAAACAGCTGGGGTTGAGGGCAATCTCCACTCTTCTATTCCTTGGCTCCAGCCAGGTGGGGGCCCAGAGGGCAGGGTGGGGAAGGGGAGCCCTTCAACCTTTACGGTAAAGGTTATCAGAAGGTTATCTTTAATTTCAGTCTGTTTCAAAATGTGGGCACATATTTCTTTATACCAGCTAGGGAGTTGGCACTTCATTCCACATTCTTCATGCCCTACATGGAGCAATGACTTGCAGGCAAATCCTGGGTTCCTTCTCTAAGGCGTCTGCCCTCACCAAGCCACTCATACGTCTCCAATGCCCAAGGCCATGCATGCCCCCCAACCCCCTGTACAGACTGGGTACATTTGGTGAATATTTTCTGAACACAAATGAAACCCTCAATGATAGTATTGATGGTTTAAATCCTCATTTAAAAACTGAGCTGGGTGCAATGGCACATGCCTGTAATCCCAGCAGCTCAGGAGGTAGAGACAGGAGGATTACAGATTCAAAGCCAGCCTCAGCAAAAGAGAGGTGTTAAGCAACTCAGTGAGACCCTGTCTCTAAGTAAATACAAAATAGGGCTGGGGATGTGGCTCAGTGGTCAAGTGCCCCTAAATTCAATCCCTGGTACAAAAAAAAAAAAAAACACAAAACCACGTCATAGCCAGGTGAGGTGGCACATGCCTGTATGATCCTAGCAATTCAGGAAGCTGAGACAGGAGGATCAGAAATTCCAAGGCCAGCCTGAGAGGCTTAGCAAGACCCTGCTTAAAAAAAAAAAAAAAAAAAAAAAAAAAAAAAAAAAAAAGATGAGTCTGGGAATCCCAGTGGTTTGGGAAGCTGAGGCAGGCAGATTGGAAGTTTGAGGCCAGCCTGAGCAATTTAGCAAGGCTCTAAGCAACTTAGCAAGATCCCATCTGAAAATAAAATTTAAAAAAAAGGTTGGCTTAATGGTAGAGCACTTGCCTAGCATGTGTGAGGCCCTGGGTTCAATTCTCAGCACCACATAAAAATAAATGAATAAAATAAAGGTCCATCAACATCTTAAAAATATTTTTATAAAGGGGGTTAAAGATGTAACTCAGTAGTAGAATGCTCCCGAGTTCAATCCCCAATACCAAAAAAAAAAAAAAAAAACAAAAAAAAACCACCTGGGCCATAATAGGAATATCTAAATAAACATCCATTAATCAAATCAAGCCTCCATGTATGAAAGACAGCATTCAGTACTTGTCTTTTTGTATCTGGATTATTTCACTTAACATAATGTTCTCCAAGTCTATCCATTTTGCAAAAGACAGGATTGAATTCTGTAACTCGGAACAATACTCCATTGTGTATATATATACTAAAGAGTTATGAAAAATAACAAACCTACAAAACAGCCCCCATGGAAAAGCAGAGACACAATGCAGCTCTGGGGGAGGGAGGAGAAACTAGCCCAGCATTAACCTTCCAGTAAATCCTTTCCTAATTACAATGGGCCCTGAAGGAAGGAGGCGAATACTGAAACTCTGGGAGATAATAAATTCCAGGAAAAAAATGCCCATACCTCACAATCTGGACTCCTATCTCTCCAAGTAACAATGAGTTTCAATCTTTTACAGCTGCCCTCCTGAGTTAAAAGTTTTAACCTACTTACTAAGCCCCTGACTATCTGAACGGCACACCCACAAGTTACAATGATGAAACCACCCTAATTATACCCTATAAAACCAAAATCCCCTCTGTAACTTATGGCCATTTTCACAACCAGAAAATGAGTCCCTATGATACCTTGAGCCCGCCAAGAACAATAAATGGCTTCCCTGAATCTGTTGAGGTCTGAAGCTATTATTTTATGCTTACATATACCACACTTTTTTTGATCCATTTATCTATTTTTGAGCACCTAGATTCATTCTATATATTAGTTCCTGTGAATAGTACCTCATTAAACAATACATGTTATCAAACATAAAATATTAGCCAGGCATGGTGGTGCATGCCTGTAATCCCAGTGGCTCAGAAGGCTGAGGCAGGAAAATTATGAGTTTAAAACCAGCCTCAGCATTTTAGCAAAGCCCTAAGCAACTCAGTGAGACTCTGTCTCTAAATAAAATACAAAAAAGGGCTAGGAATGTGGCTCAGTGGTTAAGTGCCCCTGGGTTCAATCCCCAGTGTCAAAAAAAAATTAAATATTAGTTCTTTAGTACTGGGAATTGAACCCAGGTCCTCATACACTCCATCACTGAGCTATACCCCCAGCCCTAAATTATTTTTTTTTAATCTATTAGGGCTGGAACTGTAGTTCAGTGGTAGAGCACTTGCCTAGCATGTGTGAGGCACTGGGTTCGATCTTCAGCACCACATAAAAATAAATAAATAAAATAAAGGTATTGTGTCCATCTACAACTAAAAATATATTTATAAAAAAAGTTTAGGGCTGAGGATATAGCTCAGTTGGTAGGGTGCTAGTCTCACATGCACAAGGCCCTGGGTTTAATTCCCAGCACCACATACACACACACACAAAAAAAAAAAAAAAAAAAAAAAAAAGTTTAAAAGAACAATTAAGGGGCTGGGGCTGGGGCTGGGGCTCAGTGGTAGTGTACTTGCCTGGCATGTGTAAAACACTGGGTTCAATTCTCAGCACCACATATAAATAAATAAAATAAAGGTCCATCAACAACTAAAATAAATCTATCATATAAATGGTGCTACACATTCATAACCCCAGGGACTTGGGAGGTTGAGGCAGGAGGATAGTAGGTTCCAGGCCAGCCTGGGAAATGTGGAGAGATGTATCTCAAAATAAAAAAAATAAATAAAAGATGTGGCATGTAGCTCAGTGGTAGAGTGCCCCTGGGTTCCACCTCTAGTACTGCAAAATGAAAAAAAAAAAAAAAAAAAAAAAAAAAAAAACCAACCTTCTCACCATAAGAGATTATAAATGTTTGAAATGTGAGGTGATAGAGAAGTGCTGACTGCCATGATTTGATATTTGCACATTATACATGTGTGTGTGTGTGTGTGTGTGTGTGTGTGTGTGTGTGTGTGTGTAATATCACATTGGGCCACATAAATATGTACAAATATTATGCATCAATTAAAAACTTAAAAATCTGTCTCCAAAAATATTTGAATTAATGGAGAGGAATGATTCAGTTTGGTTTTAGTCATGAAACTAACATTAGCAATTTTTTTTTCTTTTGGGTTTCTTGTACTGAACCTTGGTCTTGGACCTTGCACATTTTAGGTAAGCATTCTGCCACTGAGCCACATGCCTGACCCTCTTTAAGTTAAATGCATTTATTTATTTATTTATTTATTTATTTATTTATTTATTTTTATAAATTGAACCCAGGGACACTTAACTACTGGGCTACACCCTTAGTCTTTTTATTTTTTGAGACAATGTTTCCCTAAGTTGCCAAGGGTCTTGCTTTATTTCTGAGTTGGTCTCAAGTTTGTGATCCTCTACCTCAGCCTCCTGAGTAGCTGAAATTATAAGCCCGTGCCACTACACCCAGGCAACATTAGCAACTTTAAAAATTTTTTAATATCTTCATTTTATTAATTTACTTTTAGGTGGTGCTGAGGATTGAACCTAGTGCCTCACATGTGCCAGCCAAGTGCTCTGCCACTGAGCTACAACCCCAGCCCCACATTAATAACTTTTAAATTAATGTTTACTGTGCCTTTTGTTACTTATAAAAGTATGAATAAACATACATAAATATAAATATATAAGTATAAAAGTATGAATCATAATATAGGGTCATCTCAGAGATCAGGGCCAAACTCAAGTGTGATGTTTCCAGAAGAAAACTGATTTGATAGACTATGTCAAGATAGGAAGATGAAATTCCTGGCCTCTTTCCCATATCTTCTTGATCTCGGTGCTGCTTCTATGCCATGGTCAGGCGTGGAGTCTGGAGATTCATATTCTAGCTGTTGAGTCTTTGACTGTCATGTGAATCCCATGAGCCTTTTTTTCCTTCAGTCTGATGGGGAGTCTTAAAGACCATTGTGATTTGTCAGAGGGTCACAGTTTTGGGAGGCTCACAGCCTTGAAAATGAAATATCTTTGGGGAATTAAAACATCTTTCTCGGAATATAACACATTTGAAAATTATTGTCTATTCTGGGGATGTAGCTGGGTGGTAGAGTGCTTGCTTAGCAGGCACAAGGCCCTGGGTTCCATTCTAAGTCCTACAAAAATAGATAGATAGTTAGATAGATAGATAGATAGATGACACATAAAAGTTGTTATTAGAATATGACAGGTTGCAGTAAAGCACACTCTACCAGCCTCATTTTTACATAACTACCTCTTTAAAGGCCCTGTCTCCAGCTGGGGTTGTGGCTCAGTGGTAGAGCACTTGCCTAGCACATGCGAGGCCCTGGGTTCAATCCTCAGCACCACCTAAAAATAAATAAATAAAATAAAGATACTGTGTCCAACTACAATTGAAAAATAAATATTTTTTAAAAAATAAAATAAAGGCCCTGTCTCCAAATACAGCCATATTCTAATATATTGGGGTTTAGGTTGTCAACATATGTTTTTGAAAGGGTTACAATTCAATCCATAACAGCCAGAGATGAATTTCTATATGTACCCAAGATGGAGGAAGAGAAGAAAGTAGGTGGGTCTGGGCTGTAGTAGCTTGCTCTTGGGAGACCTCACCGAAGAAGGACAGGATGTCCAGTAAATGACCATCATGGGAATCAGTACAAGTTTTGGCAATGTAAATGCATAGCCATGACCTCACTTTGGTAAAAAAAAAAATTAATAATGCTGTTTATCATGAAAAGTGCAAAAAATACAGAAAAAAACAAAAAAGATGAAAACAACAACAACAAAATCACTCTAGGGCTGGGGATATAGCTCGGTGGTGGAATGCTTGTGTAGCATATGTGAGGCCTTAGGTTTGATTCCCAGCATTACAGGGGGGAAAAAAAACACTCTAAATCCCACTGCCAATAAATAGCCATCACCATGCTACTCTGTCTCCTTAGACACAGATAGAAGGTGGGACCACTGTTTAGACTGAAGGTCAGAGAAACAGAAACAAAAGCAATTTACAGAAATGACCATACTGACTGTACATACTATTTAGCTTAAGTAAAAGGTGCTACATTCTTCTTCAAAGGGATTAAGAAAAACAAATGGACATTGTATCAGTTTTCTATTGCTGCTGTAACAAATTACCAAACTTAGTGACTCAAAACAGCATAATTTTCCTATCACACCTTTCTAGAGGTTAGAAGGCTGATATGGGGGTAAGCAGGGTTATGTTCCCTTCTAACGGGTTTGAGAGAGAATCAGTCTCTTGGCCTTTTTCAGATTCAAGAGTTTCCCCCTCCATTCCTTGGCTCATGACCCCTTTGTTCCCAGCCTACATCCTGGGAACAAATCTTTACTCCTCACACTTCAGATAGAGCCCTAATATCCAGAATATACAAAGAACTCAAAAAATTAAACAATAAGATAACAAATAACCCAATCAACAACTGGGCCAAAGACCTCAACAGACACTTCACAGAGGAGAACATACAATCAATCAACAAGTACATGAAAAAATGCTCACCATCTCTAGCAGTCAGAGAAATGCAAATCAAAACCACCCTAAGATACCATCTCACTCCAGTAAGATTGGCAGCCATTATGAAGTCAAACAACAATAAGTGTTGGCGAGGATGTGGGGAAAAGGGTACACTTGTACACTGCTGGTGGGACTGCAAATTGGTAAGGCCAATTTGGAAAGCAGTATGGAGATACCTGGGAAAGCTGGGAATGGATCCACCATTTGGCCCAGCTATCGCTCTCCTCGGACTATTCCCTGAGGATCTTAAAAGAGCATACTATAGGGATACTGCCATATCAATGATCATAGCGGCACAATTCATAATAGCTAGACTATGGAACCAACCTAGATGTTCTTCAATAGATGAATGGATAAAAAAAAAATGTGGCCTCTATACAAAATGGAGTACTACGCAGCAATAAAAAATGACAAAATCATAGAATTTGCAGGGAAATGGATGGCATTAGAGCAAATTATGCTAAGTGAAGCTAGCCAATCCTTAAAAAACAAATGCCAAATGTCTTCTTTGATATAAAGAGAGCAACTAAGAACAGAACAGGGAGGAAGAGCATGAGGAAAAGATTAACATTAAACAAAGACAGACGAGTGGGGGGAGAGAAAGGGAGAGAGAAAGGAAAACATTTGGAAATGGTAGGAGACCCTCAATGTTACACAAAATTACATGGAAGAGGATGTGAGGGGAAAGGGGGGGAAACAAGGGAGAGAATTGAACAACAGCAGATGAGGTAGAGAGGGATGATGGGAGGGGAGGGGAGGGGGGTAGTAGGGGATAGGAAAGGCAGCAGAATACAACAGTCACTAATATGCCATTAGGTAAAAATGTGAGTGTGTAACCGATGTGATTCTGCAATTTGTATTTGGGGTAAAAATGGGAGTTCATAACCCAAATGAGTCAAATGTATGAACGATGATATATCATGAGCTTTGTAATGTTTTGAACAACCAATAAAATAAATAAATAAATAAATAAATAAATAAATAAATAAAAGGGTTGTTGTTTGATTTTCCCATGGTATGGAATGATTTGCTGTCTGATGTTGTGATGCATAGAATATCCCCCCAAAACCTAAAAAATCTCACGAATAAAGGACCGACCGGGATTCACTCCCTGGGACCACTAGGTCAGAAACGGTTGTGAGTCCAGGCTCGAGCTTGCAATAAAGACTCTTATATGATTGCATCGAATTCGGCTCCTGGAGGTCTATTGGGGTCCCACGAATCTGCCATAACACCCTTTGCCTCTTTTACTTTGTGTATGTGTGTGTGTGGGGGGGGTATTTGTGTGTGTTGCTGAGGACTGAATCCAAGACCTGGAACATGCTAGGCAAGTATACTACCCCTGAGCTACATCCAGGCTCCCTTTTTCAAATTTTATTTTGAGCCAGGTTCTGGCTAAATTGCCCAGATTTGGCAACTTGCTATCCTCCTGCGTCAGTTGCTGGGATTGCAGGCATGTGCCACCATGGCCCTTTATTTTAAGGAATTCTGTGATTACATCAGACCCACTAGATGATCCAGCATAACCTTCCTATTTTAAGGTCAACTGATTATCAATTTAATTCCATGTGCAACATTAAATCCCCCTTGCCACAGAATATAACATATTCACAGGTTCTGGGGTGGGGACATTGTTGTACCTAACATAGAGACTGCTAAACTCCCCTGAAAGTTTTTCTGACAACATCCTCTATGTTTAAACTTTCATAATTCTCTAAGTTGGGCTGGTGGTGTAACTCAGTGGTGGAGCACTTGCCTAATATACACAGGCCCGAGTTCCAACCAGTGCTGGAAAAAAAAAAAAAACACTTCATGATTCTCTAAGTTAAAAAATATGTTATGAAAAACATTTATCAGAAAATATCCTTTTGTCTGAACCAGCAACTGGAACAAGCTTGATCAATAATTAAGACAATAGATGAGCTCAAAAAAGAGGAGATGGGATTCAGGCTGGCAGGCACTGACATGCAAGACCAAGGTTCTATGACCAAGAGGCTTGTGGGATATTTTTTGTGCTCATCATGGCTACCTTTTGCAATGCACCTGCACCTGCATCTATGTTGAGTGGAGGACACAGGGCACTTCAGAGAGGCTAGGTAAAACTTGCTCAAGGCCAAACAGCCAGTAAGTAACAGGGCTGATTCAACACCAAGCCCCCTGATCCTAGAGGCCAGGTTCTTGTTTGTTTGTTTGTTTGTGATGCAGTATTAGAGATCAAATCTACAAGTAGCATACTACTCAGCTCCATTTCTAGTCTTTTTATTTTTTTTATTTTGAAACAAGTTCTGACTAAGTTGCCAGGGCTGGCCTTGAATTTGCAATCCTCCTGCGTCAGCCTCTCAAGTAGCTGAGATTACAGGCATGTGCCAATGTGCCCCACTTAAAGGCCAGGTTCTTACCACCACCCCATGTTGACTCATGTTAGTAGTGAACTGTGGTCGAAAGACTGCTCTTCTTCCTGAGAAGGGAATGCTGGCCACCTAGGTCCCAGCAACACACACACACACACACACACACACACATACTTCTAACTCTTGGAATTGTGAATGTGACATTTCATGGTCAAAAAAAAAATGCTGCAAGTTTAAGATCTGGAGAGATTATCTGGCTGGGCACTAAATGTGATCATAAGCATTTTTTTTTGTGTGCTGGAGATATAATCCAGGGCCTACACAAGCACTCTACCACTGAGCCATACCCCAGACCCCACAAGTTTTTTTATAAGATGAAAGCAGAAGGAGATTGTACAGACAGAATATTGGAAAACACACACACACACACACACACACACACACAAACACACACACACAGAGCTGATATGACCATAAAGGCAGAGATTGGAATAATAAGGCCACTAGCCAAGAAGAGCTGACAGCCACTGGAAACTGGAAGAGGCAGGAGACAGATTATACCCTAGAGCCTATGGGAGTGCAGCCCTGCCAACGCCTTGCCTTTGGACTTCTGGCCTGTGGAACTAAGAGAGAATCTTTCTGATGCTTTGATGTGGCATCTGACACCAAGACAGAGACATACTAGGTGTTCAACAAATAATTATAATAAATAATATAAACATAATAATAATATAAAAGGAAGTTGTGCTCAGTGGCTACTCAGGAGACTAAGTTAGGAAGATCATTTGAGCCCAGGAGTTCAAAACTTGCCTAGACAGCGAGAACCTGTCTCAAAATAATAATAATAATAAAACAGTAAAGTAAGAAAGGCAAGCAGGAAGTGGGGAAGGAGTACAGAGAGACAAGGCCATCCACATAACTTTGGTTTTTTTCTTGTAGGAATGACGTAGAAACAAACCCTATGGCCTCAGGACTGGAAGAGCAAGGTTGATTCTGTACTCCACCTGTAGGTAGCAGTGAAACATTGGACAGAGGGAAGGTGGAAGGTCACTCTCTCCTAGGACTCCAGGGCAGATAAGGTGTGGAGCCTCTGAGTGACTACAATCAGGGTGTGAGCCCTGAAGCCGGCTCTAGCTCCCCTGGTAAACACACATTCCTCTTGTCTTTCTCTGCCACCTTCACACACACACCACACACCACACACACACACCACACACCACACACACACACACACACACACACACACACACACACACACACACTGTCACCTGACTTCATAGGGCTCCTAAAGCCCCAGGAATGTCAAATATACCTTTATCTTCTGTCCTCTGTGAGCCCACATACCAATTTAGGGTTATGAAGTCCAGCAGTGACCATCTTGTCTAATTCCTTCACTGACCAAATGGGGAAACTGAGACCCAGAGAGGACCAGGGATCTGTTCAAGGGTACTTGGCATGAGCATGACAGCAGCAACAGAGCTGAGGCTGGAAACCTCTATGTAAGGCCCAGAAATGGCCCTCTGCTCTGCCCCAGAGTCCCTTGTACACCCTCCGAGTGACCTCTTCCAGGACAACAAAAATGATCTTGATTCTCCAGGGAGGAAAAAATCCTTGTCCTTGATGGGTAGAGGGAAATCCAAGTCAAATTGCCTCTGGATCTTCACAGTCACTGTGATTTTAGTAGTGTCCCCTCCCAGGTATGTATGCTGAGAAGCATCCAAAAATTCAGATGTAAACATAGAATTATCCACACCTCAGTCTCTGACCTCAGAGGTGCCCCATCATCCTCTCTCTTTCTCTCTTTCCCCTATTTATTTATTTATACCAAGGATTAAACTCAGGAGCACTTTACCACTGACTTATATCCCAGCCCTTGTTATTTTTTTTTTATTTTGAAACAGGTTTTTGCTAAATTTATGAGGGTCTTGCTAAGATGCTGAGGTTGGCCCTGAACTTGCAATCCTCCTGCTTTAGTTTCCTGAGTCTCTGGGATTATAAATGAGTGCCACCACACCCAGCTCATTCTCTCTTTGGCCACAGGTATGTCCATACCCCTAACACTGAAATCACAAGAGTGTCCATAACACACCACAGGACTGGTCCCACCTCAGTACTTTTTACCCCAGAAGTATCCCTACCCCAATCTGTGTGACATCAGGAGGGCCCATCCACAGTGTGTGATCTTAGGAGTAGCCACTGCCCAATGTGTTTAACATTATGAGTGTCCCAAACCCTCTTGTGTGTGACCCTCGGTGTGTCTACTCTTCAGTGTGGGTGGCCCTTGGACTGTGGGTGTATGTGACTCTAAGCCTGTCCATACTGCAGTCTAAGTAACTCCATGGATGTCTAATCTCCCAACTTTGTGACCCAGTTCTGTCTACCAGCACTCTGTGTGACTTCTCATTTTTCACTTCTTGGGCTGTCTTAGCCCAGGAGTGCCACCTCCCAGTCTATCTCAGATCAGGGATGCCCACGTTCCAATCTGACATATACCAGAGGTCTCCAATCTGTATGAAAGGGTGTCTATATTACCAACTCTTCAACACCTAGGAAGCCACACTTGGTATGTGTGCCCTAAAGAGCACTCACTAGCCAGTCTGGGTGACTCAGGAAGGTCTACTCTTCATTCTGTGACCCCAGATGAATTCTGTAATAAATCTGTCCCTGGGAATGTATATACCCCAATCACTGTGACCCCAAGACTGCCTACATCCCAGTTTGACTGTAAGAGTGGTTACACCCTAGAAGTCAACCCTAGAAATCTGCCTCTAGAATCATCTGCATCCCATTCTGCATGACCCCAGAAGTGTGTATTCTCCAGTGTGTGTAATTCCAGGAGTGCCCACTCCTCAGTGTATGTGACTTTTGGAAGGTCCAAAAGTAACCCAAGACTGTTCACACTGAGGTATATGCTACCTCATACCACGTTCACACTCTAGTCTGTTAACACATGTGCAAGTGCACATCCGTATCTGTGTAACCTCGGAAGTATTCACACCTGCCTCTGTGCAACTCCAGGGCTACCCACACCCCTGTCTAAAATGGTGTGTTGGGGTTTGGGATGTGGCTCAAGTGGTAGCATGCTTACCTGGCATGCGTGAGGCACTGGGTTCGATCCTCAGCACCACATAAAAATAAATAAAGATATTGTGTCTAAAAAAAATTAAAAATTTAAAAATTAAAAAATAAAGATATTGTGTCCACCTAAAAAAAAAAAGCTAAAAAAATAAACACTTTTTAAAAAATGGTGTGTCCACCCAACAGCCTTGTAATCCAAGAAGTATCTACCAGATTGCTCAATGGTAGATTCCAAACAACCAGGTCCCTCATCACCACCACTTCTACACAACCTCTATGGGTGTGACCTCTGAGGGGCTGTTCATGCCTGAATTCAGTGGATCATTTTTTTCCCTAGCTCTCTCCAACATTGTTACATGGTCTTCTATTCCTATTTCTCTTTTTTCTCCTCAGTGGACTATTCCATTCCCGTCTCCTCCTTCCCAACCATTTGCAAACACACACACACACACACACACACACATACACACACCACACGCATGCACATGCACACATACATGCCTGGGCTCAGAAACATGAACTTCCACCCTCCAAGGCTGACCCAACTATGACGACTGCTGAGTGCCCATTCTGCTAACAGCAGAGACCAACACCAAGTCCTTGATGTTGCTCCATTTGCCAGGATGGTCAGTCAGCTCCCTTGTGACAGGGTGATTCCATTGGACAGCTTCCACTGCAGAGGGGACAGTGTTTTGTTCTTACTGGAACAGATACTCTGGGTACAGATTGGCCCTCCCTGCATGCACTCCTCCTGTTGAAACTACCATCTGTGGACTTACAGTACCTCAGCCATTCCCATGCTGTTCCACATGGCATTACTTATCAGGGAATTCACTCCACAGCAACTGAAGTGTGGCAATGGGCCCCTGCTCATGGAATTCACTGATCTTACCATGTTTCTAGTCATCCTAGAACAATTAGTCTGAAAGAACTATAGTATGGCCTATAGAAAACTCAGTTACAGTGCCAGCTAGGATGCAATATCTTGAATGGCTGGGGCAATGTTCCCCAGAAGGTTGTATATGCCCTGAATTAGTATCTAATATGTGATGCTGTTCTCTGATAGCCAGGATTTATGAGTCCAAGAATCAATGGGTGGAAACGGAAGTGATACCACTTACCATTACCTCTAGTGACCCACTAAGTGCAATGTTTGCTTCCTGTTGCTGCTACTTTATATTCTGCTGGCCCAGAGAGCTTAGTTCCAGTGGGAGGAATCCTGCCACCAAACACACAACAATGGTCCCATTGAACTGGAAGTTAAGACTGCCAACAGACCACTTTGGGCTCCTCATGCCTCTAAGTCAGCAGACAAGGAGTGGGTTACAGAGTTGGTTGGGTTGACAGACCCATCCTGACCACCAAGGTGATCTGGACTGCTACTCCACAGTGGAGGTGAGGAAAAGTATGTCTGGAACATAGGAGGTCTCTTGGGGCATCTCTTAATATTCTCGTGCCTGTGTCTAAGGTTAATGGAAAACTATAACAACCCAATCTACTCAGGACTATGAATGGCCCAGACTCTTTGGGGATGAAGATTTGAGTTGCCCCGCCCAGGGGAAGAACTATAACCAGTTGAGGTGCTTGCTGGGGGAAAAAAAAAAGAAATGCAGACTGGGCTGGATGCAGTGGCATACCTACCATCCAGCCACTCAGGAGACTGAGGCAGGAGGATCTCAAATTCAAGGCCAGCCTCCGCAACTTAGATCCTGTCTCAAAATAAAAAATAAAAAGTGTTGGTCTGGGGATGTAGCTCACTGGTAAAGCATTCCTAGGTTCAATCTCCAGTACCAAAAAAAAAATAATAATAAAGCAAAATAAAGATAAAAGGACCGGGAATGTAGCTCAGTGATAAAGAGCTCCTGGGTTCAATCCCCAGTACAAAAAAAAAAAAAAAAAAATTAAAAAGAGAAGAAATACAGCCTGGGTAGTGGAAGGAGGTAGTTATGACTACCAGCTGTGACCACAAGACCAATTACAGAACTAAGGACTATTAGTGTCAGAAATATTTCCTCCTTATTTTTTCTGAATATGTTTGTGCATATATAGCAAATATCTTTTCTTCCTTTTTCTTTGGTACCAGGGATTGAAATCAGGGGCACTCTACCACTGAGCCACATCCCCAGCCCCATTTTGTATTTTTTTTAATTTAGAGATAGGGTCTCAATGAGTTGTTTAGCAGCTCCATTTTGCTGAGGCTGGCTTTGAACTCAGGATCCTCCTGCCTCGGCCTCCCGAACTGCTTGGATTGCAGGCATGTGCCACCATGCCTAGCTGTCTTTTATTTCTTACCTCTATTATCCCCTTAGTGTGTAATGTAAGATAGGTTGACTTTAAGTCTTGTTAAGTTTACATTGCAATATTTAAATTGTGGGATATTAAAGAATAGTAAATATCGCTCAAGGACTTCACCTCCTCTTCTGGGGAAGGACTTGTGCATTCTCAGTTGTATGCAGGATAGTTGGATCATGTTAGGCAAAATGATGATGACCTTTTTTATTGTTTTCATTTGGAGATTAAGTATGATTCAAGGAGAGGCATGTGAATGGCAAGTAGATAAGAGGTGAATTTTGATAGTTAGTTTGATGTTTCCACTTGACTAGGACACAGAGTTCTCTTGATTAAACATTATTTCTGGGTGTGACTACCAAGCTGTTTCAGAAGGAGGTTAGCATTTGAATTGTGGACTGCAGATTGCTCTCCCATTGAAAGAAGGCCTCTTCCAATCCTTTGACAGTTTGAATAGAACAAAAGGTGGAGGGAGGGGGAATTTGCTTGCTGCTTGACTGCTTGAGCTGGGAAATGTCTTCAGCCCTCAACAGGGAGCTATCCATCAGCCCTCTTGTTCTCAGAACTACACCACCAGCTCTTGTGGGCCTGCAGCTTATCTGCAAAATAGCAGATTGTGGTACTTCTCAGCTCCCATAATTGTTAAGAGCCAATTCCTTATAATAAATCATATATTGGTTCTCTTTCTCCTATTGATTCTGTTCTCTGGAGAACCCTAATAATCCCCAGCAATTCCACTTGTACCTCTAACACTGAACACAAGTGCACGTAGTCATGTACATGAACAGTGGGGGAAAACTGTGTGAAAGGCCAAAGATTTGTGCAACCTGAAGAGAAACATGAGTGGGAAAATCTGCTGAATGTCCATGTATAGTCCCTGATCATTGCAGAGTGAAATGAATGATGGGGGATAATGCTCTGCCATAGAGCACCCTCTTTATGTGATACAGAATAAACGGGACCTGAGTGTACCCATGGGACTGTGTGCCTTCTACAGGACACTATGTAAACGAGGAAAAGCCAGATAGGGGGTTGGTTGCTGTGACCATGTGTGCATGAGGGCACATACAAATGCTATGTAGGGAAAGTATCTAAAAGTAAACACCAGAAATTGAGCCCCAGTGGATATTTTGGAGGAGTGGGGGCAGGGATGTCCTGCATAGTCAATGTACTGATGTGCTGTTCAAATCTTTTATACAAACCTGTATTCACCTGTATTATTTGTGCAACTCTTTTTAAAGGAAAATCCTATGCTTAATGTTCTCATATACAGAAGCTACAGCAAAATAAGGGGGAAAAGGGAGGCTGGGTATCATAAAGAGAGAAGGAATATCAATGGAGTTAAAGGAGATTGAGGAGGGACGAGAGACAGGAAATGGGAGGAAATGCTAAATGCATTAACAAAATTATGCTCTGTGCATGTATAAATTTACCACAGTGAATTCCACCTTTATATCTATAAAGCACCAATTAAAAATATATAAATGGGTGCAAGTAGACTATTAGAGTAGAAGAAGGGGAATAGAAGGCAGGAGGAGAGGAGGGAAAGGGAAGCACTGGGACTGACATGGATTAAATTAAACTCTATGCATGTATGATTATATCAAAATGAAACCAACAATTATGTACCAATATAATGCACCAATAACAGAAAAAAAAAAAACAATACCCACAGTGTGAAACATTTGTGTTGCAAGGGGGAGGATGTGTCTAGGAGGAAGAATCTCAAACTCACCTGTCCCAGGAACCAGACAGGTAACCTGTAAGAGCCAAGAATGCTCAGCTCAGGGTGAGGAGAATGGCAATGGGCCAGGTGAATGTTCTCTGACTCTCAACAGTGAAGGAGGAAGGTCGGGTGAGGGCTGAGTATGGATGGTGGATGGGGAAGACCCCAGATTTCGTGCCCCAGTAGAATTCAGAAACATCACACTCTGGGGCACAAAACTCTGGATTTTTGTTTGTTTGTTTGTTTTTGTTTTTGCAGTGTTAGGATGGAACTCAAGGTCTCGAGCATGCAGACAAGTACTCTACCACTGAGCTACATACCCAACCCCAGAACTCTGAATAACTTAGAAATCTTCACTTAGAAGCTGGATTTGGTAGCTTGTGCCTGTCATACCAACTGCTTGGGAGGTTGACTTGAACCCAGGCCCAGTCTAGTCAACATAGAATAAAACCTGTCTAAAACAAAACAAAACAAAAACGAGAGAAAAGAAATCTTTTTAAAAAATATTTTTTAGTTGTAGTTGGACACAATACCTTTGTTTTATTTATTTATTTTTATGTGGTGCTGAGAATCAAACCCAGTGCCTCACATGTGCTAGGCGAGTGCTCTACCACTGAGCCACAACCCCAGCCCCTAGAAAAGAAATCTTGATTCAGATACAGAACCAATATAGAGTGGCCATACCCTAACTCAGACAGCTCATAACTCCACATGCTGGACACTGGCTCACATACAGATCAGAAGTATAGCCCTCTGGAGACAGCAACCCTAAATAGACAAGAGGCCTCCCAGCTGGGAATACTGGCCCCCTCAACCCTCAAATCTTTTTTTTTTTTTTTTGTAACAGAGATTAAACCCAGGGGTGCTTAACCACTGAGCCACATCCACAGCCTTTTTAAATTTTCATTTTGAGAGAAGTTCTCGCTAAGTTGCTGAGGATCTCACTAAGTTGCTGAGGCAGGCCTTTGAACTTGAGATCCTCCTGTCTCAGCCTCCTGAGCCTCTGGGATTACAGATGTGCACCCCCATGCCTGGCTCCCTCATCACTTTTGGGTGAGTGGTTTTTCTGTGTTATTGAGAAGGAACCCCTTACACATACACCTGGGTTTTACTTTCAAGGCTTTGAAGTTTCTTGGTTTGTTTTTCCAGTGGTGAGGATGGAACCCAGGGCCTCATGAAGCCCATGTTCTACCACTGAGCTACATCCTCAACCTCTCAAGACCCTAAGTTTTATGTCAGAGTCTTTGTACATGCACCACCTACTTCTGTCCCAACCAACAGTCAGTCTTCAGTCTGCGCCCTCCCATTCTTGCCCCTTGATCTCTGGGCACTAAGCCAGCGGGTTGTCTTGGAGGTGCTAGGGCAGGAACACCTACCCTGCCATGCTGCGCTGTCTGCTCTCCAGGCTGCCAGTCAGGATGTCGAGCAGGACTTCAGAAAATCAGGTGAATATGGCGGGCCCTGGGGTCCTAGGGCATGGCTGTCGACACCTAGGCAGGCTGGGGCTCTCCCAGCCTGGAGCTGCTAATCTGCTTCTTTTCTTCTCTGTGGGCTCCCCTGTTGTGACGTCCTCCATTTCCCTGTGCTTCTCTCTTGCTTCCTTTTTCAAAGACAAGCAGAGGGCAGCAGAGGACCATGGAAAGGCCCTGCTCAAACCCACAGAGGATTCAAGTGACATGTCTGCAAGACAAACAGGCAGAGGTCTGGCTGCTCTGCCTGGGTGGTTCAGAGGGAGCCAGGTTAGTGTCAAGGACAGGTAGAGAGACCCAAAGGTGACTCATGGAGTGTGTCCCTGAATCTGTCATGATAGAGCCCTATCAGGAAGGGCCAGGGAACAAAGCAATGACCTTGAGGTTTGCTAGAAGATTCCTCTGATAGCCTAAAGAGGACATTGAAAAAGACTTCAAGACTTCAAGACTTCAAAGAAGAGAAAAATCCTTTCCTCTGGAGAAGGCTAAAGGAAGGGGGATACTGTATTCTGGGCACTTTGACTATATCTATTTATAGAGCTGTTGTGAGAAGTAAAACGGGTTCTAGATTTCTTTCTTCATTTTCAGTACTGGGAATTTAATCCAGAACCTCACACATGTACACAAGTGCTTTGTCACTGAGCCACATCCCCATTCCCAAATTTTTTTAAGTACTATAGATAGAACTCAGGATCTCACACATATTAACACATATTACAGAAGTGCTCTACCACAGAGCTATATCTCTGCCCCTCTGTATAGTTTTTTTCTTTTCTTTTCTTTCTTTCTTTCTTTCTTTCTTTCTTTCTTTCTTTCTTTCTTTTTTTTTTTGTATTTGCAATTGAACCCAGGGGTACTGGTACTGAGCTACATTCCCAGTCCTTTTTATTTTGAGAGAGGGCCTTGCTAAATTCCTGAGGTTAGCCTCAAATTTGCCATCCTCCTGCCTCATCCTCTTGAATTGGCTGGATTTAGAAGTGTGTACTACCAGTCCTGGTCCATATTCTTTTAAAAAAAAATTTTTAAATATATTTCAGTTGTAAATGGAGAAAATACCTTTATTTATTTATCTTTATGTGGTGCTGAGGATTGAACCCAGAGTCTCACCCATGCTAGGTGAATGATCTACCACTGAGCCACAGCCCCAGATCCCCATATTCTTTTTTTAATACTTTTTTTAGTTGCTGATAAGCCTTTATTTCATTTATTTACTTATATGTGGTGCTGAGAATTGAACCCAGTGCCTCACACATTCTAGGCAAGTGCTCTACCACTGAGCCACAACCCCAGCCCCTCATATTCTTTTTGATAAGTGCTTAAAACAGGGGTCAGCACACAGTAAACCTTATATGATCACTCTGTCTTGATCTTCTGTTTTTTTCATTTATTCCTTTGTTTTGGTTATGTTTTTGGTTCTGAGGAGAGAACCCAGGGTCTGACACATGTAGGCAAACTTTCTACTGAGCTATACCCTCAGTCCTCATCATCATTTTATAAAACTGAGCTCTAGGCCTGGGGCTGTAGCTCAGAGTCAGAGCACTTGCCTAGCACGTGTGAGGCACTGGGTTCAATCCTCAGCACTGCATTAAAATAAATTAATATACAAAAATATTGTGTCCATGTACAACTAAAAAATTTTCAAAAAAGAAGTTTGGTTCTTTGAAAAGATTAATGAGATATTAGCAATTTTTGTTTTCTCTCCAAAAATTAAGAGAAACATGAATTATCCATATCAGGAAAGTATATGGGGCACTCTTACAGATTCTACAGACACTGAAGGGTTAATAAGACTTTTTGAACATATAACTTTATTTTCAATGGAATCCAAATGTCAGTCATTTACTTCTTGTGCTGCTTCTGTGTTCATTTGGATCCTCTGTATTTATGAAGAGAGCAGAACTCAGCAACTTTGCTAATGCCTCTTCCACTTACGAAATAGAACTACACAGGATGTTTTATCTGGGGCTCAGTGAAATCAATTGTTTCGAATGTACTGGTTTGAATGGAATTAAACATGGTGGAATGGAAAACAATAAAATAGTGTCAAGTAGAATTTAATGGAACAGAATCGAATCCAATAGAACAGAATGGAAAGGAAGACAATGAAATGGAATAGAATAGAATAGAATAGAATAGAATAGAATAGAATAGAATAGAATAGAATAGAATAGAATATATCACGTCAAACTTTGTATCAAGAACTGGAAATAGGGCTGGGGTGGTGGCTCAGTAGTAGAGCGTTTGCCTAGCATGTGTGAGGCACTGAGCTCAATTCTCAACACCACATATAAACAAACAGATAAATAAATAAAGGTTTAGCAACGACTAAAAAACTACTTAAAAAAAGAACTGGAGGGCTAGGGTTGTAGCTCAGTGGTAGAGCACTCACCTAGCATTTGCCAGGCCCTGGGTTCGATCCTCAGCACCACATAAAAATAAATAAAATAAAGGTATTGTGTCCACCTACAACTAATTAATATATATATACATAAATATATATAGTTAAAAACTATTTTTAAAAAGTAAAGAGTGAAGAATGGGCATGACAGACACATAGAATCTTATGAATCCATGCATGTATCCATTAGACTCTACTGACATTTTCCTTTGGGATTCTCCCTTTGAAATGGGGGTGGAAGTAATGCAGGGGGTGGGGGGTGAAGCAGAAAACATGAGAGTCTTCAGTGGCAATGTGGTTTCACCTGACATTTTTTTTACCTTTTAGTCAAGGAGGGACAGCTCTCAGACCCCTTCCCGGTGTCTTATCCATAGACTTGACCACATCGTGATGACAGTGAAGAGCATCAAAGATACCACTATGTTCTATTCCAAGATCCTGGGCATGGAGGTCATCACTTTCAAGGTAACCATTTCCCCACACGCCAAATTGCAGGTGGATTAAACTTTAATGATAACACCTTAACATACAACTTAAGGGCTGGGGGTATAGCTCAGAGGTAGAGTGCTTGCCTAGCATGTGCAAGGCCCTGAATTCCATCCCCAGCACCTCAAAAAGGTGGGTAAAATTTAGCTTAACTCCCAAAACAAAATCACAGGAAATTTGAAGCAAAGATAAAAAGACCAATGAATAGGGGGATTTCCAGAAAATGGAGAAAAAAGAGGGGAGGAAATTATCATGGAAATAATGCAAGAGTTATATACAACTATAATGCACTGATTTTAAAAAAGTGGGAAAAATAATGTTCTGGCCTTGGCACATGCTTATAATCCCAGCTGCTGGGGAGGCTGAGGCAGGAGAATTGCAAGTTCAAAGCCAGCCTCAGCAATTTAGGGAGGCTCTAAACAACTTAGCAAGACTCTGCCTCAAAAAAAAAAAAATAAGGGCTGGGGTTGTGGCTCAGTGGTAGAGCACTCGCCTTGCACATGCGAGACCCTGGGTTCAATCCTCAGCACCACACTAAAAATAAATAAATAAATATACTAAAAAAAATAAAGCCTGGGGATATGGATCAGTGGTTAAGTACCTCTGTTACCAAAAAAAAAAAAAAAAGTAAAAAGAAAAGAAAGAAAGGAAGAGAAAAGAATAAAAAAGAAAAAAGGAAAGAAGAGAAAAAAAAGAACACAAGAGAACACTGCAGTCTTTATATACAAAGAGTTAAGTAAGTATCCAGCACATCAATACTTAGATACATTTGATAGAATTGTAGAACATCAATTTGTAAAAGGAGATCCTAAGAGCTTTCTAATTCATCTAAAAAGAAAAAGAAACATTAAAAAAAAAAACATTCAAATATCTAATTTCCTGAGTCCTACCGGAGACCAGAAGATAATAAAGGAAGGTCACCTTCAGGATTCTGGGAAAAGGACTGGAATTGTAGCTCATTAGAGGAGCACTTGCCTAGCACATGTGAGGTAGTGGATTGGATCCTCAGCACCACATAAAACTAAATAAATAAAATAAAGATACTGTGTCTATCTACAGCTTTAAAAAATTGTGAGGCTATTTGCTCCTATTAAATTTTTTTTCCTGGGCTGGGGATGTGGCTCAAGCGGTAGCACACTAGCCTGGCATGCGTGTGGCCCTGGTTCGATCCTCAGCACCACATACAAAGATGTTGTGTCCGCCAATAACTACAAAATAAATATTTTAAAAAATTCTCTCTCTAAAAAAAAAAAAAAAAAAAATTTTTTCCTTAAAGATTCTGGGGACAAATTTTCAATCCTAGAATTCTATGTCCAGCAAAACTGTTAACCAAAGATAAGTGTAGAATAAAGCATTCTTAAATGTTTCAAAAAATCTGCCCATTAGGAAACTGGGGCTCAGTGGTAGAGCTCATGCCTAGCACTCACAGGATCCTGAGGTCCATCCTCAGCACTAAAAATCAAACAAAATGAGCAATTAAGTTGGGAATAAGGAAGACACAGAAATCAGGTTACCATGGTTCCCAAGAGGAGGATTCTAGAAAGAATTTTAGAAAACCATCAGTCCTGTTCTAAAGAGAACCAAGAAAGATCCCAAGAAGGAGAAATCCAGGGGAAAATAGAGGTTTCTAGAGATGAATACTATCCTGAGAATTTGTAAAAACTTCAAAAGTGGTAAATGCAGGGGCTAGGGTTGTGGGTTAGGGGTAGAGCACTTGCCTTGCACATGTGAGGCACTGCTTTGATCCCCAGCACCACATAAAAATACTAAATAAACAAAAATAAAGGTATTCTGCCCATCTACAATTAAAAATTATTTTTAAAAAATGTGGTAGGACTAAGGTTGTGGCTCAGTGGTAGAGTGCTTGCCTGGCGTGTGTGAGGTACTAGGTTCAATTCTCAGCACCACATATAAATAAATGAACAAAGTAAAGGCCCATTTAAAAAAAATAAAGGAATCTCTTTTTTTAAAAGTGGCAAATGCAGAGAAAGGAAAACATAAGTGTCCTGCCAAGATGTTCCTTCAGCAGATGAATGGATAAACTGAGGTATGTCCAGATAATGAAATATCATACAGTTATAAAGAGAAATGAAGCTGGGCAATGTGGTGCACTTCTGTTATCCCAGTACCTCAAGAGGGTAAGGCAGGAGGATCACAAGTTCAAGGCCAGCCTCATCAATTGAGTGAGACCCTATCTCAAAATAATAGATAGATAGACAGATAGATAGATTTAAAAAAAAGGGCTTGCAATGTAGCTCAGTGGTAGAGGGCTCACCTAACATGTGTAAGGACTTGGGTTCAATCCTAAATACTACAAAAATTACATCTATATCTATATATCATGCTGGGCTGGGGATGTAGCTCAGTGGTATGGTGCTCATCTAGCAAACTGAAGACTCTGGGTCTGTTTGCTGGTACCACACAGAAACAAAATCATGCTGAATAAATAAATGAAGGGGCTGGGGTTGTGGCTCAGTGGTAGAGTGCTCGCCTCGCATGTAAGAGACCCTGGGTTCGATCCGCAGCACCACATAAAAATAAATAAACAAATAAAGATATTATGTCTATATATAACTAAAAAAATTTTTTTTAAATGAACAGAAGAAGGTCTCACCTCATGGAGCCATTTATAAAACCCACACAAAATAATAATACACTTTTTTTTTCTTTTAAAGAGAGAGTGAGAGAGGAGAGATAGAGAGAATTTTTAATATTTATTTTTTAGTTCTCGGCGGACACAACATCTTTGTTGGTATGTGGTGCTGAGGTTCGAACCCGGGCCGCACGCATGCCAGGCAAGCGCGCTACCGCTTGAGCCACATCCCCAGCCCAATAATACACTTTTATTTTGTGACATTAGGAATTGAACCTAAGGCCTTACATATGCCAGGCAAGGCGTTTGATCACTGAGCCACATCCCCAGCCCAACAATAATGTACTTTTTTTCAGGGAAGAGGTACTGGGGATTGAACTCAGGCACACTTGACCACTGAGCCACACCCTAGCCCTATTTTGTATTTTAATTAGAGACAGGGTCTCACTGAGTTACTCAGCATCTCACTGCTGCTGAGGCTGGCTTTGAACTCACAATCCTCCTGCCTCAGACTCCTGAGCCGCTGGGATTACAGGTGTGCACCACTGTGCCCAGCCAGTAATGCACTTTTTACAATAACTTATGAAAATCAAAGGATGCATACTAAATACATTTATAATGGTTGCCTAAAGTAGGGACAGGAATAGAGAATAGAGAAAAAAAATGCATTAAGGAAATGACATGGGCTTTGCAAGGACCAGCGATGACAATAGTATATATAATGCCTCAACTCCCTATACTCAAGACACATTGGAGTGAAATTTCAGAACATCTAGGGCCAATAAAAATTCTACAAGCTGCAGGAGTGGAAGGTGACAAAAAATGAAAAACGGAATAACATCAGACTTCTTATCAGCAACACCAGATTCAGGGAAGAAAATGAAGCAACATATTTAAAAGGCTGTGGGGAAAAAAACCTTCAACTTAGAATTGCATACTGGAACAAATTATCATTCAATGGTAAAAGTGAAATAAATTCATTTTCTGATAGAATGTATGTGATATCAAACATGATGATAAAAAAAGAAGAGAAATGGCAGATGCTGAGAGGTTCAAGAGAGGATGGAGACATGAAGAAGACTACAGGGTGATGTGGGTTATCTATCAAAAAACAAACATTTCTTAGCACTACAAAAAATAATACCAAAAATATTCAACTGGGTTATTTAAAAATTATAAAGGAGGGCTGGGGTTGTGGCTCCATGGTAGAGCACTTGCCTAGCACGTGTGAGGCACTGAGTTCCATCCTCAGTGCCACATGACAATAAATAAATAAAATAAAGACATTGTGTCCATCTACAACTAAAATTTTTTTAAAAAATTATAAAGAACCAAAAGAAGAATTAAACATGATGATAGAATTCTGTTGGGAGGGATAGTAATGTGTATGAGCTAAATTCTCATTTATCATAGCAGAGAGATGATAAAAACTGTCTAAAGTCACTAAATCGAGAAATAGTAGTGCTCCCAGCAGCTTGGAAGGCTGAAGCAGAAGGATCACAAGTTTAAAGCCAGTATCTGCATATTAGGCAAGGCCCTAGCAAGATCCTGTCTCAAAATACAAAAATAAAAAGTAAAATAAAGCAAAAGGTCTGGGGCTACATCTCAGTGGTTAAGTGCTTCTAAGTATGATCCCTGGTACCAAAAAAAAATAAATAAATAAAAAACAAAAATAAAAAATAAAAAGTAGTTCATCAGGGATTGTGTTTGGAGGTGTATGGGAGAAAACTCAACTAATTTAGGGTTACATTAGAAAGTTTTCTTTTTCTTTCATTGAACAAGCAGTCAGGAGTAGGCAGTCAGAACTCAGGCAGTGGTTGGGAAGGAGGAAATGAATGGGCACAAAAGTGCCAGCTCAATAGGGCGGAAAGGTTCTCAGAAGCCCCACCCACAACCATCTCATGGCCCAGTCCAGCTAACATGGCCTCCCTTACATGATGACCCCTTCAGCAAAGAATGCTGGGAAATGTAGGAGAGTTTTTTCTTTCTTTTTTTTTTTTTTTTTTTTTTTTGTTAGTTTTAAAGCCCAGTACACAGTGACTCCATCAGAATTTGGATTTTGTTTGTAAGGGAAAAAAAAATGGCTAACTTGGGAGGTTGGATCTCTGAGAAGGATCACTTGAGCCCAGGAATTCAGGGCCAGACTGGACAACAGAATGAGATCCTGACTCTTCCTTAAAAAAAGAAAACTCTGCCTTTAATCCTAGCTACTCGGAAGGCTGAGGAGGAGGATGATTGCAAGTTTGAGTCCAGCCTGGGAAACTGAATGAGATCCTGTCTCAGAAAGAAGAAGGGCTGGTGCCAAGTGTGGTGGCTCACTTTTCTATTCCCAGAGACTCAGAGGCTAAGGCAGGAGGATCACAAGTTTGAGGCCAGCCTCAGCAATTTAGGGAGACCCTCAGTAACTTCATGAGACCCTATCTCAAAATAAAAAAAAAAAATAGAAAGGGTTGGGGGTGTAGGTCAGTGGTACAACTCTTTCCTAGCATATGCCAGGCTCTGGGTTCAATACCCAATACAGAAAAAAAGGTGGGAATGTATACTGAGTAGGCAAACTGCTATTTCTGCCATGGATAGTGTTAGCACAAAGAGTCCAGACCGTACACAAGCTTCATGGATCATTTCAGCCTTTTATTCAGGAAAGGGACTACACCTATGAGAATGGACTCACTTTCCTGGTGGAAAATGAGCCATTAACAAAGGAGGGGACTGGGCTTATACAGGTTGTGGGTAATTTAGTGAGCATGTGCATTTGGGCAGTCAGAAATTTGAGTTTTGGGGTTGGGAGTCGGTGGCCAGCACCTGGAAAGGAGTTATCTTGAAAGAGATTAGTGTTTTCTTTTTTTTTCCCCTTTTTTAATATTTTTTTTAGTTATACATGGACACAGTATCTTTATTTTGTTTGTTTACTTATATGTGGTACTGAGGATCCAACTCAGTGCCTCACATGTGCGAGGCAAGCACTCTGCCACCACTCTGCCACTGAGCCACAACCCCAGCTGGAGATTAGTGTTTTCTAGAGATTATCATTCTAGGTTTGATGAAAACACTTTCTCCTCACCTGTGGCCAGCATCTGAAAAGGATTTAACTTGAAAGAGATGAAAGCTATCCATGTATGGTTTTCTTTTTCATTCCTTTTTCCCAGGTTTCACTATTTTGGGGTTTTACGGGTGTTATAAACATATTGTTTAGAGACAGGAAAATAATTTCAGGAAGAAACAAACACATAAAATGTGCACACATATTAGAAGCAGTTGCCTCTAGGGGTAAGACTGGGGTGGTGTAAGGGGATGTTGTTTAGTTAGCCCTGTTTTACTTAAAAAAAAAAAATCCTTGGGATGGGGGTCAGACTTTCAGATTTTAGCTCCCACTCATCTCTTTCTTTCATTCTTTTTTCCTTTTCTTTCTTGGTGCTGGGGATTGAAACCCCCACATGCTAGGCAAGGGCTCTATAACAGAACTATATCCCCAGTCCTTTATTTTTATATTTTATTTTGAGGCAGAGTCTCACTAAGTTTCTGAATCTGGCCTCAAACCTGTGATCCTCCTGCCTCAGCCTCCTGAGTGGCTGGGATTTCAGGTGTGCACCACCACACTGGGTTTGGAACTTTAGTTTTAGGTTGTTTTCTCTTCCTCAAATAGGGAGACCGAAAAGCATTGTGCTTTGGAGACCAAAAATTTAACCTCCATGAGGTGGGAAAGGAATTTGAACCCAAAGCTGCTCATCCTATTCCAGGCTCCCTGGACTTATGTCTGATCACAGAGGTGCCTTTGGAGGAGATAATCCAGCATCTAAAGGTGAGTGGGACTTCATTCTTCTTGATAAAACCACTGCTGATGCCATAAAAATGGAAGCTTGACTCAGGAGATCTTCAAATCTCTAACATGACCAGTTTCTACACAATCATCCACTCATTTTGATTGACATCATTGTTTCATGTAACCAGATGGATTTAAAAATGAAACTTCAGGGCTAGGGTTGTGGTTGAGTGGTAGAGCACTTGCCTAGCATGAGTGAGGCACTGAATTCGATCCTCAGCATCACATAAAAATAAACAAATAAATAAAGGTATTGTGTCCATCTACAACTAAAAATTTTTTAAATGAAATTTCATGTCACCATTTGCAAGTATATATCTGAGACTGGGGCTGTGGCTCTGTGATGGAGCACTTGCCTAGCATGTGTGAGGCACTGGGTTTGAATAAATAAATAAGTAAAGGTCTATCTACAACTAAAAAAAATTTAAATGTATATCTGAGTTATTTTACGTAAACACAGTTACATAAAAAGAAAACGTTCTACCAACTACGTGAAAAATCCATTATATGTAGTCATAAAGGGAAAGTAATTGTAAAAGCCAACAGCTATAGGGCTGGGAGTGTGGCTCAGTGGCATGACACTTTCCTAGCCCTGAGTTCCATCCCCAGCACTGAGTGAGAGAGGGAGAGGGAGAAAGAGAGAGACAGACAGACAGACAGACACTCTTGCCTAGACTGCCTAGGTATGAATTCTGGCTCTGTTACTTATTAGATCATACTAGATACTTTTTTTTTTTCCTTTTTGTTCTTGGGATTGAACTCAGGGGTAGGTACTATACCACTGAACTATGCCTTTAGTTCTTTTTATTTTATTTTACTTTTGTTTTTATTTTGGGGGATTACCAGGGATTGAACTCAGGGGCAGTCGACTACTGAGCCATATATCCACCCCTATTTTGTATTTTATTTACAGACAGGGTCTCACTGAATTGCTTAGTGCTTCACTTTTGATGAGGCTGTTTTTTTTTTTTTTTGCTTATTAAAGTTTTTTTTTATTGGTTGTTCACAACATTACAAAGCTCTTGACATATCATATTTCATACATTAGATTGAAGTGGGTTACGAACTCCAAATTTTACCCCAAATGCAGATTGCAGAATCACGTTGGTTACACATCCACAATTTTACATAATGCCCTATTAGTAATTGTTGTATTCTGCTACCTTTCCTATCCCCTACTATCCCCCCTTCCCTCCCCTCCCATCTTCTCTCTCTACCCCATCTACTGTAATTCATTTCTCTCCTTGTTTATTTTCCCATTCCCCTCACAACCTCTTATATGTAATTTTGTATAGCAATGAGGGTCTCCCTTCATTTCCATGCAATTTCCCTTTTCTCTCCCTTTCCCTCCCATCTCATGTCTCTGTTTAATGTTAATCTTTTCTTCCTGCTCTTCCTCCCTGCTCTGTTCATAGTTGTTCTCATTATATCAAAGAAGACATTTGGTATTTGTTTTTTAGGGATTGACTAGCTTCACTAAGCATAATCTGCTCTAGTGCCATCCATTTCCCTGCAAATTCTATGATTTTGTCATTTTTTATTGCTGCATAGTACTCCATTGTGTATAGATGCCACATTTTTTTAATCCATTTATCTATTGAAGGGCATCTGGGTTGGTTCCACAGTCTAGCTATTGTGAATTGTGCTGCTATGAACATCAATGTGGCAGCATCCCTGTAGCATGCTCTTTTAAGGTCTTCAGGGAATAGTCTGAGAAGGGCAATAGCAGGGTCAAATCGTGGTTCCATTCCCAGCTTTCCCAGGAATCTCCAAACTGCTTTCCAAATTGGCCGAACCCATTTGCAGTCCCACCAGCAATGTACAAGAGTACCCTTTTCTCCACATCGATGAGGCTGGTTTTGAACTCTTGATTCTCCTGCCTCAGCCTTCTGAGCCACTGGGATTACAGGTGTACATAACCATATCCAGCTAGTTTATTCTTATTTTGAGACAGGGTCTTGCTAAGTTGCCCAGGCTGGCCTTAAACTTTTGATCCTCCTGCCTCATCCTCTGGAGTTGCTCGTATTACAGAATTGTGCCACCATGCCTGGCCATACTAGGTACCATTATTGTCCCCATTTTACAGATGAGAAAACTGACATACAGGTCAATTAGTTGCTCTACCCAAGGCCATACAACTTAACAGGGTTAATGAATGAAGAATGGCAGAAAATGAGGTGAGAAAATACAGAGGTTTTCTATATGCTTCTAAGATAGTATTAGGAATTGAATTTTAGTTTTTCACATTGACTATGACATATGAACTTTGTCTTCTCTTCCCACTTTAGGCTTGTGATGTCCCCATTGAGGAGGGGCCAGTCCCCAGAACAGGAGCAAAGGGGCCTATTATGTCTGTCTACTTCCGAGACCCAGACAGAAATCTAATTGAGGTGTCCAACTATGTCTCCTTGTGATTGATACTGGTCCTCAGCCATTTTGTTTCCCTCCATGTTACCTTCTCCCTTCCTTCCCAAAAATCCTTGCCCAGGCCCAGAGACCTTCATGGACTGAGGACTTCAGCAGTTCACACATCCTGTTGAGGGCGTGTGAGACAGGTGTGGGACCAAACCTACATGTCTGGATGATCTTCATTCAAGCTGTGCCAAAAAAAAAAACAAAAAAAAAAAAACAATGGATAATCCCACCACAGTAGCTCATTGTTCTTTTTGTCTCACCACTTCACCTGGGGTTTGTCTAGGATATGAATTTTCTAAACTCTTTAGAGGTCCGTAACTGGTTAAGACATCTCTGAGGACCAAATGCAGGTCTTTTCCTTGGGATTCAAAACCTCTGACAGATTTCTACTTGTCTGTGATGCATCCTTCTTCCTCCTTATCTGACTTGCCTCATTCCTCTGACTTTTTTTTCCCCTTCACCCTCTGGGCCTCACTGAACCTCTGGATCTATATAATTCCTATGAGATCTTCCAGGACCAGCCCAAATGATGCACCTTCTCCTGAAGAGACTTCTCTGGTCTCACTCTCAGGGCATCTAGCACTTTCTCCCTTATTGAGACTTAGCTGCTGACTGAGTATATGGGATAAGGTCAAGTTTCTTCTGTTTCTGTCCCCCCACCACTGCCACACCTTTTACTCATTTAGTCAACTAAAACCCATATATTGAGCATCTATTGTGTGGTGGGTCCTATCCTAGGCATTAGAGAGATGGTGTTGAACAAAAAGAATAAGTATATCTATGCTTGTGGTGCTGCCATTCAAGTGGGAGAGATAAAAAATCAGTAAAATTAAAAAGGTGTTGGTGGGCTGGGACTGTAGATCTTTGGTAGAGCGCTTGCTTAGCATATGTAGGGCATAGGATGGGATTCTCAGCACCACATATAAATAAATAAATAATCAATAAAATAAAGGTCCACTGACATCTAAAAAAATATTTTTAAAAAAGGATGTTTGGAAGGGAGGACTAGAGAAAGGATGGTTAATGAGTATAGAGGTGCAGTTATATAAGACGAACAACTTCTAAGTTTTTTTAAAAATATTTTGTTATTTTAGTTGTAGTTGGAACCATGCCTTTATTTTATTTATTTATTTTTATGTGGTGCTGAGGATCAAACCCAGCATCCCACACATGTTTGGCAAGCACTCTACCACTGAGCCACAATCTCAGCCCCAACTTCTAAGTTTCTATAGCACAGTACGTTTGGCAACAATTAATTGAATTTTTTGAATGTTCTCAACATATAGAAATAATCTACATCTGGGATAATAGACATGCCAATTGCCTTGATCTGATCATTACACATTGTGTACATGTCTTGAAATGTCATACTGTATCTCATCAATATGTATAATTATTCTGTTGATTTCTAAGAAATTATTAATTAATTAAAAAGAAAGAGAAAAATAAGTAAGATATTAGATATGCTAGAGATCAATAAATACTTTGGAGAAAAAGAAAACATGGAAGTTAGCAGTATAGTTCAGTGGTAGAGTGAATGCTGAGCACATACAAGGCCCTGGATTTCTTCTTTAGCACTAAAAGAAAACACCGAAAAGAGGGGATGCTGATAAACATTGCTGGAGCAGTTTAAATGTTTAATGGGATTGTCCAGGAAAGCCTGACTGAAGAGACATTTGAATACAAACCTGAAGACTTGAGGGATAAACCACACAGCTACCCAGAGGAAGAATGCACCAAGCTGAATAGGCAGTACAAAGGCCCTGAGGCAGGAATGGATGTGGTGTGCATGTGAGGAATAGCTAGAGAGGGGCACAGTAGGAGGAGTGAGAGAGAAAGTTTGAGTAGGGCCTCGTGGACCAAGGTCAAGACTTTGGCTTTTATTCTGAGTGGAGCCACGGGAGAGTCCTGAGCAGAGGGAAGTTATCTGATCCAGGTTTAACCGGCTCCTGCAGGCTACTACAGGGAAACTAGACTGTCAGGGAAGGGCAGAAGCAGGGGTGCCAAGAAGGAGGGGACCACCATAGTGGTCCTTGTGAGCCATGAAGGTGGTGGCAGAGTAGGTGAAAAAAAGGTGATTAAGACTCTGGCAGTAATTTGAAAATAGGGACTGAATGAGTTCATCAAGCAAAAATGTCAGCTAAAGAAGCCTGAGCACCTTTAGAGGTTTGAAACAAGATGAGGTTCAGGCAAGGAGGAAGGGGAAGTGTACAGATGGATTCCTGAATGAATATATGATGAAAGAACATGTGTGAGAGTCTCTTGAAGTAAAGAGGCCCTTAATCTTATGAACTCTGGTCTCTAAATACTCTCCAGCTGGATCCTATGAGTGAACTCCCAGGGACCCGCCCCCTCAAAAAAAAATGCTATAAAGAATGGAAATGTGAGAATGGAAGCTTTGGCACATAAAGGGCTTTGCCAAAAACTGTAGTGAGTTTCCTGTCCAATTTTAAAAGACAGCTTGCCTTGGATCCAAAAATTATAAGCCTGGAGATAAATGATTTACAGAAGGAAGAGAAGGGAAGAGGGAGAGAGGGAGGAAAGGGAGAATGAATGGGCAAATGGGTGGATGGATGAATGCATGGGTGGAAAAGGAGATGGATAGATGGGTAGAGATGGGTACTGTTAGATTTCTATTGCTGTGACAAATACCTGAGATAAATCAGGTATTAAAAGGAGGAAAGATTTATTGTGGATCACTGTTTCAGAGGTTTCAGTCCATGGTCATTTGTCCTGGTTGCTTTGGGCCTATGGCAGCATAGCACATCCTGGCAAGAGCATGTGGTGGAGGAAAACTGTTCACTTCATGACTACTGGGAAGCAAAAGACAGAGAGGAAGGGGCCAGGGTCCCAACATCTCCTTCAAGGGCAGGCCCCCAGTGATTACTAGGCCCCACCTCATAAAGGTTCCACAACCTTCAAATGGTCCCAACTGTTAAAAGCTTGGTTGCTTTTAGGCTAAGTGTGGCGGCACACACCTGTAATTCCAGCATCTCGGGAGGCTGAGGCAGGATCATCAGTTCAAAGCCAGCCTCGGCAACTCAGTGAAGCCCTGAGCAACTCAGAGGGACTTGTCTCAAAATAAAATGTAAAAAGGGGCTGGGGAGGGGCTGTGGCTGTGGCTCAATGGTAGAGCACTCACTCGCCTAGCATGTGCGAGGTGCTGGGTTCAAACCTCAGCACCACATAAAAATAAATACATAAAATAAAGATATTGTGTCCAACTACAATAAGAAAAATATTTTAAAAAGGGCTGGGGATGTGTCTCAGTGGTTAAGTGTCCCTGGGTTCAATCTCTGGTACTGAAAAAAAAAAAAGCTTGGTTGCTTTTAACTTTGGGGGACACTGTAGACACAAATTATAAAAAATGGATTAAATGAAGTGTGGTATATTAAGTCAATGAATTATTACTTAGCAATAAAATAGAATGAGCTTAAGAGGCCAACATTATTCTGATAAGAAAATCAAAGACATGGGCTGAGGCTGTGACTCAGTGGTAGAGCACTTGCCTCACACATGTGAGGCACTGGGTTTGATACTCAGCACCACGTAAAAATAAATAAACAAAATAAAGATATTGCATTCATCTATAACTAAAAAATATTTTTTAAATAAGAAAATCAAAGACATGACAAGAAAACTATAGCCTGATATCTCTTTTAAATATAGGTGCAAAATCCTCAACAATTACAAATAAATAGAATCCAGCAACATATAAAAAGATTATCCATCATAATCAAGTAGAACTTATCCCATAAATGCAAAGTTGGGTCACCATATTAATAGAATAAAGGACAAACAGCACATGACAAAAACCCCTCCATGATATAAACACACTCAACAACCAGAAATAGAAGAGAACTTCCTCAACATGATAAAGGGTATCTACAGAAAACCCACAACTAACATCACACTCCATAATGAAAGACTGAAACCTTCCCCCAAAGATCAGGAACTACACAAGGAGGTCCCTGATCACCACTTCTATTCAACATTAAACTAGAGGTTCTAGCCAGGGCAATTAGGCAAGAAAAAGAAATCAAAGACATCCATGGGCTGGGGTAGTGGCTCAGCAGCAGAGCACTTGCCTATCATGTGTAAGGCACTGGGTTCAATCCTCAACACCACATATGAATAAAGACATAAAATAGAGGTCCATCAACTAAAAAAACAAACAGCATATAGCTATATAAATCAAAGATATCCAGATTTGAAAAGAAGTAATTAAAACTATCTCTATTTGAGAGGACATGATTTTGTACTTTGAAAATCTTAAGGAATACAACATAGCCAGTAGAACTCCATTAGTATTTAAACCCAGCAAGGATGCAAGAGACAAGATTTTGTATGAGGCAAGACACAAGGTTTTGTATGAGACAAGATCATACAAAAACTTAATCATAACATGGATGAGGCAGAGCATGCCTGTGATCCCAGGGAGTCCAAGGCAGGAAGATCACAAGTTCAAAGCCAGACTCAGCAACTTAATGAGGCCCTAAGCAACCTAGTGAGACCCTGTCTCTAAATAAAAAATAAAAAATAAAAAATAGGACTGGGGATGTGGCTCAGTGGCTAAGCACCCTTGGGTTCAATCCCTGGTACTAAAATTGAAAAATAAGAGATATTATTGGATTAAGCATAATCTTATTCTTAGGTCCTATATTGGCTGAGCTAAATTTGTAGCTTGTAGAAATTAAGAAAAATGTGAATAAATATGACAGATCTATGGTAAATTAAAAAATATAGGGGGAAATGATCAATAGAGTAAAGAAGGAAGATCAGCAGGATGGAGGAGGGGAAGGAATAAGGAAGTACTGTGGATTGAAACAGAACAAACTATGTTATATACATTTATGAATATATTAAAAAGAACCCCACTATCATGTATAACTATAAACACCAATAAAAGCATTTTAAGCCCCCAAAATCTATAAAATTATGAAAAAATATATAGCAGGGTTGTGGTATAGCTTAGTAGTAGAGCACTTGCCTAGCATGTGCCAGGTCCTGGGTTCAATCAAAATACTTCAAAAAAAATAGTTGTGCTGTTTTAAGGAGCACTCCAAAAGAAGCACTCCAGCCGGGTGCAGTGGTGCACATCAGTATCCCAGTGGCTTGGGAGGCTGAGGCAGGAGGATCACAAGTTCAAAGCCAACCTCAGCACTTTAGTGAGATCCTGTCTTAAAATTAAAAAGGGCTGGAGACATGGCTCAGTGGTTCAGTGCCACTGAGTTTATTACCTGGTACCCAAAACAAAATCCACCCAACAACCTACTTGCAGCAAGATATAGGTAATTTAGTTAACAAAGAAAGTGATATGCCTCTTTCTGATGACAGGGTTTTTTTTTGTTTGTTTTTTGTTGGAGAGGTGCTGGGATGGAACCTAGAGCCTCACTACATGCCATGAAAGTACTCTACCACTGAGCTACATCCCCAGCCCTTTTTTTGTTTTATTTTGACACAGAGTCTAAGTTGCCCGGCTGGCCTCAAATTTGTGATACTCCTGCCTTAGCCTCTTAAATTGCAAGGATTACAGATGTATGCCACCATACCCAGCTAAGTGTAATATTCTGCTGTTCTCCATGTAGTAATTTAGTAAAAAAAACTTTTAAAAAAAATTAAAGAATTGGGGCATGGAGTCCAGCTGTGCCCATTGTCCCAGCTACTGGGGAGTATGAGGCAGGAGGATTGCTTGAGCCTAGGAGTTCAAGGCCAACGTGGGCAACACAGTGAAACCTCCTCTCTCAAAACAAAGAAAGCAAGGCAAAAATAAAAAAGACAAAGAATGGTGAGATTTCTCATTTAGATTCATTGCAAAGTGGTATGGAGTTTGGTAACGTCCTTCCAACTCTGCAGAGTACTGCAGTACTTAAAAGTAAAGGCTAACTATCATGCATATAAGATTACATGACCTGTGTAACTCTACATCATGTACAACCAGAAGAATGTGGAGTTATATTCCACTTATGTTTGATGTGTTAAATGCATTTTACCATCATGTATAACTAATTAGAACAAAATTAAAAATTTTTAAAAAGAAGTAAAGGCTAACTATCCACAGACTTAAAACCCAATCATGAGACAATGATCACATATATTAATGTCAGTTTTTTTGTGCATGCCTATAATTCCAGCTGTTTAGGAGGTTGAGGCAAGAGGATCACAAGATCCTGGAGGTCAGCCTGGGAAGCTTAGACATTGTCTCAAAAAAAAAAGATTTAAAAGGCCTAGGGTGTAGTTTAGTGGTAGAGTGTTTGCCTAGTTTGTGTGAGGTCCTGGATCTGATCCACAATTTTAAAAATTACCTCTTGCAAATCCATGAAACAAAAAATATTGAATTTGCAATGCAAATTGAAAATGAACAGAGGTCAGAAAAAACAGCAGTCACTGACTTGAGCAGATGAGTTTTTTCTTATAGGAGTATTTGATTTCTAGTGTGTTTTGTGTGATATTCAACTACAAAGCAGATTTTGAAGCAGTTCAAAACCAAAGTTGCTATCATAGAGTTCCATGAAATGCAATTATACAGAGAAAATCAAATATGGAGGAAACAGTCCAGTACATACCATTCCCATAGGAAAAGAACAATGTCCAGTCACCCTGACTGGACCTCTTTTGTGTTTCAGACTTTAACTACAGGGCACCTGGCTTGCCTTCTTGGATTCCTAACTCCTGGCTTTTAATAACTGCTTCTCTCTTCAGAACCTTTTGTTTGTTTGTTTTAGGAATACTTGTATTTCAAAAATACACAAAAGCAAAGGGAAGCACATCTAATTACTGAACAGAAGTAATATGTTGATATTTTGGTATATAACATTAAAGGGATTTTTGTTCTATTGTGTCGTAGTGCTGGGGATGGAACCCAGGGCCTCGAACATACTTTGTGAGTGCTTGCTCTTTCACTGAGCTACATTCCCAACCCTTTTAGTTTTCTGTATACATGTTTATATATTTTAATTTTTTGTCCAAATTAAAGTCATTCTCTGCCTACCATTTGTAACCAGCTTCTTTTGTGTGTGTTACCACAGTCAATTATTATATAGACTCTATATAGTCTCTCTCCCTCTCTCTCTCTCTCTATGTGTGTGTGTGTATATATATATATATATATATATATATATATATATATATATTCCGGGCTGACGCTGGGGCTCAATGGTAGAGCGCTTGCCTGGCATGTGTGAGGCACTGGGTTCGATCCTCAGCACTACATAAAAATAAATAAAGAAAATAAAGGCATTGTGTCCATCTACAACTAAAAAAATGTTTTAAATAAACTAAGAAATATTTTTAAAAATATATAGTCAATTATAGACTATATATAGTCAATTATTGTATATATTGTATTGTTGTACATATTGTATATTATTGTGTATATATATATATATATAATATATATAATCAATTATTGTAGTCACCCTATTGTGCTATAGAACACTAGAGTTTATTCATCCTAACTGGGTTTTGGTAACCATTATCTGAAGTGTATCCCCCTAGCTTTCTCAGCCCCTAGCAACCACTGTTAATTTATGAGATCATCTCTTGTGTGTGCATAAGAGCACATAGTTCTGGGGATCGAACCCAGGGACCCTCTATCACTGAGCTATATGCCCAGATCTTTTAACTTTCATTTATTTTGGGTTGTGATCTCACTAGGTTGTCCAGGTTGTCACTGAACTTAGAATCTTCCTGTCTCAGCCTCCCTAGTAGCTGGTATTGAGATCAAATATATTAGCTTCCAAAAAATTATACATGTTTAAGAAGATGGAAATGCCAATTATTCTGATGGGATCATTCCACATTGTGTACATGTATCAAATTATCATGCTGTATCCCACAAATATGTATATTATGTCTCAATTAAAAATAATGCTTAAAAAAATGATCAACAATTTGGTTCTGAGGTCAAACTATGACTCGTTAGCCAGACTTTGGTTGATGTCTTTCTCATGTCCATGACACTATGAAGAGTCAGCCCCCCACCCCCCCATCACCTTGGTGGACTCCAGTTCTAAGGGATATAAATTTTAAAATGCCATGGACTTAGACCAGGCAGGTGCTCTAGAATCCCAAAGATTCCAAGAGGGAGGGAACCAGTCAGTGAAGTCTTCTCGGAAGAGAGAACACTAGAGCCAGTCTGAAATGGAAGTTTGACAGAGAGCACGTGATGACCCGGACACCCCACCCCTGCCCCCACCCTTGGCTCCCCAAAGTCTGGCCTGGCCCTTGCTGATTCCCTTATCTGCCCACTCCCAGCTGCCTCCCTGCTGGTTGAACTGTTGCCCTCAGACTTCTGGGCCTGCACCCCCTCCACAGGGATGGGGGAGGGAATGGGGTGAGGCCTGGTCTCAGAGGCACCCCACTCCCCACCCTTTACTTCCTTTCCTGAGCCCTTCGTCCCATCCAAGAATGAAAAAAAAAAATGTGGTGTGAGTCCGGCATCAAACCCTTGTCTTAGGCATGCCTCCAGTCTGCCCTTCCCCATAGGACAGATGACCCTACCTTGCCCCCAAACTTGCAACTTTTGTATCTAACAATAACAATGATGAGAATTAAAATTTGCAGAGCACAGGGCAGGCAGGCCTGTGTTCTGAGTGGTTACATTTAATGTAGGGGTTGGGGGGGGGGGTCTGCAATGATATCCACTTTCCAGGTGAAGCAACTGAGGCTTAGAGGGAGAGGTTTGCCCAGGAATCAGGAAGCAAATCGGTATGAGAACTGAGACAAGAACCTCCGGCCGTAAACAAACAGCCTCATTTCTGTGCATCTACTGCCAGTTTGGAAGAAAGGTACGATTATACACATTTACTCCAGGAGGACCTGGTGAGATTGGGATAAAATTATGCCTGGGAAGTGCTTAGCACAGTGCCTGTATTTTCTCAGCGATTAAAGCAGCTCTTGTTATTGTCTTACTGCTTGCTAGTAAAACATTAGTATCAGAATTAGTGCTATCATTGTTATTATTCTTAAAATGAATTATAACCAGTTTTAGAATTAGTATTAATAACAATATTAGCATTAGATAAGAATTAACATTAGGTTAGTACTGTTACTATTGACATTCTTAGTATTAGTATCAATATTAGAGTTAATATTACTATTGGAATACTATTACTAACAATGTTACTATTGGTGTCAGCACAATATTAACATTAGAACTAGAATTAGTAGCAGTGTAAGTTAGAAATGGTTAGAAAGGATCCAGTACTATTCCTTGCATACAGTAGGTTCTCAATAAGTAAATAAGAATATTTTTTTAAATCATTTAAAGTAAACTTTATTTTTTTACACTAAGATTTCATATTCAGCATGGCGCAGTGGCACACACTTGTAATTCTAGCGACTAGGGAGGCTAAGGCAGGAGGATGGAGAGTTCAAAGCCAGCCTCAGCAATTTAGTGAGGCCCTAAGCAACTCAGCAAGACCTTGTCTCTAAATAAAATTTAAAAAAAAAAAGGGGCTGGGAATGTGGCTCAGTGGCTAAGCACCCCTGGGTTCCCCAGTACCAAAACAAAAGAAAGAAGGAGGGTGGGCTGGCTCCAGCGTCCACATTCTGACACACCATCATAGGAGTTCTTTGTCCTTGTTTTCCTCCTTACCATCTACAGTAAGGGCTTGCACAGAGGCATCACGCAGCAGATCAACAAATGACAAACGATGGCCTTCTTGTCTCCTGAAACCTCCAACTTTGCATGTGACGACACAGACTCAGAGAGGTAAGATACGAATGGTCGACTGTCTCTGGGGTGGGTTGGTGCGCCAGCAATGGACTGGGAGGGAAGTGGACCCACTGACTCCTTGCTCTTTGCTCTCTGTGGACCTCAGTCTCCCTATCTATAGAATGGGTGTCTAGGAGAGCTCCCTGTCCTACAGAGTTCCAGAGCCATGATAAAGGAGTCCTATTCCTTGCCCTATTGGGACCCAAGTTGAACACTTACTGTTTCTATGTGTGTCAGATGATTTAATATGGATCACTTAATACACAGACCTGTCCGTGTGAGTCACTGTGGTTGTCATTGTTAATGTTAGAGGGATATGGGGCTGGGGAGGAGGGTGACCTTCTAGGGGTCCCTCGGAGCAGGTTAAGAGCAGAGCCACATAAATCCACATCATTTCACATCCCCCTGTTCCACACACCCCAGAAGGGCTTACCCAGATTGCCATCTGGGTCTCAGACTCTGTCTCTGACTCTCTCTGTCTCTATGCCCCTCTCTACACGGTCTTTATCTCCCTTCTTGGTCTCTCTATCCTTATCCTTGGTCTCTATCATTTTCAGGGTTTTGTGTCTACTTTCTGTCCATCTCTGCCTTTCATTCTCTCTTTGCCTTTCTCTGTGTATTTGTATCTAACCATCTCTGGCTCTCTCTGGATGTCTCTCTCTTCGTCTCCCTTTCTTTCTATGCCCTCTCTCGGCCTTCTTCCACCTCTCCGTCTCTTCCTCTTTCTATATATCTCTGTCACTCTGTCTCCTGGTTTCCATTTCTTTCTGTTTATCTCTGTTCCTGTCTGTCTCTCTCCCTTCCTTTACCCACCCTATCCCACTCCTGGAGTCTCCCAGGGAACCAATCTTGGATGTCACCTCACTTTCCCGCCTTTAAGGCAGTATGGCGGGCAAGAAGTTAAGGCCACTGTCTCTGGGAGTCCCCCCACCCTGCCCCCCAACCCCAAGACAGCCTGTTACTGCTGCGCCAACAGCCACAGTCGCCTCCATCTGATAAGACTTATCTACTGCCCCAGGGCAGGCCAGAACTGGCGTAAGCCCCAGTCGCTAAGTGAGTGTGCCCTTGCCTCCCGCCAGCCGCCAGCCCCGTTCTAGTCCGGCAGCCTGGGTCATCAAGTTATTCCATAGACTTTGGTTCCAATCCTACCAAAGTTGTCTGAGCCTTATTCTTCTCACCTGCAAAATGGGTACAGTCACAACCCTCCTCTTCCCGCAGCCAGGAAGGCTCACATACATAAAGGTCCAGCCCAGGTCTGGCCCAGCACACAGTGGGGGCTTTCCTCACTGCAAAGCCCAGTGGAGTCATGAAACTATATCCTCTGTTTTTATTTATCTTGGCTTTAGCCCATGTCACTTGGCTGGACACTGAAGTCCATAGTAGCCCAAGTTGAACAGGGTCCAAGAATGGCATAGGGTGGGCAGGTATGGTGGATGAGGGCCCCCAGTGCCCAAGACATGCCCCATGAGCAGGGGGCACGCCCCCTCCCCTGAACTGCCCCACCCACTGGGGCACCAGCCACTCCCTGGGGAGGAGGGAGGAGGGAGAAGAGACAGAGGGAGGGCGGGAGGGAGCCTCAAAGGCCAAGGCCAGCCAGGACACCCCTTGGGATCACACTGAGCTCACCACATCCCCAAGGTGGCTGAACCTTCTGCACCAACCCGCCCAGGTCAGTCTCACCCCCCAAAGAGCCCCCAGCAGGGCAAACCCCCATCCTGCTGTCCTAACCCCACGGCTGCTCTCCTAGCCTACTCTAGGCTTCCTTACCCACTGCTTGTCTCTAGAGTATCAGCCACCCTTGAGTCCCTTCACAGCAATTCAGACCCATTTCTGTCTTTCCAACCCTGTCTCTATACCAGATCTACCCCCAAACCCTACCTCTCTCCACACAGACTTCCATTCACTCTTTCCAAGATATCTGTCTCCCTGAGCCCTTACCTCTGCTGTTCATAACCCCAGATCTGCCTCCCCTAATCATCAACTCTGTCCTCCCAAGACATGCCTTCATCCCCCCAAATCCTATCTCTGACCCAAATCTGACTTCCAATCATCCAAACTTGTCTGTCTCCCTGAATGCTCCCCACAAACTTCACCTCTGCTCCCCCAAAGCTATTTCTGCTTCTATGCCCTTATCTGCTCCATAACAACCTTGTCTCTGCCCCAAATTCTCTCAGCTTCCCAAACCTGTCTCTAACCACCAAACCCTAGCTTTATCCTCTTATCCCCATCTCTGATTCTCAAACCCCACGTTTGTTCCCTGTGACTTGTCCCTGATCTCTCCAAATCATTTCCATCTCCCAAACCCTTACCTGCTCACCAAAATGTCTTAGTTACTCCATATATTAAATCTAGGCCCCCCCCAAAATCTGTTCTGCTGTATGAATCTTCACATCTGCCTTCCCTAAACCCTACACCAGCCCTAAAACATGTTTTTACTCCCTGAATGTCTCTGGCCCCAAACTTTCTCTACCCCAATTCTATCTTTGCTTTTCAAAATCTTCCCATGATCTATCTCTAATCTATCCATCCAGGTTGATTTCTGATTCCTAAACTCTCTGTTCCAAAAAAAAAAAAATCCTTGGACTCCTCAAATTTTTCTATGATCCTCAAAATCCATCTGCTCCCCCAAACCACATCTCAAACTTGTTCCCAACTTCATCTGTTTTCCCAGCATATTTTTGAACCCCAAATGTCTCTGAATTCCCAAGCTTGTCTCTCCTCATACCCAATATTTGCTTCCCCAAAATGCCATAGTTACACTTTAGATTTCTCTGACTCCTGAATCCCATGGATACCCCCTCATACGCCACCTCCGATCCCCAACTGCTATATCTGGCCCCCCCACTTTGGACCCTATCTCTGCTCCTGTCAGTCCTGTGAGACCCTCCCTTGAGGGCTGGATAGGGATGTTACCTGGGGAGAGGGGCTGGGGCCGAGGGAGAGTTGAGGGTGCCTGGCTGCTGCCTGTCGCCGTGGCCGTTGGGGCAACACTTACTCTAGTGGGGCTGCTGATAAGGAGCTTTCATATCCCCCAGCCTCGAGATAAACTTTATCTCTGTCCGGAGAGTGATAACTGGGGTGGGGGGGCCAGCCCTTGCTAGGGGAGGGGTGGGCAGCCCTGGACCCACCAAGGTACAAGGTGCAGGAGGCACAGTGGGCCTGGAGGAAGATTATGGTGGTGAAGATGAGGGGATGAGGGAAGGGTGGTGACAGAGAGAGACACACACAGTGACACAGAGGGAGAGAGAGAAGGGAAGGAGAAACAAAAGGAGTTGGGAAGAAAGAGAAAAATCTCAAGAGACAAGAGAGACATGAAGCAAGATAATGGAGAAACAGAAAAAGTGACAGACTCAAAGAAATAGTAAGACAGAGACAGAATAAAAGCTGAAGAAAGAGAGAGTACCAGCAACAGAAACGCAGAGAGCGGAGAAAGGGACCCAAAAACAGAATTGTGGAAAGAAAGAGACAAAGAATTAGAGACAGAGAGGAAAGAGATGGAGGGTGAGATGGGGAAGCACCTTATCCAGGGAGAGACGATGGGAACCTTGGGGCAGAGGAGGTGGTGGTGGTGGACACATCCATGGGCTCTGTTTTGATGCTTAGTCTGTCTACACAATGTTTCATTTAGACCTTTAGGAGTAGGGGGACAGTTTGAAGGTAGCTTTCCATTCCATCTCTATCACTCCAGCCTACAGATAGGGAACTGAGCAGGCAGGGCCAGGGACATGTTTCCTAAATCCTTGTCCTGGGCTGCATGTGGCAAAATCTGCTTAGGGTTATGGGAATAGAAAAAGAGGCATGGAAATAAGGTTAGAGGGCTCAGAGAGAAATAGAGGGAAGAGACAGTGGGGGACACAGAACTAGAAACATAGTTGAAGAGATGCAGAGACATTCAGAGATATGAGTAAAGAGGGAGACAACAAGAGTAACAGATACCCTGAGGGAGAGCTGAGAGAGAGAGAAAGAGGCAAAGAGATGTAAAGAGACATTAAGAGACATGGAAGGACAGAAAAAGGGAAAGGAAACGTCAGACACTCATAGAAGCTCACAGAGAGGGCAAGATGGATCATAGAGGCATAGAAAGTTGAGGGGAAGCAGACTTGAAGAGAATTGAGTCAGGGAAAAAGAGACTCAGAGAGGCAGAGAGACAGAGAGACAGAAACATAAAACAAGATGGACTCAAAGGTCCATCTCCAGGGTCTTCTCTTGTCACCACCTCCAATATAGCAGATGGGGAAAATGAGGCCCGGGAATAGTGGGACTTGAAGGTGCCTGAAAGCAGAACTGTGGTGAGCCTCTCCAGGGGAGAGAGTATGGGAGAGGCAGCACCTCCCACCTGTCACCCTCCTCAGAGGAAGCCAGTGGCCTTGGGGCGATTTCAAAAGTTGGGCGGGGATGGCAGAGATAAGCAGTGCGGGGTACTGACCCCCCCACCATGGAGCAGGGAGGAACTAAGGGGGCCCTCTGCCTGCAGACCCAACAGAGGTGGGGGAGGGGGAGTGAAGCCGGAAACCATGGTGTTTCTGAGAAAGTCAGAGGGTAAGATGCAACAGATAGGAACGAAGTTGGGGCGCACAGGAGGATGAACCCCAAGGTCCTGGGGGAAGTGACCAAGGGCTTCAAGGGACCCCTGGCTATGCTCCCTATCTCACCCTAACTTTTGTAAAATAGGAGAGGAGGAAGGGTGGGGAGCAGAGTGAATAAGAAAAAGAAGTGGAGGAGGAGCTAAGGAAAGAGGAGGGAGAGAAGATTGAAGGAAGAAGAGGAAATGAAGGATTAAGAAAAGGGAAGGAGAGGAAAGAGGAGAGAGGCAGGGAGAGGAGAAGGAGAGGAAAAGGAGCACAGGAGATATAGAAAGGGGAAGAGAGAGAGAGAGCATGAAAAAGGAGAGAAGAGTTGTTGAGGAACAAAGAGAAGAAAATACAAGGGAGAGAAAATGAAGAAGGCAAATAGGAAAAGAAGATGAGATTAGGAAGGAGTAGAAAGAGAAGGAAGAGGGGCAGAAGAAGAGAAGGAAAAAGAGTGGAGAATTGGGGAAAGAAGAGATGAAGGGGGAGAAAGGAAGGAGAGAAGAGGAGGGTAAGCAGAGGGAGAGGAGAAGGAAAACAAGAGAGCAGGAGAGAACAGGAGGAGGAGAGGAAAGAAATGGAAACTGTTCTTCAGTATGCATAAATTATTAGCATACATGTGTGTAGACCCAAGCATGATGTGTTGTTTGCCTATGTTTACACTTATATATAAATGGCATTATATCTAAACATATATCTTCAACTTTGTTCTTCACAGTGCACTGTTTTTGACATTTATCTATGCCCTGAAGAATAATTATCCATTATAAGTAACCAAAGAAATGCAGATTATAAATAATATATTAATTTTTCACACTTCAAAAAATGGAGCAAGAGGAGAACGGGAAATAAGATGAAAGGAGGGGAGGATGAGAAGTGAGGATGGATTGGAAGGCAAGAGAGATGAAAGTGTGGGAAAAGAGGAGGAAGAAGAGAACAAAAGGAATTGGGAGGTAGAAAGGAAGTATATGGATGTTGAGGAGAAGAAAAGAAGGGAAGAGGAGCAGGTGGAAAGGGGAGAAGGGAGAAAAATTTCTGCCTAAGGACCCTTTCTGTCCTTGCAGGTCAAACTCCAGAGGCCCCATGGAATACCCTGGCCTGGGGGCCCTGGGGACCTCAGAACCCATGCCTCAGTTTGTGGATCCTGCCTTAGTGCCCTCTACACCAGAGTCAGGGGTCTTCTTCCCCTCTGGGCCTGAGGGCTTGGATGCAGCAGCTTCCTCCACTGGCCCAAGCACAGCCACTGCTGCAGCTACTACACTGGCCTACTACAGGGACACTGAGGCCTACAGACACTCCCCAGGTAACTCCATTGGGTGTCTGTCTTGTCATTGGATAGATGCTGTTGGGGTTGCCATGGAGATCCTTAGTTAGGTCAGAATCCCACTGAGAAGTCATCTTAATAATGACTGGAGCTTTCTCTGTGAATGTGCTAAAACTTCTCCCTAGTTAGTCCTGGGAATTCCAATGCTCTTCAACTTGCCACATCGGGGCAGCCATTTGGAGAAGTAGATTGGAAGAATGTGATGGCTGCCCTACCTCTCAAGTAATCCAGGAGACTCCAAATCTCAACATCAGTCTTCAAAACGTATTTGGTAATGGTTGGATGTTACTGATATTGCTGTGGTGACCAGTGGGTCTCAATCCAAGAATCACCCAATGGCTGGCAATTATTTTGGTCACCTATGGAAAGGTTGGAATCCTGGCTATCATGTTGGATCTGTTGGACAACATTGCACCTTGAAAGGTCGGATGACCTTCGATCTCTCTCCTTCTTACCTCTTCCCTTTCCTTCCCCACCCTATAACAGTCTTTCAGGTGTACCCACTGCTCAACTGCGTGGAAGGGATCCCAGGGGCTTCACCCTATGCTGGCTGGGCCTATGGCAAGCCAGGGCTCTACCCTACCTCAACTGTGTGCCCCAGTCGTGAGGACTCCCCTCCTCAAGCACCGGAAGATCCAGATGGGAAGAGCAACACCAGCTTCCTGGAGACCTTGAAAACAGAGAGGCTGAGTCCTGACCTCTTGACCCTGGGGCCTGCATTGCCTTCATCTATCCCTGTCTCCAGTAGTGCTTATGGGGGTCCTGACTTTTCTGGTCCCTTCTTTTCTCCCACTGGGAGCCCCCTCAGTTCAGCAGCTTATTCTTCCCCCAAGCTTCGTGGAAGCCTTCCTCTACCTCCTTGTGGTGAGGGTCTCAAAAAGGGACTGGGAGATTGAAGTGGGTGGGAGGGTAGCCCAAGACAAACTTAAACTGAGCCTCTCTCTTTCCCTCTTTTTGCTCTCCCCAGAGGCCAGAGAGTGTGTGAACTGTGGAGCAACAGCCACTCCACTGTGGCGTAGGGACAGGACCGGTCACTACCTTTGCAATGCTTGTGGCCTCTATCACAAGATGAATGGGCAAAACAGGCCCCTCATTCGGCCCAAGAAGCGCCTGGTAAGAATGTAGGCCTGCCTCACCTGTACAGGAGCTGTTGCTCTTACCTGTGCAAGAGCTTGTTCCCACCTGGGACAAGAACCCACATCCTCTCATCATGTGGGAGTCCATGTCTTCAGATGTACAGGAAACTACTGCCTGCCACCCTACATAGGAACCACTGTGCTAACACCACATAAAACCTTTACCCTTTTCCTATATAGGAATCCCTCTATCCTTTCCCCATTTAGAAACTTCTGTCCCTTTCCTATACAGGGACTCAGCTCTGTCCAGGGTCTCCCATCCTCAACCTGCCCATAGGGGCTTCAAGCAGAAACCCTGTCCTGGGTCTCCATGATTTCATTGAACTAGGGTGCTACCTAGGTGTGTGTGTTAATGTTGGGATGGAACAAAGAATAGGCAAGTGCTCTACCACTGAGCTACACCCATCCCCTGCCATAGAATTTTTTTAACTGCCCAAGTGATTCTGATATGCAGCCAAAGTTAAGAAACATTAATATAGTCCATTACAGAATACAAAACAAAAAAAGTTCTACCCTGAACAGGAACTCCTGCCTCAATCTGACCTCTACCTCTTTAATCCTCCTGACAGGGCCTATGAGACCCTGATACCTTTTTTTCAGTACTAGGGATTGAAGCCACTGAGCTGCATCCTAGCCCTTTTTACTTACTCTGAGACAGGATCTTGCCAAGTTCTTGAGGTTGGTCTTGAACTTGCAATTCTCCTGCTTCTGCCTCCTAAGTCACTGGGATTAATTAAGCATGTACCACCATTACCTGCTAATATCCCCCTTCTTCACCCCCCTCTCTTCTCTCTTTCAGTTTGTACTAAGAATTAAACTACCACTGAGTTATAGCCCTAGCTCTTCTTTTATTGTATTTTGAGATGGGGTCTCGCTAAGTTGCCCAGGCTAGCCTTGAATTTTCATTTTTTCTGCCTCAGCCTCCTGAGTAGCTGGGATTATAGGTGTGCACCACCATGCCTGATTCTCTGATTCCCTCTTCTACCTCCCAGGGCATTGATCTCACATTCTTTTGTCCTCCAGATTGTCAGTAAACGGGCAGGTACTCAGTGCACCAACTGCCAGACAACAACCACGACACTGTGGCGGAGAAATGCCAGTGGAGACCCTGTGTGCAATGCCTGTGGCCTTTACTACAAGCTACACCAGGTGATGCCATGCCCCTCAGAGCCTTTCCTGTTCTCCCATCTTCACACCATGCTTCCAGCCTCAAGTAGTCTTGTTCTACACTGAGCCCTCTGTACTCCTCCGAACACTATCTAATCTCTCTCTTCCTTCTTTCTCCGCCATCCCCTTTTCCTTCCTTGCCCTTTATTTCTTTCTTCCCTCTTCTCTCCACTTTTATACCTTCTTTTAGCCTTCTCCATTCCCTCCTTCACTCTTCTCCTTCCCTTTCACTCCCTCCTTGATCTCCAGTCTCTCTTCTGGTCTTAAGCTAACTTCCCTACCCCTATTCTAGGCCTTGGGTAGTTCTGGAGGCTTTGCCAAGCTCAAGAGTCTAACAACCTCAGGATTCCTTAGGATGATATATCTGCCAGCCCAGGGCCACACTTCCCTAGTCCTTGAACCAATTTCCTTTTTTTTTTTTCTTTTGGTACTGGGGATTGAACCCAGGGGCACTTTACCACTAAGCCACATCCCCAGCACTTTTTAATTTTGAGACAGGGTCGCAATAAATCACTGAGTACCTTGCTAATTTGCTGAGGCCGGCTTTGGACTCCTGACTCTCCTGCCTCAGCCTCCAGAGCACTGGGATTACAGGTATGCACCACTATACCTGGCTACAATTGCCTGTTCTTAAAGAAGCTGGGTAAAGCTGGGCACCATGGCACATGCCTGTAATTCCAGGCACACAGGAGGTGAAGGCAGGAGGATCACAAGTTCAAGATCTGCTTCAGCAATTTAGTGAGGTCCTAAGCAATTTATCAAGACCCTGTCTCAAAAATAAAAAGGGCTGGAGATCTGACTCAGTGGTTAAGTGCCCCTGGGTTCAATCCTCAGTACCAAAAACTAAATAAATAAATAAAACGCTAGGTAGAGAGGATGTCCCTATCCCAGACACCTTAATTGAAGCTGAAAAATCTCTGTGACCTTCCTTTCGGCAGGTGAACCGACCACTAACCATGAGAAAGGATGGTATTCAGACTCGGAACCGCAAGGCATCTGGAAAAGGGAAAAAGAAGCGGGGGTCAAGTCTAGGAGGAGCAGGAGCAGCTGAAGGACCAGCTGGTGGCTTCATGGTGGTGGCTGGTAGCAGTGGTAGTGGGAATTGTGGAGACGTAGCCTCAGGCTTGACACTGGGTCCTCCAGGCACTGCTCATCTCTACCAAGGCTTGGGCCCCGTGGTACTGTCAGGGCCTGTTAGCCACCTCATGCCTTTCCCTGGACCCCTGCTGGGCTCACCCACAGGATCCTTCCCCACAGGCCCCATGCCTCCCACCACCAGCACCACTGTGGTGGCTCCACTCAGCTCTTGAGGGGTGGTGGCTCTCTCCTGTTGCAGCCAGCACTCTATACAACCCAACCCTCTGGGCCCCAGTCATCACCTGCCTGGATTTTCAAATATTTTGTAAAATAAAACCACCAAAGTCCTGAAATTGGAAGTGTGAGTCTGTTTGTAACTGAAAAAGTGTCAGTGGTAAGTGTGGTGTCTGTGGTTCTCTGATGACAGTGTCCAGCCGTCACGTATGACTATGTGAGCCTGGGTGAGATGGCATGTGATACTTCACAACTGAAAGTTATAATGTACAAATGTAACAGTGTATATGAGACTTTCTGGACAGCATCTATGTGGGTGGTTCCATCTAACATGGTAAGATGATGTGACCAGCTAACTGTAGGATGAGATGGTGTGAGATGGCATGTGTGACAATGGGGGATGGGATGACAGTATGTGGAAGTGTGTGGGGCTGTGGTAGTGTGGCTGTATGTGACTTTGATAATTGAGACAGTGTGACAGCATACATGTCGGGCACAGAATCTTATCAACAAAGATCTTTGGAATATTGAGCAAGAACTGCATATGGACGGCATGTGACTGTGAGGATATATATGTCTGAATGTCTTTTTGGATTTGATAATGGCAGTATTTCTCTGCCAGTCTCTGAGCTTGTGTGTGGGTGTGCATGAGTGTGCATACTGTGTGGCATGTGCCATAGCACAGTGTCTCTGAGTGGCTGACAATGTGAGCAGCTCTGTATACATTTGCATAGTTTCCCATGGTGTAAGTTAGAGACCCTCTTCTGAGGACAAAACACCCAGCCTTCAGGAAAAGAAAGGGGGACAAGGGTGGAGCCAGAATGGTAGCTACCAAGGTCTGAAGGCCAAAACTAGAGCCTGGGGTAGTCCTTGGTTTCCCTGTCAGACACCTCTTATCTGTCTCAGTCCAGCACTGGCTGCAGCCCTGTGGAAAATGGAAGAGAATGAGGGGGAGTTTAGGAGGACAAAATAGCTGTTGGAGATAGTATTTAGACCCTGTAGGTGAGGAGCCCCACATAGTGCCAACTCCCTCTCCAACACTCCTACTCACCCAGGTGAATGGCTCTCCCCAAAGTGACATCTGTTCTTTGATCTTAAGACACATAGGTGCATACTCTGAGTTGGGGAACATCCTAAGGCATATAGGTAAAGTGGCTCTCCCAAGACCACAAAGCTTGGCAAGGGGCTGAGCCAGGAGTCTGTCTCACAGTCTGTCTCAGCCTCTCTCCTAACTAGCCACTTCCCATGCCAAGCAGCACCATTTCTACAATGCTCACCATGGGTCAGGCAACAGGCTGGGAGGCGTGGGTACCTTCAGTTAATTAACCTGAAGGTAAATACCTTGAGGAAAGGATATTCATACTCATTTTACTAATGAAAAAGTGAAGTTCAGAACTAACTGATGAGTACCTTGCCCTGACCGTACCAAGTTTAAGGAGTAGAATTTGGATGGGGTGACCCACAGCCCCCACCTCTACCCTACAAGTGTTTCTCAATATGTGATTGAGCTACTTCTCCATAGCTTCTCCCCTAGAGCCCCAGAAATGAGAAATGCAGGGGTCCACAGATCCCAAGCACATTACGGAGAAGCAGTTGTCCTCCAGGAAACTCTACCATCAGCTAGATGCGACACTATTGCCACTGAGTAGCCCACTGCAGAATCACAGTCGTCTATGTACCTTGCAGGAACTACAGAATGGCCCTGATCCTATAAAAACTGCCCAGTAGGCCATCAACAGAAACCCAGCTCTCACACACTGCAACTCCACTCAGAACTGGTGCTGAACAGGTTCTGGTCCCACTCTGCTCAGGGTCCCCCAGCCTCATCCCTTATAGAAACAACTACTCTAGCCTGGTTTAGGAAGCTCTCTCAAAAACTCTAAGGGAAACCTACCTCTAATTATCAACAGAAAACGGACCCTGATCCTAGACAGGTACATCAGTCCCACCTTGTAGAGGAGAACCCCATCTTCCTGCAGTAAGGAACCCCTGCCTAAGTCCAGTTAGGAATCTCAGAAGGCACACTGTGTGGAAGCCTCTGCACCACCCTGGCAGGGACACCTCCTGTCCTGGCCTTTTATATGAGCACCAATCTCTCTTAGGAGTCCTGTATGGACCTTTGGCAGGGATACCTGTCCTTGAGCTGGGCTGCAGCCCTTCCCTCCAGGAAGCATTTTATTTTTGGTACCAGGGATTGAACTCAGGGGCACTTACACACTGAACTTCATCCCCAGCCCAATTTCATATTTTATTTAGAGACAGGGTCTCACTGAGTTGCTTAGCACCTCGCTGTTGCTGAGGCTGGCTTTGAATTCTTGATCCTCCTGTCTCAGCCTCCCAGCCACTGGGATTACAGGAATGCACCTGTGCCCAGCAAGCATTTTAGATACACCTTGCTCACAATAAACTAACTTCTGAACCACATCCCTGAATCTTTTTCTACAGAAGTTTCTACTCTCAATTCCTTCAGGAGATATGACTGCATATGGAAGCCCTTGCCTTCACTGTTGGCAATGAACCCTGACGTTACCCTGTACAACAATCCCATATCTTTCATCTTACCCTGTGGTGTCTGCATAAACTTGGATTCCAACTTGAAATATGAACCTCAGTCAAGAATGTTTATAGAAAACCCTTTCCTGATCCACATGGCAGGAATACCTGTGCTGACCCTCTACTTTGAGCCCTGATCTGTCCTGTAGAGGCAACTATGGCTTCCCCTGACATGGGACCCCTGCCCACTGCATGACGTTCATGTGCTGAGGTTTTACAGAAAGCCTGACCCTACAACTGTACTAGGACCTCTGAGCTGACTTTCTTTAGAAAAACTTTCCAGAACCTCAACAGAAATCCTTCATTGGAATTTCTGATCTGATCTGTTATAGGAACTCCCACCTTAACTCTCTAGAAATAGTCTCCTGACCCTGAACAGGAAACGCTGATAGGATTCTCTGTAATAGCCCTTGCCCTGACCTTGCCCTGGCAGTCCTTCTGTCACCCTTCACAGACTTCACACTGTCCTGACCTAACAGAAGAAACACTAACTTGAATCTCTGAAAGAACCACAGTTGAAACTCTGCACAGGACTCCCCTCTGACTCCCAACAATGACCTATGCCTTGAACTACTACAGAAGCCTGTCCTTAAAATCAACAGGAACCCCCCCCACCCCACCCCACACACACATTTGTCTCTTTAGAGAAATTCAAGGAATAAACCAGTGAATAAAATCACCCAGATTGTAGGGGAACCTGTTTTGTGTTGTGGTGCTGGGAATGGAACCCAGGGTCTTGTACTTGCTAGGCAATCGCTCCACCACTGAGCTACACCCCCCAAGGCTCTCCCTTGCGTGTAGATGTGATAGAGTTTTGACCAGTAAAGTGTGGGCAGAAGTGACACACCATTTCCAGCCTCAGTTCATAAGAACCTCTCTCATGCAATTCTCGATTTCCTCTCTTTCTCTGTCAACTAAGCAGTGAGAACTGCAAGGACCTAGAGGACAGCAGAGTCACAAAATGGAAGTTCCCTGGATCCATGAATGATCAGTAATAAATATTCCAATGGGATTTTGAATGAGCAAGCAATATACATGTATTTAAGTCCCTGAAGTTCTGGGTTGTTTGGTATAGTAGCTAGCATATTTTATTTAGTTTAACTCACAATACTCTCTCAATCTGAATCTGAAAATGAACACCTGACTTTTTTTCCTTCAGTATGGAGGATTGAATCCAGGAACACTCTACCACTGAGCTACCTCACTGTCCTTTATTTTTGAGACAGAGTCTTACTGAATTAATGAAGCTGGACTCAAATTTGTAACCCTCTTGCCTCAGCCTTCTGAGTAGCTGGAATTACAGGCATATGCCACCATGCCACAATGCCACACTTGAACACTTGATTTTTCTTATTGGTAGCAAGGAGTGACCCCAGGGGTGCTTAACCACTGAACCATATCCCCACCCTTTTTATATTTTTTGAGACAGGGTCTCACTAAGTTGCCTACAGCTTCACTAAGTTGCTGAGGCTGGCTTTGAACTCACGATCCTCCTGCCCCAGCCTCCTGAGCAACTGGGATTACAGGTGTGTGCCACTATGCCTGGCTTGAACACCTGATCTTCTGGGGGTTTTTTGTTGTTGTTCTTATTTGTGTGTGTGTGTGTGTGTGTGTGTGTGTGTGTGTGTATGCTGGGGATTAGAACCCAGGGTCTTGTGCCTGCAAGGCAAGCATTCTACCAACTGGGCTATATCCCCAGCCCAGAACACCTGATCTTAATGTCTCTGTGAACACAAACTCTGAACTTGTATAGAAACACCTAGGCTTACCTGGTAGGTAGCTGTTATAATGCAGTCTAATAAGCCTCATACTCAACTTGCATAGGAACCCATAGGCTGGAGCTCTAGAAACCGTGATTTTGTCCAGTATAATAAACACCTGCTTGATTCAGTAAATAACAACACTAGAAGAATTCCTGACCTCACTGTATCCAGGAACATTTGCTTGGTCCAGTAGAGGAACAGCAGAGGGGATCCTGTCAATGAATCCCTGTCTTCCCACCTGCACAAATGGAATACCTCTCCTCAGGAAAAATGGAACTCTTACCTAACTCTGTAAAAAAAATAATCCCAGCCAGATAAAGGAAATCACGAACTGAAAGTCTACAAAGCCAAAGTGAGGTTTGTTTTACATTTAAAGGGGTTGTTCAAAAGTAAGAGAAAAGATGGGCTGGGGTTGTGGCTCAGAGGTAGAGTGCTTGCCTAGCAAGCATGAGGTCCTGGGTTCAATGCTCAGCACCACATAAAAATAAAGTTAAGGTGTTGTGTCCACCTACAATTAAAAAATAAATAAATAAATAAATAAATATCTTTTTAAAGTGAAAGAAAAGAATAGCTGGGCATGGTGGTGTGTACCAGTAGTCCTAGCCAGTTGGGAGGCTGCGGCTGGAGGAATTTCTGATCTTGAGCCCAGGAGTTCAAGGCCAATTTGTGCAACACTGTGAAATCTGTCTTGGAAAAAGAGAAAGCAGGACAGGAACACAGAGAGATAGAAATATAGAAAGACAGCGGGGGGGGGGGATGTACCATTGAGACTTACAGGTGTCATACAAAGCCTGAACTATTTACCCACTGGCCCTTTATAGAGAAAAAGTTTGTGGACGCCTGCTCTACAGGAACCTCTCTTCTCTCTGTACATGAAAATGTTCCCTGACCCTTTACAAGACTCCTTAATCTATTTCTTTGCAGTCATCACAATCCCAGAATGTTCCTCAGTGTGGGTCATATTTTCTTTTGTGTGTATAGGGATTTAAAGGTCTTAGGTGTGTGATCCTCTTGTATCAAGACAAAAGTCAGGAGGAGTGGAAGGAAAAGGAGGCTAGAAGTGATGTTTTCAAAAGGGTCAGTGGGCCTGGCTACTGGGCAGCTGGCCATCAATCTGTTATTTAGTGATGCTGAACCCCAGACAGCTTATCTCCTGGGCCCCAGCCTACAGCCTGGTAGGAAATTGTGGAGAATGAGAGGGGGAGATTAGGAGGACAAACCAGCCTTCAGCAGGGCTGATTAATTTAGACATTAGAGTGGGAGTTGGAGGGTTGGGGTGGGTGGGCACAGGACAACTCCCCCTTTATTCTCCAGATACATGCTTTCTACTACAGCTTGAAAACAGTGGTTAGTTGATGGAGGGGGCAGACAGGGAGAGCTGCCACCCATAAGAAACTCCTGATCCCAAGACCATGCTGGCCTTGGACAGTGGAAATTAATATTATCACAATTTTCCAGATGAGGAAACTGGGCACAGAGCTGTTCAGTAACTTGCCCAAAGTCACATGGCTCTAAGTCTCATAACCTCAGTTTCCTTATCTGTAAAACAGCCTTAATACTGGGAACTACCTCATAGAACTGTGGTTTTCAACAATGCCCGCCACATAATACTTGCTAGTATTGCTGTTACTTGGCCCCACTAAGACTCCTTCCACCCATCACCCATTTTCACAGTAGAAATGTCACAAATAACATTCGGTGCTTCTTGTGGACCACTGTAAGTGAACATTAAGTCGGAACATTCTCATATTTATCATCATAACAACTCCCATTTTCTCTAACACCAGGTATCGTCCTTTGTCAACCTGGCTCTCAGCCCAGCCACCAGCCTGCTCACACCATGTCATCACCATGCACCACGCAGGAAACCCTGGGAAGAAGACGCCACTTTCCCCAAGGCCCTCATTTCCTTGCTTGCTCTGGAATCACTAGACGACACAGTTGGCGCGTGTCTGAAGGGCATCTACGGTTGCCAGACAGGGAGGGAGGGATGGCGGTCAGAGCAACCAGGACGACAGTGGACGGTAGCTGGGGGAAGGGGCGCTACAGCTGGATCTCGGTTTCGAACCCCTGACGCGAGCATCACGCAGGCGCAATGCGACTCCTGTCGTTCCATAAGGCGGGGTACTTTTTATTTTTTATTTTTTTTTGGGGGGGGGGTTCTTTTTTGAGCTCGCGAGAGGTGTAGCCGGACACTATCCCTGCTCTGGGCGGGATTTGGGAGGGCAGGCGACAGACCTAACCCAATGGAAGAAAGAGGATCCAGCGCCCGCGGCCCCACAGGTCGCCGGGAATTTGGCGGCGTGGGCCGAGGGCGGAGTTTGAGAAAGGGGCTGCGTTCAGTGAGTGAAGCGCGAAGGATTGGCCGGCATAGATGGCTGAGGCGGGAAGAGGGCGGAGGCTGGCGGGAGGCGTCTCGGGACTGGCTGATGGCGTTTGATGTAACGTTAGGGATCCGGTGTGGGCAGGGGGTGGGGTCGGGTGAAAGGAAAGGGACAGTCCTCGGAGGAGCGGGGCTTGTTGAAACGCTATAGGGGCGGGATCTGATGCAGAGGAAGGTACCCCGATAAGGGGAGGAGTTAAATGAATCGTTAAGGGTGGAGTCGAGGCCAGGCCTGGGTCTGACTGTGTGAAAGGGTGGGCGATTTCCCGGGAGATAGGCCGGAAAGGGCTGGTTTGTGAAGAAGGGATGCGGTTTTAGACACTGGGTGAGTCTTAGAGGAATGAAAGGGCCTGGGAATGAGGCTTGATAGAGTGGAAGGGGCGGTGATTGGCTGGAAAAGTGCAGGCCCCAGAATGGACTAAGCCTGGGGGTTAATTGCTCAGTGAAAAGGTAAGACCGAAGAAAGAATCATGTGAAAGAGGTGCAGTCCAGTGGAACGGGCGGGACCAGATGGAATGGACACCTCAGTGGATGGAAAGGGCCTTCAGAAAGGCCGGTTTAGAAGGCACTGGGGAATGGGATAGCGTAAGGGATGGAGTCTAGTATAGGGGGCGGGGCCCGGAAAAGAGCTGGGTTGCGCGGTCCTTAGGGACTCCAACCCCCTCAAAGCCATTTCTGGCCCTCCAGAACTGTGTCAGAGGACAAAGCTCCCCAACAATGACCTCCACCGGGCAGGATTCCAATACAACCAGGCAGAGAAGGAGCAGGCACAGCCCACAGTCGCCCCTTCAGGACTCCAGCGTCACCTCGGTGAGGCCCCAGACCTGCCCTGATGAGGGGGAGGGAGAGTAAGCCAGCCAAAACCCCAGAATCTGAACTCTGATCGTTCTCTCTTATTGGCAGAAGCGGAGTGTTAAGAAGGGTGCCGTATCTCGCTCAAGCCCAAATCTAGCGGAGGTAAAGAAGAAAGGCAAAATGAAGAAGCTCAGCCAAGCAACCGAAGAAGACCTAGTCGTGGGGCTTCAAGGACTGGTGAGAGGGCCCTGGCTCTGATTTGGCCTTATGTGACAATCAAAACCCTGAGATTCTCCACCTTGGACTGTAGGGGATGTTCCCTCTGATTCAGGCCTTGAATGGATCTGTCTCTCTTTTTCTCCTGCAGGATTTAAACCTGCAGTCCAAGGCACAGGTTGGCACTGGCTTGGTGTTTGATGAGCAGCTCAATGAATTCCACTGCCTCTGGGATGACAGGTGAGGCTGGGTCCTCCAGACTGTCCCCAAACTACACAATCACACACACTTTGGACCCCCGCCCCCTTAGCAAGAATGAATCCTTGTTTACACCAGCCTGGAGACTGGAAGCAGATAATTTAAGAGGGTGGGGCTTGTTCTTGAAAGGATTCTTCTCATTTAACCAACATACATTTATTGAGTGTCTACAATGTTGCAAGAGTTGGTGATATAAATGTGCCAAAGAAGATAGATAGGGTTCCTTGTCAGGGAGCTGATGAGTGAATAGGAGGGCAGATCAGTTAAAACAGCTGGTGAAAGTAGGCGGTGTTAATGATGTAATAAGCCTAGAAGATTCAGGAGTATTTAATAGAGGACATTGGACTAGCATCCAAGGGTTCCCAAGAGGCTTCCCCAAGGAAGGGATATTCATGTTAAAATAGGATTATACCTCTCATCCACTCTACAAAGTAATTTCTGTATTCAAAATATACTCAATATCTGTGACTTATCTACACTAGATCCCTGCTTCCAGTCTCCACATAGCAACCTAAAAATATGTATGAGGTGATTCCCTTTCTTAAAATACTCCAAGGGGTATGTGCATGCTGTGGCACTCGCCTGTAATCCCAATGGCTCAGGAGGTTGAGGCAGGAGGATCCAGAGTTCAAAGCCAGCCTCAGCAACTTGGCAAGGTCCTAAGAACTTAGTGAGACCCTATCTCAAAATAAAATACCAAAAAGGGCTGGGGATGAGGCTCAGTGGTTAAGCACCCCTGTATTCAATCCCTGTTACCAAAACAAAATAAAAACTTCAAGGGCAGAACATTATTCTCAAGGTAAAGTCTGAATTCCTCATCCTGGCCTCTTAAGGTTCCGCGTGATCTAGCTTCACATTACCTTTGTGACCTCATTGGCCAATCCTCCCCCTCATTCGCTTTGCTTCACTTCACTTCACTTCACATCAGTTCACATACACCAGTCCCCTTGCTGTTTTTCTAACAGGCCAGGCACCCTCTTGCCTTGGGTCTTTACCCTTGGTCAATTCCTTTTCCAACTTTTACATCTCAATGAGAATCTCAGAGAGGGCTTTACCTGGTCACTACCCCCTCCCACACCTGATCTTAGATATTTTCCTAGCCCCTGCCAATTGTTAATTATTATACTCCTGTGTTTACCAGTTGAATAGCTGCCTCCCCTGTCCTGACCTTAGACTAACTCTTGACAACAAAAGACCTCAACTGTGGAATACATATTTACCATCTGTTGAGGAGTTAGAAGCACTGCAGTAAAGAAAACAAAGACCCCCTGCCTTCTGGGGAGAGGAAAGACAAATAAGATGCGAGTGGTATAGTGTATTGGAGAGAATGTACTGTGAAAAAGCACTAAGGCTGGATGAAGAAGAGGGCAAGGAAGGGAGGGACAGACAGCTGGAACAGTCTGGCCAAAGTCTGAAAGTAGGATCTGGGGTGGCTAGAGCAGGGGAGCAAAGGATATTACTAGAAATGAGGTGGGCTAGGGGATAAACAGGGAATATGTCTTGTATCTTGGCAGTAGAAAGTACAGTGGAGGGGATGCTTCCATTTTAAATAGGATAGTCAAGGAATGCCTCACTGAGATTTCACTGGGGACCATAAGGGAATGAGCCCTGGAAGCCATCTGGGAGAACAGTGTTCTAGGCAGGAGGACAGCTAGATCAAGTCCCAGAGGCTGGCTGAAGGGTACATAGTTCATATGAGAACCAAGGAGACCAGTGCAAGTGAAGCAAAATGAGGGAGGGGTTGGTGGGTGGGAGATGAACTCAAAGGTGATGATGGGCTGCTTGTTTAGAGCCTTTTGGGCATGGATGGGGAAGATTGGGGCTTTTACTGGGAATAGGATGGGAGCCATGAAAGAACTTTGAGTAGTTGGTAGACATAATCTGATTAGAATTTATGTATTTATTTATTGTGGTATTGAGGATTGAACCCAGGAGTATTCTACTGCTGAGCTATACCCCTGGCCATTTTTTAATTTTTGAGACAGGATCTCGCTAAGTTGCTGAGGCTGGCCTCAAACTTGCAATCCTCCTGCCTCAGCCTCTTGACTCACTGTAAATACAGGCACACTGTACCTAACTCTGATTAGGTTTTTGTTTTGTTTTGTGTTTGGTTCTGGGAATTGAACCTAGGAGTACTTAACTATTGAGCCACATCTCTAGCCCTTTTTTGTATTTGTCTAAGAGACAGGGTCTTGCTGAGTTGCTTATGGCTTTACTAAGTTGCTAAGGCTGGTTTTGAACTCTCCATCCTCCTGCCTCAGTCTCCTAAACTGCTAGGATTACAGGGACTGTTTAGGTAGTGAAGACCAAAGCAGGGAGGCCAGTGAGGTGATAATGTGAGAGCCCAGGCTGGAGATTATGGTGGTGGAGAGCATCTGACTCTGGAGAGTGACAGGAAACAGGGCAGATGCCACTGTGGTAACAGCTATGGAAAGGTAAATGCAAAGATGTGGCAAAAGCCGACATGGTGTTCCCATTTCTGTGTGTGTGTATAACCGCATCTCTGTCCCCAGTTTCCCAGAAGGCCCTGAGCGGCTCCACGCCATTAAGGAGCAGCTGATTCAGGAGGGCCTTCTGGATCGCTGTGTGTCCTTTCAGGTAAGTCCCCCAATTGGATGGAGGGCAGGGAACTGACAGGACCTGGGCACAGCCTGTGCCTTAGCTCTTTATTCCTCATGTCTCCTCAGGCCCGGTTTGCAGAAAAGGAGGAACTGATGCTGGTTCACAGGTGAAAGCTTGGGATCCTGGTAGGGCTGGGGAGGAGGCTGCCCTGGACCATCCAGGGCAAGCTGAATGCCTTGGGAAAGAATATCATGGACTCTGTGGCCAGCCTTGGACAAGTCCCTGAGCCTTCTGAATCAGTATCATCACCTGTAATGGGCTAGTAAACATAAGTTCCTCAGAAGGGCTTGATGTATGTTAGGTGCTTAGAATGGAGCCTAACACACTATCAGCCCATGATGAGCTATTGCTGTTATTATTATCTGGTTATGTCAACAGATGATGAATATGTGGGCAAAGTGAGCAGAGGGTTCCCCCAGAGGGCTACAGGAACCCAAAATAAGAGGCCTGGTGTGGAATGGCTCAAAGAAAGCTAGCTTGGCAGAGTGGGTATTTGAGTTGAGCTCTGAGAAGAGAAAAGGAGTGAGTCTGATGAAGAAGAGGGCAAGGAGGGGAGGAACAAACAGCTGGAACAGTCTGGCCAAAGTCTGAAAGTAGGATCTGGGGTGGCTAGAGCAGGGGAGCAAAGGATATTACTAGAAATGAGGTGGGCTAGGGGGTAAACAGGGAATGTGTCTTGTATCCTGGCTGTTCCCCCCAGATTTTACAGTTGGGGGAGGTCTGATTTGACCAGAAGTCTGGTAATATGGAGGATTCTCAGCTGAACAGAGGATAGAGCCCTGAATCTCATCTCCTATCTATGTTCTCAGCCTAGAATACATTGATCTGATGGAGACGACCCAGTACATGAATGAGGGAGAACTCCGTGTACTAGCAGATACCTATGACTCAGTTTATCTGCATCCGGTATGGATGAGAATTGTGGGGTCAGGAATCCTGATAATCCCGGGATACCCTGGCCCCATGCCCACTGCACCCTGGCGAAAGCAGCTAAATGGATAGGGCTGCTCTCTCTCTTACTCCCTCTTTGTCTACCTACTATCTACAGAATTCATATACCTGTGCCTGCCTGGCCTCAGGCTCTGTCCTCAGGCTGGTGGATGCCGTCCTGGGGGCTGAGATTCGGAATGGTATGGCTGTTATCAGGTAGGACCTTCCAGCATTTGATATCTTACATATTTGAAAAGTCCTTCCCCCAAATGAAGAATGTTTTGGCCTGTGTACTATTTTTGTGTGATCCAAAGTCAACAGGTGCCAAAGTGGGTACAATAAGAAGTCTTTCTCCCACCTTTGTCACCCAGACAAACTACTTGCTGTACTTAGAGGCAGTCTTTATAACTGATGACTGCTGTGTCCTCCCACAGATGATATTATTTAAGGGATAAGCATCAAATTCCATTGATTCTAAGATGCACATTTTTTTTTTCATATCTGGAACATCTTGAACTCCATTCATCTAACAGTGACATATCAGAACTTAATCAGGAACATTTTTTATTCTATTGTTGGCATGGAAAATCATGGAATATTTTGTCATCTCAGAATTGATGAGATGCAGTAGATGGAGCCTTTGTCCTCCCTCACCTTTTTTTTTACCACCAGCAGTGACACGCTCCCATTGGACTGTGCATTTTACCTTTCTCTATCATATGTAGCATAGACCTCAGTAGATACCATGGTACAAATGCACTATAAGTACTCCTCTATCAATGAACATTTTGGATCTCCCCAAATATTTGCTTATTCATGCATATACCACAGCAAATATGGGATACAATTGTAAACTTACTATTTTTTATGTAGGTTGTGGGCTAGGTCCTTGGAGCAGAATGACTGGTTATGAGAATGTATGCATAGATAACTTTAATGAACATTTTTAAATCTCCACTGGAGAAATAGTAGAAGATTGGGGCACAGGTATGGGTTTGAGGAACCCAGTTACTCAGTTCCTGTAAGATTTACAGCATGAACACTGGAGAAGTTGGTGGTCCAGGGGAGAGTCCATCTCTACAGAGGAGGACCTCCAATCTGTGATCTTCCCTGTCCTGCTCAGGCCTCCTGGACACCATGCCCAGCACAGTCTTATGGATGGATACTGCATGTTCAACCATGTGGCTGTGGCTGCCCGCTATGCTCAAAAGAAGCACCACATTCAGAGGTCAGTGGCAGAGGGCAGGTGTTATGGGAGTAGCATGGGGTGGGGTATCCTGGTCTGGGCTCTTCCTCCAGATTCCCCTTGATCCCTTTGTACAGAGTCTCCCTTCTTTTACACTCACAGGGTCCTTATCGTGGATTGGGATGTACACCATGGTCAAGGAACACAGTTCACCTTTGACCAGGACCCCAGGTACACCACAAGTTCCATTGTGCTAGATTCACAGCCACCCCAACTCAAGCACTTCCAGGCCCATCGTGAGGAGTTTGGAGGGAGGGGAAACATTCACATTCTTTGGGCCCACCTGGAACCAGAATCTGCTGCCCCCTGGGTGTCTGCTGTCTCCTAGCTTCACTCTGAGGCAGAAACTGTTGAATTCCCATTTAACAGTTTGGTGAGATTGAGCCTTATGGGTTAAGAAGTCACACGGTAATGAAGTGGGAGAGATAGAATTTGACTCACAAATATTTGGAGGTTTTGTTCATCAATTTACCCTTGAGCTAGAGTGAACTTCAAATTACTATTTAAATATTTTCTGATTATAACAATACTACAAAGTATTTGCTAAAAAATACTAAAACAGGGGCTGTGGTGTAGCTGGAGCTAGGGGTATATTTCAGTAGTGGAGTGCTTATCTAGCATGCACAAAGCCCTGGGTTCCATCCCTAGCATCACACATACACACACAAAAAAAAATTTAAATGGAGGCCAGGCACGTGGTGCATGCTTGTAATCCCAGCATCTCAGCAGGCTGAGACAGGAGGATCATGAGTTCAAAGCCAGCCTCAGCAATGGTGAAGCACTAAGCAACTCAGTGAGACCCTATCTCTAAGTAAAATACAAAATAGGCTGGGGATGTGGCTCAGTGGCCAAGTGCCCCTGAGTTCAATCCCTGGTACACACCTCCCCCACGAAAAAAAAAATTAAATGGAATAGGAGATATGGTTCAGTGGGAGAGCATTTTCTTAGCATGTTTGCATGTTTATGGGGTTTGATCCTCAATATCAAAAAATGTCTAAAGCAGAGTTTCCTATCATTCCCATCACCTCCAAAATAACTTTTGACAGCCAGGCACACCTATATCCCAGCTACTCAAGAAACTGAGGCAGAAGGATCCCAAATTTGAGGTCAGCCTAAGCAACTTATTGAGACTCTGTCTCAAAATGAAAAAAATAAAAAGGTTCAGGGGTAGATACTTAGCATGTGTAAGACCCTGGATTAGGTCCCCTATACCACCAAAATTAAAAAAAATATATTTTTCACAGTTTAGGTAATATCCTAACTTTTCCCTACAGATTTATGAATATTCATAATTCTCATTATTATTAACAGCACACTGCATAATGGGATAATTGCATGTTCTTTGGCAAATTGCTGTTTTCATTTAATAGCATATCAGGGATACCCCCCCCCACCATGTTAGTGCAACTAAAAGAATCTCATTCTTTTTTTTCAATATTTTTAGTTGTAGATGGACACAATAGCTTTATTTTATTTATTTATTTTTTATGTGGTGCTGAGGATTGAAGCCAGTGCCTAACGTGCTAGGCCAGTACTCTACCACTGAGCCACAACCCCAGCACAAAGCATCTCATTCTTTGTAAGGGTTGCAGAGTATTCCATTGTATGGCTGTACCTCTGATCGTTTAATTCTGGGTATTTAAAATACTTCCCAGTTTTTGTAATAGGCAATTCTACTGTGAATTCTTATAAATATATAATTTCATACTTCTCTTGAGTATATTTGTAGGATGACTATCTAATAGTGGTTTTCTGGGTCAGACAGGTCAATATTGTAAAAGATCTGGTGTACATTGCCAAACCCCCCACCCCTCCCACAGAAGGGTACCCAGCTTACCTTTCCTACAGAAAGTGATTGATGAACAAGTCCTTACTAAGTAATAGCCTTCTATCTAGCCAACTGCTTAGAATCCACTTTGCCCCCCATACATCCTGAGTTCCTGTGGCCTTTTGTCTGATCTAGGATATTTGTTCTATAGACATTGCTTTATTGTTTTCCCAGCATTCACTGTTGCTGACAGGTGTCGTTTCATTCTTATCTGAGTAATCTAATTTGCGCTCTATAAGCTTTTTTTATAAGTTTTTCTCTTTATCCCCTGTGTTCTGAAGTTTCACCCTGGCTCCTTCATTCTACTTAGCAGTGAGTTGACATTATATATCTAAAGACTCATGTCTTTCTTCAATCCTTGGAAGTTTTCTTCAATTAGATCTTTGATAATTTCTTCTACTGCATTTTCTCTATTCTCCCTTTTTAGGACTTCTACTGTTTAGATGTTAGATGTTTCTGGGTTGATCTTTTTTGCCATACTTTTTTTAATATATATATATTTTTAGTTATTGATAGACCTTTATTTTATTTATTTATATGCAGTGCTGAGAATCGAACCCATTGCCTCCCACATTTTAGGCAAGTACCCACCCCATCTTATTTTTTTTAACTTACGTTTTCTGTCTCTTTTTCAGTTTGCAGTCCTAGGCGATTTCCTCAAATTTATCTGCAAGTCCTTTTGTTGAATTATGTATATAGACATTCTTTTAGTCTCCCCAAGTACTTTCTTCCTCTCCGTTTCTATGCCTTCTCATTCCTGATCTTGTTTTTATAAAGTACTGATTAGACACTTTAAATTTTCTTCTGTTCTGAATTTTATTCTTCATTCTGAGGTTATTTTTTTCTTGGCCCTTCTCTTTCATACTGGTGATTTTCCTCAAATATGATCCTTATTTGGCTATCTATACCAGAAATTAAAGGACTGTTGTACGGGCCATCATGGGATTACTCTGCTGTGATGTGTGTAGATCTATTTTCCTAAAAAGCATTTTCCCTAGAATGGGGACAGATAATGTCTGTTGACAGGTCTCAACTTTAGGGACTATGGAAAAGGACCCACACATTAGATAGGATCTTGCCAAATGTGAAAAATAAGAGAGCCTCTTCCAGATGGCATCTCTTTTCCTTCAGCCTTGCCAAAGATAAGTCTATTTTACTTATCTTTTCTAATCTACCTTTTGTCTTTTTTATCATCTCACTGTTTTATTGTGTTTTAAATTCTTCATTAATTTTTTTTGTTTTTATTCTTACTAACTTCTTCTTCCTATGTTCTTTATTTTGTTCACACTGTCTTCTTGAATCGACTACTTCAACATTTATCAACACATTGGTCAATCTTGTTTCATTCATGTCTGTACCACTGCCTTCCTCATATTTATTTTGGAGCTAAAACCAGATATCATATAATTTTTTTCTGCAAAAATTCCAGAATACATCTTTAAAACATAAGGGTGCTTTTTTTTAAGGGTGCTTTTTAAAGCATTACTGACTAGGGCGTGTATCTCCATGATAGACCACTTGCTTAGCATGCACAAGGCTTGGGTTCCATCCCCAGTACTGGCAAAAGAAAAGAAAAAGCATTATTTCACTATTTTGCCTGCAAAATTAATAAGAATTCTTGAATATCATTAAACATTTTTTATGTCTTAAATGCATCCGAGAGGCTAGAGCATTAGTTCATTGGTACAGTGTGTGCCTAGCATGTGCATAGCCCTGGTTTCAATTCCCCAGCATCAAAAAAAAATAAAAATAAAAAGTGTATCACAGGGGCTGTGGCTGTGGCTCAGCAGTAAAGCACTCGCCTAGCACATGCGAGGCACTGGGTTCAATCCTCAGCACCACATAAAATAAATAAATAAATACAGGTATTGTGTCCAACTACAACTAAAAAAAATGTTTTTAAAAAAGTGCATCACAGGCTTTAAGTGTGTTATTTTTTGATACATTGTTGATTATATACATAAATGTGAACACTTCAATACATTCTTTCTTATAAGAATGTGTAAATGAATAAAAAAGCTATCCATGCCCTTTGATCTCCTAAATCCTCATCTTTCAGTCTTAACTAGAACAGCAGGGAAACAAATTGTACAGTCCTTAAAATACTATAATGGAGACAAGGCAAACAGGTAAACTTTAAACCAAACAGTTTATAAGAAACAAGTTTGGCAAATGTGTCATTCAGTGAATTGGCTATTCAGAATTGATTTTCTGTGCATTGGCCTGAGTCTGCACCTTTTTTTTTTTTTGTAGAAGGGATAATTTAGGTCATCTTAGGTCCCCCCAAAGCTCCTACTCAGTATGGGAGAGGGCCCTCTGGGACCCCCCGAGTCTCAAAATCTACTTTCCAGAGATTTGTTAGAGTCTCATATTTTATGGCATCCTTTTTCCCATTCTGTCTTTCTAGGTTGGCACTTATTTTAAAATTATTTTACTAGACTTGGGGTATAACACAATAGTAAAGCATATACTTAGCATGTACAAGGCCCTGGGTTCGATCCCCTAAATAAATAAATAAACAAACATTCCTTTACCATCTTTTGACTAGTATGTCAGGAAGTCAAAGAGGAAAACCTATGCTATTAGTCTCCCATTCCACTTGAAGCTGGTTGAATGTATTTTAAAATCCCCTTCTGGGCTGGAGGTGTAGCTCAGTGGTAAAGCACCTCTGAGTAAATACCCAATACTACCACCAAAATATTTTTTTTAGTTATAGATGGACACAGTACTTTTACTTTATTTTTTATGTGTTGCTGAGAATTGAACCCAGTCCTCTCACATGTTAGGCAAGTGCTCTACCACTGAGCTACAACCCCACCCCTGTGTCATAATTTCTGTCAGAACCTATCTATTTTTTTGTTTCAGTACCTCTCACTCCTATGTGTGCTCACTTTCTTACTTAAGAAGTAGTAGAGTTAACCTGTAAGGCACTGAGGAGAAGAGATTGGCCTTTTGGCATTCCTAGTCAGCACCCCAACTCCAGCTTCACACATAGAACCATGTCATACTCTTCTCACTCCTAGGCCTCCCACTTTATTCACAGGAATCACTGGACTTCCCAGCCTAGCCTGAGGGTGTTTTCAGCCTTAACTGGCTCTCTCCAGCTAAGAGCCCATGGCCCCAGTGGGCCTCCACTGTCATAGGGTTTGCCCTGTTGTTCCTACCTTGGTCTTGGGGACATGATCTAGAGTCTTCCACAGGGTCAGGAGCCGGCTCTTGGGATCTTAGACCTGAGTCTAAAATTGGGTGGCCATCGAGGGGCCAGTGATACTCACTGATAGAGAGGTTCTACTAGGAGACAAATGAATGAGTAAGCAAGATAATGGGAGAATAAATGAAAGAATTAATAAATGGGAAGTTCAATAAACTGGGACTGAGTGGAAGGTTAAATTAATGGAAGATTGGATATAATAATTGAGAAATTGATGAAGCAGAGAATGAATAAGTGGTTGAGCAGGAAAACAAATGGATAAGTAAGAAAAGTGTGATAACTGTGGTTTGGAAGTGTCTGGGAATTGACCTTCTCTAGCTCCCTTACATTTTTGTGGTACTGGGGATGGAACCCAGAGCCTCAAGCAGGTTAGGCAACCCCTCACCTCTTTTTCCCTCTGCCTTTAGTGTCCTCTACTTCTCCATCCACCGCTATGAGCAGGGTCGGTTCTGGCCCCACCTTAAGGCCTCTAACTGGTCCACCACAGGTTTTGGCCAAGGCCAAGGATACACCATCAATGTGCCTTGGAACCAGGTCAGTGTCTACCCACCCTGTGCCCCAAAGTGAGGCCAAGGCCTGCTCTTCCACCATCTTGGGGCAGGTGACTGACTGACCCCCATCATGCCTCTGTCGGCAGGTGGGGATGCGGGATGCTGACTACATTGCTGCTTTCCTGCACATTCTGCTGCCAGTTGCCTTTGAGGTTCGAGGAGTCTGGGAAATGTTGGGGTGAGCGACAACATTGAAGGAATGGCCTATGAAGGCAGATAGCCTCATGTAGTCTTTTGCCCCCTCAGTTCCAGCCTCAGCTGGTCCTGGTGGCTGCTGGATTTGATGCCCTCCAAGGGGACCCCAAGGTAAGGCAGTCTCCCTAGGGCAATAGGTGGTCAAAGGAGCTACACAGCCAGACCGACCCTCTGCATCTCCCCAGGGTGAGATGGCTGCTACTCCAGCAGGGTTTGCCCAGTTAACCCACCTACTCATGGGTTTGGCCGGAGGAAAGCTGATCCTGTCTCTGGAGGTAAGTAACTCACCTTTGTCTCAACCTGTGGATTCTGGAGGGTTTAAGAATAAAGTTTTCAGGCTAGGAGTATAAATCAGTGGTAGAGCACTTGCCTAGCATGTTCAAGGCCCTGGGTTTCATCCCCAACACCACTAAAAAATAAAATAAAAGACAATAAAAGAACAGAGTTTTTAAGTCCATCAGCAGTTCCTGGCCTAGCATTTCCACTAACTAACTGGGCAATCTTGCAGGGAGCACTTCATTTCTTTGTGTCTCTGTTTCCTATAGGTCAGATAGACAAAAAGATAATGGCAGTCACTTCATGTCATTGTCCAGTGAATTGAATACGGTCACTCTGTTATTACCTTGTTTGACATGCAGTGTGCACCCTAGTATTGTTATTACTACCATTATTCTTCCCTGAATGTGATATCTGGTCCTTTCTTCATGCTCCCTCACATCCCCCTCCTCAGGGTGGCTACAACCTCCGCTCCCTGGCTGAGGGAGTTAGTGCATCGCTCCATACCCTTCTGGGAGACCCTTGTCCCATGCTGGAATCTCCTGGTGCCCCCTGCCCAAGGTGAGCCCAGGTGAAGGAGAGGGGAAGGGGGCCCCTCCCTGTCCACCTGTGGCTATTTCATCCTATTTGCCTGTCCCCTGCCCTCAGTGCCCAGACTTCACTCTCCTGCACTCTGGAAGCCCTTGAGCCCTTCTGGGAGGTCCTTGTGAGATCAGGTAGGAAGCTGGATGTGGGCCTGCTGGGAGTTGGGCATGGGATGAGAAGTCGAGGGTTGGGGAGATTCTATTGCAGACTCACCCACTCTGACTTTCCTGGGAAACCTTGGTGGGGAAGAGTCAGGGCCTCTCTCTTAAACCAGGCCCAAGTTTAAGGCTTCCACCCCTTTTTATGTTTGGGCCACTTATGTTCCAGAGTATTAAGGGGAATCCAGATTGGGAGAATAGGGTGAACATGACCTTTCTTTGTAGCTGAGACCGTGGAGGAGGACAACTTGGAGGAGGAAAATACAGAGGAGAATGAGGATGAGGGACCCTGGGAGCCTGTGCTGCCTATTCTGACATGGCCAGTGCTACAGGATCGTACCGGGCTGGTCTATGACCAAAGAATGATGAGTCACTGTAACCTATGGGACAAGTATGCAGTCAGAGGGCTGGGATAAATGGGTAGGGGGTCACTGCCTCCCAGGCACTAAGCCCCTATCATTGGTTTTCCCCTACCACTAGCCACCACCCTGAGACACCCCAGCGCATCTTGAGAATCATGTGCCACCTAGAGGAGCTGGGCCTTGCTAGTCGCTGCCTCATTTTGCCAGTGCGGCCTGCCACTGACACTGAGCTGCTTACCTGCCACAGGTCTGGCCTGTGTGGTGTGAGTGGGCTATAGGGTTCTGGATGGGCTCTGGGGGACAGAGCCTAGAGCTCCCCTCCATGGTGTATGGAGCTGCTGTGGACCTAGAGAGTCCCAAGTGTCATTTCCAGGGTGAGGCCGAGGAAGGGGACAAAGCCACTTAACTGTCTCTTGGGGACTCCTTTCTGTGCCTCCAGTTCTGAGTACGTGGAGCGTCTCCGGGCCACGGAGAAGATGAAAACCCGGGACCTTCACCGTGAGGGTGCCCATTTTGACTCCATCTACATCTGCCCCAGCACCTTTGCCTGTGCACAGCTTGCCACGGGTGCTGCCTGTCGCCTGGTGGAGGCTGTGCTCTCAGGAGAGGTATGTCCACTTCAGGATGGGTACTGGGCTGGAGAGAGGAAGTCCTAGGAGAATGGAAAGGGTCACCTGCACTTAAGGAGGTCCTGAGGGAGTTGAGCAAAGCCCTTGGAAATGGGTAGTGGGGAGCCTCCCTGCTCACTGGGAGGGGAATCCCAGGAATGGGATCCCTTGCAGCTGGTGAATTGGTAGAAGGGTCAAGAGAGAAAGAAGAGTAGAAGAAAGGGGAGAACAAATGTGAGTGAGGGCCAGGGATCCATCTTAACTCATCACTCCTGCTCCCAGGTTTTGAATGGCATTGCTGTGGTGCGTCCCCCAGGACACCATGCTGAGCAGGATGCTGCCTGTGGTTTCTGCTTTTTCAATTCTGTGGCAGTTGCTGCTCGTCATGCTCAAGCCATCAGTGGACGTGCCCTGCGGTAAGGGCAGCCTAAAGACCTCCAAATCTTGATCCTTGCAAATTCTAGACCCCCCTCTCACAGCCCAGGGCTTACTCTGCAGGTCCACAGCACAGGCCCCACAACTTTCCCAGAAACAAGCAAGGGTCTACTTGCCCATTACTTCCCCAGAAAAGGACCAAGAGGTGACCTCTCAGTATCTGCCCTGTTAGGACCCCCAGATCATGGCACCCATGGCTTATAAACCAGAGTCCTGCCCCATTTTTTTCTGGCCCCTAACAGTTAATCCAACAGAACCCAGACCCATGCCCCCAGTGCTTACTCCAAAAGACCCAGGATCATACACATAAGACTTAGCCACCTAGGCCTGAACTCAGTTCCTAGCATTTTCCCCAAAAGAGCCCAGGACCCAGCCCCAAGCACTTTCTCAGGCCCACAGAAAACCTTTTATTGGACCCAGAGTCAGGCTTTCATCCTGATGCCCAGTACTTTCCCAAGAGATCCAGGGTCCTGCCACCCAGCAATAAGTTTCTCTGCAGCTCCCAGGGACCTAGCTGTACCTTCTCCCAGGGATCAAGTTTCCCAGGATACTGAGGAGCTATTCCCTCCCTAGGATTCTGATTGTGGACTGGGACATCCATCATGGTAATGGAACTCAGCACATATTTGAGGACGATCCCAGGTGAGAGGCTGGGGCTAGGGGCAAGGGTGTGGTCAGGAAGGGGACTGAGCCATGCTTGGGGCCCCTAACCAGCCATGGCCCCCTCCAAACCCCATCCCCGGCAGTGTGCTATACGTGTCCCTGCACCGCTATGACCACGGCACCTTCTTCCCCATGGGGGATGAGGGCGCCAGCAGCCAGATAGGCCGGGCTGCAGGCGAGGGCTTCACTGTCAATGTGGCCTGGAATGGGCCCCGCATGGGTGACGCTGACTACCTGGCTGCCTGGCATCGGCTGGTGCTTCCCATTGCCTATGAGGTAAGGCTTAAGATATGTGTGACAAACCTGTGAGGGTGGCAGCAGGTGCCTGCCTCCTCACTTTGTGTGTCTGACTGCCTGGTGACTGATCATGAGACAACCTATGGGTGCCTATACTGATGGTTGTTAGGGCAGGGGTGGCTGGGATGGCCTTAGGTATTTGACTGTTCACTTGACTGCCCTCTCTTTGTGACATTATGTTTGTGAGCAACTGTCTTGGCTTTGCATGGGATGAACTTTTGTGGTGGCTCTGTGTGTGAGAATCTTTTGGATGTGCAGTGGTAGTCTGTGTGACCTGACTAGATCTGTGTCCTATTTTTCTGCCATCGTGAGTGCCATCCTCTGGGTGTGAGGATGGCTGTGACTAATGCTCTGTGGAACTGTGTATGCAGTGGAGGGCTGGGGGATGGGTATATGTATATGACTCTGTACAGGTGGTTACTTGTCATCCCCTTTTCTCTGTGTGATAGATGTGATACTGTATGTCACTGGATGCTACTATGTCTTTGACAGACTTGTGAGACCTCTGGATGTGGGAGGCCATGTGGGACCACCATCTCTGTGTCTGTCTGCCCTGGCTATTTGTGTATATGTTTCCCTGGTTAGGGGGTGCTGTGGGTGTGGCTGCCTTCCATGTGTGTGAGCTGGGTATGTGTGTGTGTGTCTGACTGAGGGCAGGCATGTGCACACTACTCTGCAAGCCTGGTTCTGCACCTTTAGATCTACATGTGTCTCTGACTGTGCATGGGTGGCAGGAACCATCCTGTGAATGTATATGACTGTGTATGCAAGTGACCACCTCCTGTGGGTGCAACTGCATGTGTGTGAACATTGTGACTAGGTGATGATGGCATGGGAGCATGGGTATGATTGTGACTGCCAAGGTAGCTGTGAATAACTTCCTTCTGAGAAATTGAGTATGTGTATGCGACTAGTGCAGATGTACAGTTTTGTCCATGTGGGACTTGTGATTGTGTGTGGTGCTTGCACTGTCACATATTCTGTGACATAAGTGTGTTTGCCTCTCTTGGCACCTGTGTCATGTGCATGTGTGTCCCATGTTTGACCTTGGGGTGCATGTGTGTGAGGACATGTCTCTATTTGTCCATTTCTCGTGACACCATCTCTTAACATCTGAATCTCCATGTCTGTGTAACTCTTATCTGTCTCATGACTCTCTCATGTCCCCTTCTATTCATTCTTAATATCCCTGAATTTCTCTGGTGTCTGTGTCTCTCTTTTTCCTAGTTCTGAGTTTCTGTTTCTCATATTTTCCCCTCTGATGCTCTTTCTTTTCAGGTCTCTAAATCCAGGCTTCCTGGTCTCCAGGTCCAGAGCCTCCACTCCTCTGACTTGCATCTCCCTGTCTTCACTTGTCTTTGTCTCCATCAGTTACTGCCTATCAAAGCCCTTCCCCTCATGCCCATGTCTTTCTTTTCTTCTTGTCTCAGTTTAACCCAGAATTGGTGCTGGTCTCAGCTGGCTTTGATGCTGCACGAGGGGACCCTCTTGGGGGCTGCCAGGTGTCACCTGAAGGTTATGCCCACCTCACCCATCTGCTGATGGGCCTTGCCAGTGGCCACATTGTCCTTATCCTAGAGGTAACTCTTTTTCAATCTTTCTTCCCATGGTGGGGGCAGTTTGGAAGAGTCAACTGCAGGGCAGTTACTCAGGGCAGTTTTGTAAAATCTTTGAGTGTCTCCACCTGGGATTGTTGGCACACAATAGACATTAATAATGACAATAACAACAGCATTAACAGCTTTTAAAAAATATTTTATTAGTTATTGTGAACTTTATTGATTTATTTTTATGTGGTGCTGAGAATCGAACCCAGTGTCTCACACATGCTAGGCAAGCACTCTACCACTGATCTACAACCCCAGCCCCCATTAACAGCTTTAATTGAGCACTCACTATATGCAAAGCTCTCTTCTCAGCACTTCATATTTATTATTAATTTTCTTTGCTTGACAAAGCAGCCTTATGAGGTATGGTCTGTTTACCTCATTATTTTCCTCTCTCAAGATCAAGAGAACTGAGCTGGGTATAGTTGTGCATGGGTGTAATCCCAGTAACCCAGGAGGCTAAGGCAGGAGGATTGCAAGTTCAAGGCCAGCCTTGGCAACTTAGCAAGAACCTGTCTCAAAATATTTTTTTAACTGGGGTAGAGATGTATCTCAGTACTTGCCTAGCATATGTGAGGCCTCAGATTTATTCCCCAGTACCACAAATAAAAGATCAGGGGAACTGAGGCACAGAGGAAGTAGTCACACTTAATAATGGCACAAATGGGGCTTGAACCCAAGCAGCCTGACTCCAGGGTCTGTTTTTTACCATTATCTGAACAGTTTCTAACTAGTTCCTGGGGCAAAGTAAATTGACCTTTTGTAAATGATTCAGTACCTCTGCCTTCATACCTCAGTTTCATTATCTGTAAGATGGGGATGGCTAATTGTGGATGCAAGAGTGTCTGGCATATGGTAAGAACTGAATAATTGCTGTATGTTTTTTACTGTTAGGCATTATTCAGACATTAATCCTCTCAGCAAACTGTTTTTTTTTTTTTTTTTTTGGTACCAGGGATTGAACTCAGGGGCACTGGACCACTGATTCACATCCCCAGCCCTACTTTGTATTTTAATTAGAGACCACGGAGTTACAACCCCAGTCCCATGTCAGCAAACTTTTATGCTATTATTTTCACTATTTTATAGATGGGGAAGCAAGCCACTGAGAAATTAGCTGGCTTGTAAAAAGTCCCACTTACAATATGTCCAGGACTACTTATGGCAGGGCAGGGTAGTGGTTGAGAACATGGACTATTTTGTCAGGTGTCTCAAGTTCAAACCCCAGCACTACTTCTTCAGCTGTTGTGACCTCAGACAAGTCATCTAACCACTCTGAGCTTCCTTATCTGTAAAAACAGTAGAGGCTAGAGTTCCTGTACAGTATAGAAAAATTCAAGATAGGGGATCTTGTAGAGAGTAAAGACGAGTCATTTCTATAATAGATCAGGACAGGTCCTTTTATATGGGTTCACAGCAGGCATCTTATAAAGGTCAAGTCAGAGGTTTATATGGTGTGAGGCCAGAGGTTCCTAGACAGTGTGAAGACAGATTTCTGTATGGCATGAAGGCAGGTCCCTATATGTTGAGCACCTGTGGTTGTGAGAATTAACTATGTTAGTCTGCATGAAATATTTAAAATAGGGTATGGTACACAGCATACATCTAATAAATGTCAGCTATTACTGACATTTATTATTATTACTGATGCAATTATCAGTATCATTATTTCTATTATCACTATTATTATCTTGCACTTGACAGCATTTTGTTTTACCCTCCTGCAACAACCACCTCACTGAGTGCTGCCCATCTTACAAATGTGAATCACACTCACATTTATTCCTGGTACCAATCCTCCACTCCAGACTTGCAGGGCCCTGGAGTCGAGAGGAAGAGAAAGTGGGAAGACAGGACATCTAATCATTCAAATCCCCTGAAGAACTCCCTCTGTATCATTCCTTCTCCTTTTCCTTAACAAAGGGTGGCTACAACCTGACATCCATCTCAGAGTCCATGGCTGCCTGTACCCACTCCCTCCTTGGAGACCCACCACCCCTGCTGACCCTGTCGAGGCCTCCACAATCAGGAGCTCTGGCCTCCATCTCCGAGACCATCCAAGTCCATCAGAAATACTGGCGCAGTTTGAGGGTCATGAGTGAGTGAAGCCGGGGAATTATAATGAGGGTACTCAGGGAAGAAGGGGGCAGGGGAATTATAATGAGGGTACTCAGGGAAATAGAGGCAGGAAAGGGGACAGAATCCATACTCAAGGATCTCATTCCATGGTTCCAGAGGTAGAAGACAAGGAGGGATCCTACAAGTCTAAGTCCTTTACCAAGAAGGTGCCCCAACCAGCCAATTCTGAATCTGCTAAGGGAATAACAGCCCCAGAAGGGAAGGTTCTAGAAGAAAGCAAGGGGAAAGCTACCCCAGCATTGTCTGCAGAAGAGTCCACTCTGAGCCAGACTAAATCGGAGACATCTAAGGTGGTGCTCACTCAGGACCAGTCCTCAGAGGCAGCCGCTGGGGAGGCCACAATGGACCAGGCCACCTCAGAAGAAACTGTGGGGGAAGCCTCAAAGGCAACTACAGGGGAAGACTTGCTGGACCAGACCACTGCTGAAGAGGCCATGGGAGGAACTAAGCCGATCCAAAGTCTTCTAACCTCACGCACAGAGAAAAAGACTCCAGCAGGCTCACCCGTGCAGGTACCCACAGCAGAGCTGTCCCTAAATTAGCTGGTGGAGAATGTGAATACCTTAGAACTAGGCAGTGAAGCTCAGGTAAGGTCACCAAACCCAGGGAGAAGGGGTAAGAATTGGGCCTCTCAAGTAAATTTATTTCCTTTTGTGTGTCCAGAAAACTCTAGAAGCTCAGACTGCAGAAGAGGAGAGCCTACTAGGAGAGGCGGCTGGAGGTCAGGATGTGGGTGACTCAAAGCTCACAATGGGATCTGGGGATCTTAGTGGCATGGACCAGGTAAGTTCAGGAAGAGGCTAGGATTGTGGCTTTTTTCTTGCCAATTCATGACTCTCAGTCAGGAGCATGTGATGTAGAAACATAAAATTGGAGATGAGGTCCCCAACTTACTCAGTTTCACCCATTCACCCTAGGCCATATTTTATGCTGTGACACCACTGTCCTGGTGTCCCCATTTGGTGGCAGTATGCCCCATTCCTGTAGCAGGCCTGGATGTAACCCAACCTTGTGAGGACTGTGGGACACTCGAGGAAAACTGGGTGTGTCTGTCTTGCTATCAGGTATGGACCAGAGGAAGGGAATTGGGTGCAGGTTGGCCTTGGAGCAAACTGCATGTGAGTGCTGAGCCCCACCTGACACTTTCCAACCTTAGGTTTACTGCAGCCGTTACATCAATGCTCATATGGTCCGACACCATGAAGCCTCTGGACACCCACTGGTCCTCAGCTACACTGATTTGTCTACCTGGTGTTACCCCTGTCAGGCCTATGTCCACCACCAGGTACGTCCTGGGCAGACCCTTTAACCCCTGACACATACTTGCCCCCCAGCCCATCCCTATCCCCTTCTGTGATTGGGTAAAGGGAGAATGCAGATCTTACCAAAGGCTGCATCCTGATTATTTAGTATGATATGGGGACTATGAGATAGTCTAGGGGTGGGGGTGGTTGAGGGCTGGAGTAGGGCAACCTCTTGGCTAAGGTAGAGCTGTCCTCACTCCTCTCACCTACCCTGTTCTTACCTCCTCCTCAGGCTCTCCTAGATGTGAAGAACATCATCCACCAATATAAGTTTGGGGAGAATATGCCCCACCCACACTAAATCCCAGAATGTGCTCCCTTTTCTCTCCCTTCTGAGGCCCAAGACAGACCAGCCTTAGTTCTTTGCAACCCTTACCCTGGATGAGGGTGGCCTCTTACTCTGCCATACCCTGAATATCCTTTGAAAGTTGCCCAAGGGTGCTTATTTAAATGTACTAAATACTTTTAAGAGGACTGTGATGATCAGTCATGGACCTGCCCCTGCCTGCTGCCTATTTGAGGGGCACCACTACTCTACCCCAGGAGAGAGGGGCAGCTCAGCAGCTCCACAAGAGAGCTGAAATCACAAGGATAATATTGGAGGGGGGGCAAGTGGCAGTTATGGCAGGATTGCATATTTAATAAAATGCAAGTTATTACAAAACATGGAAAAAGCCTTTTAATTTTGAGTATGTTGAGAACCCCACATCCCTAGCCAACAGGGTTGATGGTAATGAAGGAGTGGGTAATGAGGGAGTGGGTCTTCATCAAGTCAACCCCCTGGCCATTGATTGCCCCCAGGAAATCTAATTGAAGAAGCACAACTTTAATCCCAGTGACTCAGGAAGCTGAGACAGGACAATGACAAGTTGAAGGCCAGCTTCAGCAATTTAGCAAACCCCTAAGCAACTTGTTTGTTTCAAAAAAGGAAAAAGAAACAAAGAAAATGCTAGGGATGTAGCTCAGTGGTAAAGAGCCCCTGGGTTCAATCCCCAGTGCTCCCCCACTTGACTAGCTCCACTGGAGGTTAAATGGTAGAATACACGAGAAAATGGGTGCCTGCCTTAGAAATAGAGGCCTCACAGCCAGTCCCAGCCATGCCTTCAGTTGAGAAGATAACTCTCAGGATGTATCTTCACCAAGTCAAGGTTTCCCCATCTGTCTAACTGGCCTAATTGGTGGGTGTGGGGATGGGTTCGTGTTTAACTGGATGTGGTAGTCATGGGTAGCACCCTGGCAGAAAGTATGCCATTGACCCAAGGTAAGAATTGCTTTAGCCAAGGATTCTAGACATCTCTTCATGGTCATCTTCTGATCCCAAGATGACCATCAGAGGCCCACTTAGTCAAAAAGAAGAGGAAAGAACAAGGACAAGCAGTTTGGGCCGACACCCTTGTAAGAATATTAATGGATGCCACCCCCAAAACTCCTCCATAAATCTCATTGGTCAGAACTGTGTCTTATGATTGCCATAGCTGCAAGGGAGTCTAGGAAATTTATAACTTGCACATCCATCTCAAATTGGGTTCTTTCTACCCAGACAGAATAACCCCTTCCCTACAAGTCTTTCCCTTGGGGGAAGGACCCAGCCCCCTCCAGAGCTACCAAAAAGCCACTTCACAGACTACCTGGCCCCAAAGAAATACAAAATCCCACCTTCAGGGTCAACCCCTGACATTCCCCTGCACACACAGACTCATCCCAAACGGAGGCGAGGCCATGGAGAGGTGAGGCGGGACCCTTGGTGGTGGTGGCGGCTGCGGCGGCGGCGGCGGCGGGTGGGGGCGACCTGGAGAGGCCTGGCCTCCCGCATCGTACCCCTGGAGAACCGCCTTCACGCCCAGGTGTCAGGTGCCCGAGATTTGACCCGGGCAGTAGCTGCAGCAGTGGGGGCGGTGCAGGGGTTGAGGGTGGGTGGGAGGGGGGTCGAGAGAGGGCGGCTGCGCATGCCCACTGCCCCCGCCCCTTCCCTGCTGGGGGTCGGGGAGCCTGGCCCCCAGACCATCCTGTCAGATCCGCCCGCCCGCAGCTTCCCTGCACATCGCTTCTCCAGGACACAGGTGAGCTGGCCGTCCGCGCCCCCCCCCCCACACCCACAGCCTCACTCTGGCCTGGGCTGGAGTCTTCCAGCGCCAGGTTAAAGGGGACCCTTCCTGGTCTGCGGTTCTTTTTCCTGGGGGAGTGAGCCTCTTGCTCCCGGCACCCAGCGCCGGTTCTGGCGCTGCAAAAGCAAGGACCTCTTCTCTGCATAGGACGAAAAGGAGCACCTGGGCACCACCATGCAAGCTGAGCCCAAAATAGAGATGCGGGGAGGAAAAAGTTTTAGGCTCATCTGTCCCGGCTCAGGGCTTTGCACCTCGCCTCACTCGGAGGAAGGAAGTAAGGAAAGTGCATGGTTGGGCGAGTTGTCCAGGTTAGTCCTGCAAGGGGGCCCTGGTACCCCAGCAGTCTCCCTCACCCAGTACGCACAGCCCCTCCGCTCACCCTCCTAGGGCGGCAAGGCGAGGCCAGGCGGCGCATCCCAGCAGCTCAAAGCAGGTGGCTCCAAGGGTCTCAAGGACCCTTTGGGGACACTCCGATGGCATTCTGTTACTTAAGCCAAAGGCTGAAAACCCATTCTGTAGCACCTCTCATGGGTCTGTGTGACCTGGAGTCAGTTCCTGTCCCTTCGCTTCTATGAGTTCGCTTTTCCTCATCGATTTGATGGGTAGGGTGACCCTAAGCTCGACCTCCCCCTAGTCACGAAGACTAGATGAGTGTGGGCACTTCTGGGCTCACCCTGCCTCTACTGAGTGCCGCACTTAGGGGTCAGTACCGAAGAAGCCACCAGTGCTATCTCTAAGAGGGAGAAGCTCTTCTCACACTTCCCCCACCGCTGGCCGTGGCACCCCCAGATTTCCAGCTTCTCAGGCCCCAATCTTGGAGACGGAGACGTCCTTGCCTGATCCCCTGCCTTTAAATCTCTTAAGAAGGTCAGTTCCACCACATACCTATTATATATATAATTATATATATTCACACACTCACACAAGTCCAGACTATTGACTGTTTTGAACTTCCAAGAATGTCATAGATGGAGGGACTGAAGGCAAATGGGGTTTTCAGTGGACAATACATCTTTGTTTGGGTGTGATGTAGATAGGCCCTATGCATAAATAAACTCTGAATTTTCTAAAAAAATAAAAAGTCAGTTCTAGATTGGGCATTTAGCTCAGTTGATAGAGTGCTTGCCACGCGTGCACAAGGCCCTGGGGTCAATCCCCAGCACCAAAAAAAAAAAAAAAGAAAGAAAGAAAAAAAAGTAAAAAACAAGTCAGTTTCATCTCAAGAGTAAACCAAAACCCGACGTCTCCTCCCTACCTGCACTGGTACTGCCACCATCTCCAGCCTCCCCACTGCTGCTGTTTACTTCCCTCGATCTGTCCTCATGGGTTTTCTCCCTCTTTCTTTTCCCAGTGTGAACCCCCAAAGCTCCATTTTCTGCTTGTTTTTCTCATCCTGCCCCCCTCCCTTTCTGGGCAAGCACTTCCAAGCCACCATTTTCTCAGCGTTCTGCATCCCTCCCCCATCTCGCCCTCCAAATCCCGAACTCCACTAAAACTCCCAGGGAAATGTGGAGCAAACATCCCCAAACTCTGCCCGGATTTTTAGAGAAAATTATGGTAATAGCCATCATGGTGCATTTTGAGGGAGCTTCCCAAACCGGAAGTGGAGGTTCATTCAATGAGTTAATGGTGATTTGCTATTAATAGGAACACAAATTGAGCACCTGCTGTGTGCCTATCCCCCTCTAATATGCAAGACAGTTTCCTTATTTATCATGTTTATTGCCTTGCACAGCTAGAGTCTAATGCTCCCTGGGCCAGGAGTTGGGTGTTGTTTTGTTCTGTGCCTTTTCACAATGCCTCACATACAGGAAAATCCATTAGTTAGACAATGGGACATTGAATAATAATAAAAATGCCTAACATTAATCCAGTACCTTCAGCGTGGTGATCACCTACTACTGAAATACATTTTACTTTTCTTTTTACTTATTTATCTTATTGTTGTCAGATAACAGTGTGAAATTATAGACAGCAATGTAGAATAAGACTAAAATTCTAAAGAAAATGGTTAGTAGGCTACATACTTCCCTCATTTATTTGGTTTATTCTCTTTTAGATAATAATGCCCTTTTAGAACATAAACCCCTTGAGGGTGGGGATATTCTGAACAGACTACTGCCTGACAGGCGTTGACCTGGGGTGGGGTTCAATGGTACCCCAAATAAACAAAATCCTGTCCTCCCTCAGCAATGGGTAGGGACTGTTGATGGGTATGGGAATTCTTTTCTGGGTAACAAAAATGTTCTAAACTTCACACAATTCTGTGAGTATGATAAATCCATTGAACTGTACATTTTAACTGGGAGAACTTCACAGGATGTAGATTGTACCTCAGTAAAGCTATTTGGAAAATTCTGCCTTGGCTCTAAGGAGTTAACCCAGTACTAGGTGAAGCCATGAGTTTGATCCTAGCACCCCCCCCCCAAAAAAAAAGGAAAAATATTTCCTTCACAGAGGTTCTCTCTGAGGAAGAAGGGGAGAGACCAACATAAATAATGTATGCATATTAGGAAGTAATCAGCACACAGTAGGCACTCCAAATGTTGATTCAGTGACACCCAGATATCCCAGTGCCTCATATCCTCTGTTGTCTTTCTTCCAACTTGACAGAGCCTGCTGTTCTCTCTTCCCTGAGCTGCCTGTTTGGGGGCATGGAACTACCAACAAAGCCTGATGTCTTTGACCTGGGCCTGGGCACATGGAACCCCAGCTCAAAGGAGAGTCGAGAGGCTTGGTCACACCGCAAGGGTGTTGGCAAACGACTGCCTGAGTACAAGGCGGTGGTGGTGGGTGCAAGTGGTGTAGGCAAGAGTGCATTGACCATCCAGATGACCCACCAGTGCTTTGTGGAAGACCACGACCCCACCATCCAAGATTCCTACTGGAAGGAGGTGGCCCTGGACCGTGGGGGCTATATTCTGAATGTGCTAGACACTGCAGGGCAGGAAACTCACAGGGCCCTGCGTGACCAGTGCTTGGCAGTTGGTGATGGTGTGCTAGGTGTCTTTGCTCTCGATGATCCTTCATCTCTGACCCAGCTGCAGCAGATATGGGCCACCTGGAGTCCTCGCCACCCCCAGCCTCTAGTCCTGGTGGGCAACAAGTGTGACCTTGTGACCAGCACTGGAGATGCTCATGCTGCTGCTATAGCCCTGGCTCAAAGCTGGGGAGCCCCATTCGTGGAGACCTCAGCTAAGACCCGGCAAGGTGTGGAGGAAGCCTTTTCCCTGCTCATCCAAGAGATCCAAAGGGTCCAGAAGGCCATGGCAGTGTCATGTGAGGAGAAGTCCCAGCACCAGAAGGCCATGTGCAGCTGTGGCTGCTCTGTGGCCTGAAGATATAGGTCTGGAAAGATGTCTTCTCCCACAGGCCAGGGTGATGATTCCTTTGATATGAGACACCCCCTATCAACTAGTATCATGGACACTGTTGGTGTAATGGGCATAGATGGACACACTTTAATTTTCATTTGGTGAGGGTTTTTTTTTTTTTTTTTGGCAACACGGGGGTTTCTAATGTTGGCTATGTTATGTCAAATTGAGAGATTTTTGTGCAAAATTAAAATGTTCTCAGGTTTCAAAGCTGCCTCCATGCCAAGTGTTATGTGGGTGGGAGTGAGACTGGGTAGAATGATACTTGAATTATGGGAATTCTTTCATTCAAGAAATTTGGGGAAGGCCAGGCGTGGTGGCGCATGCCTGTAATCCCTGCAGCTTGGTTGGCTTAGACAGGAGGATCATCAATTCAAACCCAGCCTCAGCAACTTAAGCAACTCAGTGAGACCCTGTCTCTAAATGAAATATAAAAAAGGGCTGGGGATGTGGCTCAGTGGTTAAATGCTCCTGGGTTCAATCCCTGGTACCCCCCAAAAAAAGAAATTTGGGGGAGCCCTCTGTGTACCAGGCCATGCTTTGGGTACATTGATTGCACCTCAGTGCAAACAATACACATGAAAACCGTCTTTGTATATATACTGCCACTGTTCAGTGCATAGAAGCACAAACTGAGTAGGCAGTATCTCTAAAGTGCAGGACCCAGGAAAGAGTCCCTCTGCCCTGTCTAGGGGAAGGCCCTAGCAACTGCCAGTCACAGACAAAAACAACTGCTTCAGATCCTGTTTATTGTAGGGCCAGGGTGGGGATCTTGGGGTTGGAGGAGTAAGCTGCTCTCAACGTGCTGGCGGGGTGAGTCCTGTGTCCAGGTGGCTGGGGCACTCCTGGGTTCCAAGACACAGGTTGTGGGCTGAGCTCAGGGCGGCAGGAGGCGGCGCGCAGGCGCCTGGGGCTGGGGGTTCTCCAGGCGTTTCACGCGCAGCAGTGCCCCCAGTACACCCTCAGGCGGCGCCTCTGGGCCCAGATCCTGGTCTGCCGCGCGGCGGAGGCGGCGCGGGACAGCAGCCGCAGCCTCGGGCTCTGGGCTTCCAGTGAGGATCCGCCCCAGCAAGTACCTTAAGGACCAAGAGGAATGCAGTGAGCCTGTGTCCGCAATCGTCACTGCTGTGGCCCAGGACCCCGGACAGCGGGACCCTGTAACCTCAGACTGCCAGATCCCTCCTCACCCAAGGGTCCCCAGCCCAGAGCTTTCAGGAGACAAGAGGTCCTCCCCTCCCGTACCAGAAACTATGACTTCCCGCCTCCCTCTTCTGGCAGAAAACAGGCGATCAGGGTCTCTCCCCAGGACCCGAAGTCAACCTACCATTCAATCTGTGCCCCACACTCAAGATCTCAGTTCTCCCTCCTAGGACACCAGAACCCTTGCCCATCCCCAGGATTTCGATGTTCTCGCCTCCACGGGGTGAAGTGGCCCCACAGTCCCTAGTCCCCGCTCTCCCAAGAGGCTGATGACCATCCCAACCCTCCCTTTGCCCAGCACCTCAGTAGCTCCGGGTCCACATCAGGTGTCTCGTCTCCAGTGTCCTCGGCATCCGGGCCAGTGGGGCCGTCGTCATAGACTGGAGGCCGGGGACGAAATGCAGCGGCGGGTGCCGGCGCGGGGACAAGCTGGGCTGCGAGGGCGGCAGGGTCAAGGCGAGCGCGAAGCAAAGCGCGGGCAAGCTGCGCGGCGGGCGCGTCGGGGTCGTCGTCCAGGCCGAGTGGGGGGTCAGAGGCACGGGGAGAGCCCCAGACGCGCAGCAGCTGCGCCAGAACTCGCGCCTGCTGATCCTCAGCCTCCTGAGCCTCGGCCCGAGCCCGCTCCTGACGCTCCGCTTCCAGCAGGTGCGCCAGCGCCCGCGCCAGCTCCTGCACCGCACCCGCCGCCTCTCCTCGGGGCACGGACCGACGGAAGCGGCGGGGAGTGCCAGCCTCAGTCATCGGCGGCGACGCTGCACTCAGGCTGCGGGGCTCCTGCAGGAAGATGAATTGGGGAGAAGATATTGTTCAGCGTCCATCAGGCCTGGGACTTCCACCCGGGGGTGGGATGGGGGCTCCGTGGACCCTTAAATATCCACCAAGCCACGAGTCCTCCCCAATACCCAAACACCTCCAAGGCCACAAGAGACCTACCAAATATCTCTAGACACACTTAAGACCACCACAGACCCCTCGACCCATTCCCAGTTCTGCTTTCCTGACTCTCAGAACTTGCCTTGGGGCGGCTGGAGACCGGATCTCATACTTTTCTAGTGGGAATTAAATTGGCAAAATAATTTTGAAGAGCAATTTGGCAACGTCAAAAAAGAAGTGTATATGCTATGACCCATTTTGCACATATACTATTGGACATGGGTTTGTGAAAGATGACAACAGCACTTTGTAATAGCATAAATGTGGAGGCTAGGCAACTTAGTGAGATTCTATTTCAAATAAAAAACAAAAAGGGCTGGGTATATTAGAACAAAGAAAAAGAAAAAGGGGGGGCTGGGTATGTTGCTCAGTGGTGGAGCTCCCCTGGGCTTAATCCTCAGAGGGGGGAGGAGAAAGGGAGGAGAAATAAAAGACCTGGAAACAACTCAATTGTCCACGGACTTATTGAGAATGCATATAGATGCATGATAGGACATGATATTATGCAGCAAAAAAAATTAAGTGGATTATAACTGCACACCTCCATACGAATGAATCTCAGCACCAAAGTAGAGACAACTTTTCTTTTTAAAGAGGCAAGTTTGGGCTGGGGGTGTAGCTCAGTGGTATACCACTTGCCTAGCATGTGCAAGGCCTTGAGTTCAATCCCCTAGCACCCAAAAGAAAAAGAAAATAAAGAAAAAATAAAAAGGCAAGTTCCAGAATCCCACTGCAGACTGTCTGAGAATACCAGGCACTCAAGGACTTCCTAGTGACCCCTAGTGACTACCAGGAGGCAGCTGCCCAGTTTTATTCCATTTTTATGATGTACCAAAGCAGGAAAAACTAAAAAATAAATTGTTTAGAGATATATACATGTGTGATGAGGAATCAATGGACAGAAAATACACGATAATGAATGAGGGGGATAAAGACACCAGGGGAGGGACACATAGGGGCTTCTATTATTGGTCATACTTCTATTATTGGTCTTAAGCTGTGTCATAGGTATGCAATGGGTTATTTTATCATTATTCTTTACAATTTTACATATATGTTAGCTATATTGTTGAATATAAAAATATTTAATAATATTAAAAATCTTCCATCCTTATTCAGACATAAAGAGCTAAAGGATGAAGCTGCTGCAAGAGCTCTTGGTTGGTGCCCACCACCCCTCAGCCCCAGGGGAATTACTCACCAGTAATCACAGTCTCCCCCACCCAGCATGAACTGACAACCCTTGAGGTGTCACATTTGCAACCCAACACTGCTACATCCACATGTAAATTACAGCACACATTCACATCTACATTTGCTCATGCAGTTACACTCTCCAGGCCACACAGGTGCAAGGACATGCACCACCCTTAAAGACACAAAGCAGCAGAGACATCATGGCTCCTCTCGCCGCAATGACACAGCTCCACGAACCAGAAAGAAACAGCCTCATGAACATTACTACAAAATTTCAGGCACTCAATTCAACAGAACCAAGATGGAATGTGCACACCAAGAGGCAGGACCCACTCCTCTGAAATAACAAAATCATGCAGACACACTCAAGCACACAGAAAACCACGCCCATAAGCCATGCCATCACACATAAGGAATCACAAATACATACACACACGGTGTCAATGAGAAAGCAATCAGGTCCACACACCCACAAAAAATGTCCCAGAAGCAACTCCAGTATCACACACGCTACACAATCACGCAACTTAGCAGGATCCTCAGAAGCTGTCAAACCCAAGGACACACATTCACATATTAAAACACCCCCACATCACTGTCATCACATCTCATGCACACCCTGCCAGAATTCTCCCTAGTGCCATGCCAGTGCCACATTCTGAGGGCGGGACAACACAAGGCCTGGCCTGTTATGCGGTGGGATGGGCAGGGTGCGGCTGCTGGCAGAGCCCAGGAAAATGCCACCCGCACACGCAGAGACCCAATCTGGTCTCTAGTGTGTCATTCTGGCCTTCCCTTGTACCAGCGGCTGGAGCCTGGACCACCCTTGACGATCTCCTCACATCCCTAGAGCTGGCTCAAGCAAGGATGTGGCACTGACCATCGCCCGCAGCATCCTTCTCCCCACCCCCACCCCGCTCCGGACTGGGGTCGCACCTTTACCGGCCGCGCGCAAAGCGCGGGGGGCAACGGAAGAAGGCCCAGCAGCAGCAGCACCAAAAGGCCGACGCCCCCGGCCCGCGGCCCGCGGAGCAGTGGCGACCCCGCCATGCTGCCCCTGCGAGCCGGGCTCCGGACGGGCGAACTGGCTGGCAAGTGCGCAGCGCCGGGCTATGGGGCACAGCTGCGGTGCTCTGCGACTGCGCACGCCCAGGATCCAGGCCCCCTCCTGCCCACCCGGTCCTGCCACTCTACGCACGCGCATCCTCAGGGCTCTGGCAGCTTCTGTATCCCGCACATCGCCATGGAAATACCCAAGGGGCAAGGTGGAGAGCTGGAGCCTGTGCTGGCGGTTACCATGGCAGTTGGAGGGCAGTTGCTAGGGCAACAGACCATGCAGTTGACTTAGCAGACAGGGAAAATTAACTCAGTGGGGTGAAATGGGGCTGGTCCCCACCTCTGCCTTCTTGGGGAGATGGACTTTGTTTACTGGGTAAACAGCTATGAGCTGTCTCCTGCGGGCCAGGCCTTTTACAAAGAGATGGGTTCCATGCAGGTGGAGTGACCCTGGACAGCTCAGTTCTCCATGCTCAGCCCTGACTTGCAATAAGAGTGTTTCTAGTGAATCCAATATTAGGATGACTTTTAAGGTTTAATAAGAATGATATTCAGTAGGAGCTCAAGAAATGCTCCTTTCCATCCTCTTCTTGTCTCTTCACCCGTATTTTTTAAATCTCTCCATGGCTCTCTGCATTTCTTTCTGTCTTTATGCTCCCGTTGCTGTCTTCCTCTCCCCATCTGTCTCTCCTTAGCTGGCTATTTTCTGTATTCATCTCTCCAACATCCTCCTGCCTCTGTCTTAATTTACTGTCAGTATATGCTTGTTTTTCTATAAATAGATACCTACATAAATTTGTGTCCATATATTGTTCCAGAAAGAATTTCAAGCCACTTAAATGATACATCAGGGGCTGGGGGTTTAGCTCAGTGTTGGGGCACGTGCTTAGTTAGCATGTGCAAGTCTCTGGGTTCAATCCTCAGCACAAAATAGAAAAGAGGGCTGTAGTTGTGGTTCAGTGGTAAGCACTTGCCTGACATCTGTGAGGCCCTGGGTTCAATCCTCAGCACTGCATATAAAAATTAATTAATTAATTAATTAATTAAATAAAAGATCCATTGACACCTAAAAACATTTTTAAAAATAGAAAAGATACATCAAAGGAAATAAGATTTTAATAAAATATATGTATATTCCATAAGAAAATATGTTGAGAATATTGACAGTAGTTATTTCTGGGTGGGGAGATAATCAATGATTTGTACTTTCTCCTTTATGCTTTGTTGTCTGAAAATAATGTTACAGTGAATGTTAGAATTAGATAAAACAATGAATATATTTTGTTTGGGAATTAAGACAAAATATGATGACATGGCTTAAATTATAAATAAAGAAGAGAAAGATGTGGCCATATGATTGAACATTTATCTAATCCATTGATTCTGTATTCATGTCTTCATGTCTTGGGTATCACAAACAACAGACAATGAAAATCCTTATCCACATCCCTTTATGGACCTGATGATTATACACCTAGGAATGGTATAATGGACAAACACTTATGATGGCTCCCATGCTCACCACCTTCTGGTGATCATGTCTTTGCATAATCTCCTGCTGTTGAATGTGTGCGTGACCAATTGTGACTAATTGTATGTGCTCACGTGGAGGTGATTATATTAAAAAATAAGGTTGAGGGCTGGATTATAGCTCAGTTGGTAGAGTGCTTGCCTTGCATGCACAAGGCCCTGGGTTCAAACCCAAGCACCACAAAAAAGTAAAATTAAATTAAATTTAAAAACCAAGAAAGGATTAGATGTTCCTCTAGACTACTGGCCCTGGCTGTATGTGGTGGTGCACGCCTATAATCCCAGAGGCTTGGGAGTCTGAGACAGGAGGACTGCAAGTTCAAAGCCAGCCTCAGCAACTGAGAGGCACTAAGCAACTCAGTGAGACCCTGTCTCTAAATAAAATACAAAATAGGGCCGGGGATGTGGCTAAGTGGTTAAGCACCCCTGAGTTCAATCCCCCATACCAAAAAAAAAATTAAATTAAATTTAAAATAAGGTTAAAATAAGGGGACTTATACTCCCTTGCTGGTTTTGATAAAGCACGTGGCCACTACGGGAAACCTAAGTAGGAAAGACTAGAGGCTGGCCTCTAGGAGCTGAGATGGCCTCCAACTGACATCCACCTAGACTGGAGCCCTCAATTCTATTACTGCATGAAACTGAATTCTGCTTCTAAGTGGATCCTTCCCCAAGTCAAGCCTCAGATGACACAGGAGCCCTAGTTAACATCTTGATTTCAGCTTGTGAGACCCTGAGCAGAAAACCCAGCTAACTCATACCTTGGTTCCTGACCACAAAAACTGAGATGTTTGTTGTATGTACTATATATTTTGTGATGCTGGTGATATAACCCAGGGCCTTCAGCATGCTAGTACTCTACCACTGAGCCAAATCCTAGCCAAGAAGGTTGTTTAAAGCTTTAGGATTTGTGTTAATATTGTCATATAACAACAGAAAACTAGTCTAAATAATCCTCTCTGAAGAAAAGGTTAAAATTCCATTGAAATGTATAAAACATTATATGAATAAATGAAAACACATTTCAAGACTATTAAATATTATGAAAAAAATTGAGGCTGGGCATGAATATATAATCCCAGCAAATCGGAGGCTGAGTCAGGAGAATTGCAATTTCAAAGCCAGCCTCAGAAACTTAGCTAGGCCTTAAGCAACTTAAAAAGACCCTGTGGCAAATTATAAAAAATAAATAAATAAAAATGGCTGGGGATGTGGCTCAGTGGTTAAGCATACCTATGTTTAATCCCTAGGACCAAAAAAAAAAAAAAAAAGATTTTGAGACAAGGTCATGATATGCTATCCAGGCTGGCCCCAAATTCAAGGACTCCTCTTGTTTCAGCCTCCCAAGTAGCTAAGACTATAGGTACACAAAACTGTGCCTGATAACATTATGAAGATTTAATTTCTTTTCAAATTAATATATAACTTCAATACATGCTCAATTTAAATGCTTGGTGAATATTTTAAGGTTAATAAAATTTATTTTAAAATCTATATGAGTCCACACAAAAGTTTTTACATGAATGTTCAAAGCACCACTATAAATAATAGCCAAAAAGTGGAAGCAACCCAAATATCCGTGAATTAATAAATGGAAAAAAATGAGGCTGGGCACAATGGCACATGTCTGTAATTTCAGCAACTTGGGAGCCTGAGGCAGGAGAATCACAAGTTCTAGGGGAGTCTTAGCAACTTAGACACTGTCTTAAAACAAAATAGCAAAAAGGGCTGGGGATGTAGCTCAGTAGTAGAATTCATGCCTAGCATGCATAAGACCCTTAATTCAATTCCAAGTATTACAAAAACAGAAACAAAACAAAGTGAGGTATAGCCACACAATGGAATATCACTTGGTCATAAAAAGGAATAAAGTACTAATATATGCTACAACATGGATGATCCTTGGAAACATACTTAAAGAAGACAAACACAGCCAGGTGCCATGGCATATGCCTGTAATCCCAGCAGTTCAGGAGGCTGAGGCAGGAGGATAGAGTGTTCAAAGCCAGCCTCAGCAAAAAGTGAGGTGCTAAGCAACTCAGTGAGACTGTATCTCTAAATAAAATACAAAATAGGGCTTGCTCAGTGGTCAAGTGCCCCTGAGTTCAATCTCTGGTACAAAAAAGAAGAAGGAGGAGGAGGAGGAGAACACAAAAAGCCACACATGGCATGATTCTATTTATGTGAAATGTCCAGAATAAGCAAATCCATAGAGACAGAAATTTGATTAGTGGTTGCCAGGATTTGGTAGGGGAGGGAAATACAATGAAGAATGACTGCTGATGTTGTTTTGAGATGATGAAAATGTTCTGGTTAGATACTGGTGATAGCTGTACAACTTCATAAATATGCTAAAAGCCATAATATTGCATACTTTAAAATGTTGAACTTTAGCTGGGCACAGTAGCATATACCTGTAATTCCAGTGACTTGGGAGGCTAAGGCAGGAGGTCCACAGGTTCCTCAGTGACAATTCTTTTTTTTTTAATTTTTTTTTAGTTGTTGATAGACCTTTATTTATTTATACATGGTGCTGAAAATCAAACCCAGTGCCTCACACATGCCAGGCAAATACTCTATTGCTGAGCCCCAGCCCCAGCCCATCAGTGACAATTCTTACAGGGATGGCTAGGAAGGAAAGAGATTTTTACCTGTTGTAATTATTGCTGTATTCCCAAATCATACTAGGAGATAAATATTTTTGAATGAATGAACATACACATGGATTGTTGTTTACTATCTGTAATGATTAATCAGATATAAGAAATCTATACTAAATTCTTATTTCCTGTGGATGTGTATATTTTATGACATTATAGGAAGAGTACATATATTAATATTTTATACAACTATATTAATATTTTATACACAAATCTTTGAAATGTCACTTATTAAAGTGTAGTTTGCTTAAAGTGAAGAACAAAAAATACATGTACATAAAAGAATGAAGGTATGTGAATAACTAACTCAATTCTGAAAAAAGGTAGATTTTTTTACTTTATGTTTCAGGATCAAAAAGGCAGATGTTGGGACTTGGGTTATAGCTCAGTGGTAGATCATTTGCCTTGCTCCGAAACTCGGCACCACATAAAAATAAATAAATAAAGATATTGTGACCATCTACAACTAAAAAAAGTATTTTTTTAAAAAAGGTAGATGTTAGGAAAAGTAGAGGGAAATAAGCTGATTCCTACCTCACATAATATACAAACAACTCCAGGTCAGTTAAAGGCCTTAATGTAAGCCAGGCATGGTGGCACATGCCTGTAGTCCCAGTGGCTCAGGAGACTGAGATAAGAAGATCAAGAGTTCAGAGCCAGCTTCAGTAAAGCAAGGGGCAAAGCAACTCAGTGAGACGCTGTGTCTAAATAAAATACAAAAACAGGGACACGGGATGTGACTCAGTGGTTAACCATCCCTGAGTTCAATCTCAGGTACCCTCCCTCTCTCAAAAAAATACCCTTCATGTAAAAGGACAAAACTACAAATCAATAGACTAAAATATACTATGTAATCTAAGAATGGGGAAGGAGTTCTCAGACAAAACTTTTTGTTTCTTGGTAGTTAACCACTGAGACACATCCCCACAATGTTTTTTTGTTGTTGTTGTTTTTGTTTATTTATTTATTTATTTATTTTTTATTTTTTATTTTGAGATAGGGTCTCAGTAAATTGCTAAGACTGGCTTTGGATTTAGAATTCTCCTGCCTTCGCCTCTGGGGCCTCTGGGATTACAGGCATGTGTTACCATGCCTGGGTCAAACAAAACTTTAAAAGCAGCAATCACAAAAAGAATGTCTGTGACAAGCCAGGTATGGTGGCACATGCCTGTAATCCCAGTGGTTCAGGAGGCTGAGGCAGAAGGATCATGAGTTCAAAGGCAGCCTTAGCAATGGTGAGGTGCTAAGCAGTGAGGCCCTGTCTCTAAATAAAATACAAAATAGGGATGAGGATGTGGCTCAGTGGTTGAGTGCCCCTGAGTTCAATTCCTGGTACTAAAAAAAAAAAAAGAATGTGGGTGACAATGCATCAAAATTTTTGATTTCTGGGTTGGGAACATTGATAGAGTGCTTACTTACCTAGCATACAGGAGGACTCTCTATTCAATTGCCAATATTGCAAAAAAAATCATGATTTCTGTTTTTTGTTCCTATTATGTACCTAAAAACAAACAAAAAATTATGACTTCTGTGTAACGAAAAGATCTCATACAGTAAGTTCACAGACATACCAAGATGGAAAATGACATATGTTTATGTCTGAAATGACAGGAGGTTAAAAAAACAGATTATAAAAGCTTTGTATTTTCAGAAATCAATAAGAAAAATATGGGAACCCTTTTGTATATGTTTAGTTAAATTTTATTTTCCTGCAACCAAAATTTCTCCCATTTCCTTTCAGAGGGAACATAACCACCTTTCTTTCTTTCTTTTGTACAGGAGATTGAACCCAGGGGCACTTAACCACTAAACCATATCCTCATCCCCTTTTTTTGAGTGTCCCTGAGTGCAATCCTTGGTACCAAAAAAAAAAAAGAAAGAAAGAAAGAAAGAAAAGAAAAGAAAAAAGATATCGTTCATTAGAAGCATGATGAAATAAAAAGGGAAGTCCTTAATTTTAAGGTCAAAGAAGATCTTTTCGCATGAAACTAGACTCTTTAACATGAAGTATTTTCTTGTTGTTTGTGATACTGGGGATGGAACCCAAGGTACTCTACTAGTCCTTTTTATTTTTTTCTTTTGAGACAAAGCCTCACTAATGTGCCCAGGGCTAGCAATTTTGTAATCCTCCCACTTCAGCCTCCAGAATCACTGGAATTACAGATGTGGGCCATCCCACTGGGCTCATGTTTTGAAAGTGTAGTCATAACTTTTAGATTTGTTACCTATGTGTATGTTTATATTTATATGTATCACTAACTACATTTGCAATTATTTTAATAAATTCTCTACTGGGGCAGAGCTCTTGCTTGGAATGTACAAACCTCTGGTTCAATTCCCAGCACTGAAAAAAATAATCTCTACTAAAAGTTATTATGATAAATAATGTAAATAATTGTACAATGGAGTAAAGTTAGAATTTGGATTTTTAAAAAATATATATTTTTTAGTTGTCAATGGATTTTTTGAAATTTATTTATATGTGATGCTGAGAATTGAACCCAGTGCTAGACACATGCTAGACAAGCACTCTACCTAACATTGAGCCACAACCCCAGCCCAGAAATACATAATTTTAATATGTTAAAACGTTAATGGATACAAAATTTCTGCAAAAAAAGGAGAGCTATAACATATCATGGATTATTTACATGTTATAAAATTCAAAGGAACGCCACATTCCAACTAAAACATTTTTAAGGCGCTGACATACTTTTGAAAAAAATACACCACATATCAGTGAAAGGTTAATAGCTTTTTGTGTGTGTGTGTGTGGGCGTGCTGGGGATCAAACCCAGAGCCTTGTGCATACAAGGCAAGCATTCTACCAACTGAGCTATATCCCAAGTCCTAGTAATGGCTTTTTTAGTAGACAAAGCTGAGAAAAATGGCTCATTATATGATAAAAAATAAAACTTGGTCTCACATACAAAGGTACATATCAAATAGTTTAAAGGTGATGTTCAATCATTACCAACTAGTAGAGCCTGGCATTAACCAGTAAGAACCAGCACTTGACCACTCAGAACAGTGGCCAGCCAGTATACCAGAGTATCCTAGCTGAACCAAGCTGAAGTCAGCGGCCTCAATGTGAAAGGAAAAGAAATGAGCTAACATAAGAAAATGAAAATATCTTAACTAATTTTATTTATTTATTTATTGATTGATTTATTTTTGTGGTACTGGGGATTGAACCCAGGGCCTTGTGCCTGCAAGACAAGCACTCTACCAACTGAGCTACTACTCCAGCCCCTTAAATATTTTATTTTATTTCTTAATATTTATTTTTTTAGTTATATGTCAACACAATATCTTTATTTTTATTTTTATGTGCTGCTGAGGATCGAACCCAGAGCCTCACACATGGTAGGCAAGTGCTCTACCTCTGAGCCATAACCCCAGCCCCTTAAGTATTTTAAATAAATCAAAAAGCAGCAAACTTCATAACATAATAATTTATCTACCTTAAAATGAAGAATGTCTGTTTGGTGAAGGATCCCCTAGATTCAATAAGTGCCATTCCGAGATATTTACAATTGCCCAGAAATATATAAGGGACTCCTCAAAACAAACGAACACAACACACAAAATGGAAGCCCTGTGGGAAAAGGAGCAATTCATAGAGCAACCAGCAAGGCTGACAGGCATACGACAAAATCCCCCAAATTATTTGTGATCAAATGGGAATACATTAAACACAAATGCCCCTTGGACAGACGCAAAAATCAGAAAGTTGGGCAGTACCAAGTGCTCGTAAGGATGAAGAGGAAGGAAGCCTCAAGTGGGAGAGTCACTCTCGATTCTAAAGAAAAATCTGGAAAGCCAGAGAAATTAACCTGTGTGACCCGCAATCCCATCCTGGGTATGTATACTAGAGAACTATTCACACAAGCACAGAAGGGACACTGAAAAGGATGTTTATTGTGGCCTGGAATGTGGTGCCGAGGAGTTGGGGACACCCAGGTGTCCACCACTTATGGCAACGTGTGAGTAAAATGCAGCCTATGCCACTATGGGGTACCATGTGGCAGTTTAGAGCAACGACAGGTCTAGAATGAGCAGAGGGCTCCAGCTTCACATATATTGAGTGACATCTATTGCACAACAATCTCACACATAAAGTAAAAGCATATTCACTCCTAAAACACTGTATCTTATAAGGACACACTGATATTCAAAGATATACAATAAACAAACAGGGTGCCAATGGGACAGGATGGTGTGAAGAAAGGCAAAAACACCACAAAACCAGAAAATCTTGCATGGGACCGTAATCCCAACATGCCAAACAAAATGGCTGTGTTCAGTTATGCCTTGAATATGTGCACCAGGAAGTATGTACCAGAAAGGTGGCTCTAAAGGGTCCTGGGGAGAGGTGATGCCATGGATGAGACTCTAGTACCTTCATTCTTTGAGAGTGTTCCCCTTATGTGTCAAGGCTTAAGCTGCAGCCCAGATGCACTTGCTCATTTAGTTCCCTTCCCACCACAGAGCCATTCTTGAGAATGTGCCTCCAGCAAACTGCATTCGCAGCACCCAAAGGAGGATAAGGCCACTGTTGGTCCTTGATGTGATGTAAGGCCTCATGTTCCAGGCCTGGAAACCTATAAGCCAACCCTCATTTATTTCAACTCACTTTTGAATATGAGCAAGAGTTCACAGGATATTTTGAATAAGAGACAGGTGATGAAAGTGAGAGGGTGGGAATGGGGAGACACCTTCTCCATGTCCTGGGGGGGCTGCAAAATTCAGCAGGACCTATCATTGAGCCACAGGACACCCAGGGCAACAACAACCTCTACACAACTAACCAAGCAGCTAATAGCTTGAGACCAGGGTCAACAGAAGATGGAGTCAAACGTCACTCTCTGGTTTTGCCTCAACTTAAAAATAAGTTTTATCTCAGCTTCTGCTAACCCTGATAGGGCAAAAAAAAAAAAAAAAAAAAGCAGGAAATGTTGTCCCCAAGTCTTGGCTAGGCATCCAAACAGGGTTTCAACCCTAGACCTCAATGAGGTCCCCAGATTCCATGCTCAAATCAGCTGGCAGCTCCTTGCCTGAAAGCTTTGTCCCATCAAAGAAGAAAGATAGCTTGTGTCCAGAGAGTCCATGGCCTCCTCATAGTGTAACATGAAGGTCTTGAGAGGAGAATCTTGAGACCAGGAGATCTCCAGCATCTGGTGTTTCTCTTTCCTCTGCACCCTGAGACAGAGCCGTTGGGATGTCTCTGTGGCCTCTGAAGAACTTGCTAGTACCACACAGTCATTCTGATATGCAAATCTGATCAGGTCAGCCAGGCACCGGATTTTTTTAAAAAATATTTTTTATTGGGCTGGGGATGTGGCTCAAGCGGTAGCGCGCTCGCCTGGCATGCGTGCGGCCCGGGTTCGATCCTCAGCACCACATACCAACAAAGATGTTGTGTCTGCCGAAAACTAAAAAATAAATATTAAATAAAAAATTCTCTCTCTCTCTCAAAAAATAAACTTTAAAAAAATATTTTTTATTTTGTTTATCTATCTTTATGTGGTGCTGAGGATCAAACACAGTGCCTCACAGGTGTGAGGCAAGCACTCTGCCACTGAGCCACAACCCCAGCCCCCCCACCCCCGACCAGATTTTGAATGGGAAGAGCCAGGGGCTCTCTGGAAGCACAGGTCCCTCCACTATGACCACCTCATCATCTTGGCTCTGGTGGCCTTGGCCCTGGTGCTGCTTGGGGCTCAGAGAGGATGAGAGATCTTGGAGGTGCTTGTTTACTTCCTCAAACACCTTTTTCTTCTCTTCTTTCTCATCCTTACTCCTCAGCTTCTTCTTCCAGGGAGAGCCTGGATGTGAGGGATCCTCAGGGTGGGGACTGCTAGCATCTGCTACATCTGCCTCTTCCTCAGCCCCTGAAGGGCAAAGTTTCAGGAGGGACACATGATCTGGGATGAGGTGGAGGCTGCTTTGCAAGCCTTTTACTGCGCAAACTTACTAGTCCTGGATATTTTTACTACAAAATAAATTGTTATCTTCCTGGATGAGTATCATTCCCCCTCCCCTACTTTTTTTCCCCCTTCTTTGTTTTTTGGTGCTGAGGATGGAACCCAGGGTCTTTCATATATTAGGCAAGTGCTAAGCACTTTACCACTGAGAGGCAAAAGCAGCTTCATAACTATATCTTAAAGATTATGAACTTTTTAAAAAGATTATCCTTTTTTTGTTATAGTTGGGCATAATACCTATATTTATTTACTTTTATGTGGTGTTGAGGATCAAACCCAGGGCCTTGCACATGCCAGGCGAGTGCTCCTCCGCTGAGCCCAGCCAGATTATGAACCTTTTTTTAAATTTTTTAATTGACTTTTTAAATAAATGACAGCAGAATGAATTACATTTCTTATTACACGTATAGAACACAAATTTTCATATCTCTAGTTGTATATAAAGTATGTTCACACCAATTCATGTCTTCATACATGTATAAACTTTTTTTTTTTGTGTGTGTGTGTGTGTGTGTGTGTGTGTGTGTGTGTGCGATGCTGGGTATTGAACCCAGGACTTTGTGCATGTGAGGCAAGCACTCCACCAACTGAACTATATCCTCAGCCCCCAGAGCATGAACTTCTAAATTTAATTAAATTAAGTTATTTATTTTTGGGTACCAAGGATTGAAATCACTGAGCCATATACCCAGCCCTATTTTGTATTTTATTTATATACAGGGTGTCACTGAGTTGCTTAGCACCTCACTTTTGCTGAGGCTGGCTTTGAATTCATGATCTTCCTGCCTCAGCCTCCAGAGCCACTAGGATTACAGGCATGTGCCACTAACCCACCCAGCCTGATTATGATCTTTTTGTGTTTAAAACAAGCATAGCTGGGTGTGATGGCTCAGGCCTGTAAGCTCAGCAGCTCAGAGGCTGAGACAGGATGTTCACAAGTTAAACACAGCCTCAACAATTTGCTTTAAATTTTAAGTTGCTTTAAGCAACTTAGTGAGACCCTGTCTCTAAATAAAAAATAAAAAGCCTAAGGATGTGGCTTAGTAGTTAAGTGCCCCTGAATTCAATCCCCAGAACCAAAAAATAAAATAAAGAAGCATAATCATAGTACAATACCACAAACATTGCTAGAAGAACTGTCTGCAAAAATATTTGTTTCCAGCATTCCAGAAACCTGTTTGTTTTAAGTTTAAATAAGTATTAGGACAATGGACTAAATCACATGGGCATCATTTGAGATTTATTGCTTAGTCTTTCATTATACCCTGTATCCAAAGCATAGCGTATGAATTATTGTTGGATTCCCTTCACACATCATTCCACATTGCACCAATGCTCTGACCACCCCCTCCCCCATCAGAATTACCTGAACAAAGAGAGCACTGTGATTGCTTACCTGTGTTAGGAAGCTTTCCACGGCTTAACAGACCTGCCAGAGGCTCCTTCAGCTATCCCTATTTGAATTGGGTGATAGGTAGTGCCTATTAAAAAAAAACTAATATGATCCATCAGTTCCACTGCTGAGTGTTGTCAAGGTGATGTTAGACCAGGACGCAAGAAAAGACCACTGACTCCAATTAAAATCGAATTAAAGCAAGCTTTTTATTTCGACCAGCCAGGCTTCCTCTCCCTCCCAAAACGGCGGGAACAAGACAGCAGCAGCCTCTTCCCTGCAGCCCAGCTTTATAGCCCAGAAAGTTACACAAAGAGGGGTTACAGATAACAGGTTCAGAATTTGCAGTAATTTATAGTAAAGCCAAAATTAGCTTTTCATGGCTTTGTGGCGAGATGGCTCCCAATTTTGAGAGAAAATCAGGTTGGGTCTATCAGTGATAGGAAATGTCCTCTCTGCCCTTTGAAGGTTCACTGAAATAATCAGACAAAAATCAAATAGGAGAAAAGGGCATGCAGATTTATTAATGTGCAAAAAGAGAAAAATCACAGTGTGGGGAAAATCACAAGAGTGATTACATGATGAGTCAAAATTATTCAGACCTATATAGCTCTTTTTCTATAGGGGAGGGAGGAATAGGGAATGTCAGGGGAACTGTAAATGATTTTTAGGGTACTTCAATGGGTTTTCAGAACCTACAATGGCCAGGGACAAAGTCTGTTTGGCTCACAGAAGGGACAATGGTTTGTAAATGATTCTCTATAAGATCAAAATGATTCTTTATAGGATCCAAATCAAGGACAATGGCGTGTGACAAAAGGCTATACTGGTGTATTGACAGATTTTAGTCTCTTTTCCTGTGAAATGAGTTCAGTGAATGAAAACTCAGGCAAGGGACCAGAGCTAATTGTTTTCTTCCTTGGGGGTCCAGACTTTAAACAGACAAGGGAAATTTTCAGGAAGCCCGTTTGTTCCCTGGGAGCAGAATTTCCCAGTAAAAACCTGGAAAGGTCAGAGGGACCCGGATAGGAAGTTGGGTTCTAAAGGCCCCAGCAGTTCAAGCACTAGTTTGGGGGGTATTTTTCTGAGTTCCAACAGTAAATACCCCAAATAATCAAAAGCAGAGAAATTATATATGTACATATATATTTATAGAAGTTATATAAATATAAATATATAAATACATACTATTTACTTATTTAATGGCCAGGGATAGAACCCAGGCAGGACCTAGTGCACAGTAAGCAAGCCCTCTACCACTGAGCTACATCCCCAGCCTCCATAAAGAGATATTTGTATGCCCCTTTTATAGCATCATGATTCACAAAAGCCAAAAGGTAGAGGAATCTTTGTCCAGTGAAGTATGAGCAAATAAGCAAAATGTGTTATATTCACACAATGGGATATTACTTGGCCTTAAAAGGAAGGAAAATCTCACATATGCTACAACACGACAAGCCTTGAAGACATTAAGCTAAATGAAAATAAGACAGTGACAGAAACACAAATCCTGGGTGATTCCACTTAAAATGAGGTCTTTAGTGTAGTTAAATTCACAGAGACAAAGTAGAGTGGTGCTTCCTGGGGTTGGGGGAGGAAGGAATGGGGAGTTGTTTAATGGGTATGGAGGATTTTGTTTTGCAAAATAAAAGAGTTCTGAGAAGCTGTGGGTGCAGCTCAGTGGCAAAGCTCCTGCATAGCATGCACCAGGCCCTGGGTTCCGCCCCCAGCACCACAACAAACAAATTAACAAAGAGTTCTGGAGATGGATGGTGGTGTAGATTGCCTAACAATATAAATGTTCTTAATGCTGCTGAACCGCTATACTTAAAAATTGTGATTTTTTCCGAAATTTGTATTTGGTCTTTGTCCCATTGCTTGACATACAACTCCTAAAATCCCTGGAATATTCAAAATGATAGGTATCTTTTTATATGTTAATGACTGGACTGCTGGCCTGCCACCCCTAAGTAGCTTCAGAATGGGGGCTGGTGACAGGAAACACCAAGGCAGGATTAGAGGATTGGGAGTTTTAGCCCTACCCCCAACCTCCAGGAAGGGGGTGGGGGATGAAGGTTAACTTAGTCATCAGTGGCTAACAATTTAATAAATCAATGTCTTATAATGAAACCTCCATAAAAACCTAAAATAACTGGATGCGGAAATCTCTGGATAGCAAACAGAGGAGGTTTCTAGAGAGAAACGCTTCTGGAGAGGGCATGGAAACTGAGATGCTCTATGGTGGGCCCCATGTTCTTTTTATTGTTGTTGTTCTTTTTTATTTTTTAGTTGTAGATGGACACAATATCTTTATTTTTATGCAGTGCTGAGGATGGAACCCAGTGCCCCACATGTGTGAGGCAAGCACTCTACCACTGAGCTATAGCCCCAGTCCCTGTTGTTCTTTAAAAAAAAAAAAAAGTTGCTGATAGACCTTTATTTTGTTTTTATTTATATGTGGTGCTGAGAATCAAACCCAGTGCCTCACACATGCGAGGCAAGTGTTCTGCCACTGAGCTACAACCTCAGCCCTCACCTGTTCTTTTTTGAAAATTCTTTTTTAGTTGTATGAACATAATACCTTTATTTTATTTATTTATTTTTATGTGGTACTGAGGATTGAACCCAGGGCCTCACAGGGGCTAGGCAAGTGCTCTACCACTGAGCCACACTCCAGTCCTCTTCATCTGTTCTTAATCAGTGTCCTTTGTAATATATTTTTTATAATAAAATGGTAAGCCTAAGTAAAGTATTTCTTTGAGTTCTGTGAGTTGCTCTAGCCTATTAATTGAACCAAAGGAGGAGATCCTAGGAACCCTGATTTATAGGGCCAGTAGCCCTAGGTCAATGGTAAAATGCTGGCCAGGCATGTACAAGGTCCTAGGTTCCATTCTCCCCACTCCAAACAAAAACAAAAACAGGAAGCTCAGGTAAAACAACCCAGACCTTGTGATTTTGGCATAGGAAGTGGGAAGCAGTCTTGGGGAGCCGAGCTCACAACCAGCAAGATCCTGATCCTATCTCCAGGGAGACAGTGTGAGAATGGAATTGAATTTAGAGAACACCCACCTGGACTCTTGGCCGAATTGCTTGCGTGTTTGGTGTGTATGGAAAATCTCACATATATTTGTTCACAAGTCTTCCGTGAGAGTATAGGAGAAACTAAGTTTGTTTTTTATTCTGTGTCCTCAGAATGTTTTCAATAGTAACTTTTGTGGTATGTATATTTTACAATATTTTTTAAATAAACAAATTTTTGTGATGCTGGAGATTGAACCCAGGGTCTTGTACATGCAAGGCAAGAACTCTACTAACTGAGCTCTATGCCCAGCCCAAACAATTTTTTTTAAAATAATGGTAAAGTAAAACTAAAAATTGCTGGGCATGGTGGTTCACTCTTGTAATCTCAGCCATTTGGTAGGCTGAGGAAGGAGGATCACAAGTTCAGGCCAGCCTAAGCAATGTAGTACCACCCTGTCTCAAAAAAAAAAGTAGAAAGGGGGAATTGGGGTTATAGCTCAGTGGTAAAGCACTTGCCTTGCATGCATGAGGCACTGGGTTCTATCCTCAGCACCACATAAAAATAAATAAATAAAGATACTGTGTCCATTTACAACTAAATTTTTAAAAATTATATATATATATATAATTAAAAAAAAAATATATATATATATATATATATATTAAAGGGCTAGCGATGGAGCTCAGTGGTAGAGCACTCCTGGGTTTAATCCTTAGCATCAGTCAACCAATAAAATAAATAAATAAAATAAAATAAACTTCTCAGAAACCTGCAAATTTCCAGCCAGGTGCAGTGGTGTACGCTTGTAATCCCAGTGGCTCAGGAGGATCCAGGAGGATCGGGAGTTTAAAGCCAGCCTCAGCAATTTAGCAAGGGCCTAAGCAATTCAGTGAGACCCTGTCTCTAAATGAAATACAAAAAGAAAAAAAAAAGGGCTGGGGATGTGTCTCAGTTGATGAGTGCCCCTGGCTTCAATCCCTTGGAAAGAAAGGGAAAGAAAATAAAAGAAAGGGAAAGAAAAGAAGAAAGAAAAAGCAAGCTAGCTGCCAACTTCCAGAGACAAAGAATGTTGCTCTTAGCCTGGATGACAATAAGATTTAACCCTTCCAGAGACCTCCCCTTGCTACTCTGTAAAACTGACCCCCCCACCCACCATGGGTTTTGGAATTTCCCTTTGAATTCTAGCTTCTACAGCATTACAACCCAATTCCACTTAACACTTACCTGGAGATTCATATGATGTTTCCAAAATCCCCCCAGGTTTCAAGTTGCATTTCTAAAATACCCCACATAAACACACCCTGCATAATCAAAGGGAAAAGAATCTGCTCTTGAATCAAAATAGAAAAGACTATGAACAAGTCTTAAACTGAGGATACTTAGAAATTCTCCAGAAGCTGATAACTGCAGAGATGGGCAGATTCTGCCCAAAACAACAGAAAAAGATTGATGTTCTGGTTCTTCAGCCCTTTTTAATCCATTATGAATTAGTATACCCTGACACCCTCTAGTAACCAACTGAACCCCCTAGTAACCAACTGAACTATTTCGGTTTTCACCCTATTACTTTTTTTTTGGGGGGGGGGTACGGGGGATTGAACTCAGGGGCACTCTACCACTGAGCTACATCCTCAGCCTTTTTAATTTTTTTCTTTTCTGGTGCTGGGGATCCAACCCAGGGCCTTATGCATGCAAGGCAAGCACTCTACCAACTGAGCTATATCCCCAGCCCTAAATTTTTTTTTTTAATTTTTTTGAGACAGGGTCTCTCACTAAGTTGCTGAGGCTGGCCTGGATCTAGTGATCCTCCTGCCTCAGGCTCCTGAATTGCAGGCACCCTATTACTATGTGTCACTTGAGGGGGAAAAACTTTCTTGAGTGTTTTCTCTTACCATGACTGCATACTATGGCTGCTCTGAATTTGATTAGTGAATCAATCTCTCTCTCTCTCTCTCTCTCTCTCTCTCTCTCTCTCTCTCTCTCTCTCACACACACACACACACACACACACACACACCTGAAAGTGACAAAAATATAATAGCTGTTCTTTTAAATACCTCAGATGTTGGGCATAATGATCTGTGCCTGTAGTACCAGCTACTCTAGAGGCTGGGGCAGAAGGACCACTGGAGGCCAGCAGTTCTAGGCCAGCCTGGGCAACATAGTGAGGCTTTATCTCAAAACTTAATATAGAGGGGCTGGGGTTTTGGCTTAGTGGTGGAGTGCTTGCCTAGCATGTGTGAGGCACTGGGTTTGATCATCAGTACCATATAAAAATACATAAATGAAATAAAAGTATTGTGTCCATCTACAACTAAATTTGTTTTTAAATTTAATATAGAAATAAAATAAATTCCTTAGTAACTTTTTTTCCCATAAATCCTTTCTGGCACTTCCATTTCCCTCAAAAACTTATTGCTACCAAACCTTGATCTTCTGAAAACTGGACCTTGGCCTCAAAAACTGCTTCTTTTAGGTCTTTGCAACCCCATCAACAATATCTTACCTAGTAGGAATACGCTGCAATGTTGTGGTGCTTTGTTATCTTCAGAGACCTTCCAGCCTGTTTTGCTGCTATTGTTTATTTCCACTTAAGACATCTGCCCTCCATGAGGGATACAGATTAGCTTTTTCATGATGTAATAAATGATACATATGTTTTTTTGGGGGGGTGTTGTTGTTGGTGGTGCTGGAGATGGAACCCAGGGCCTCACACATACTAGGCAGGTGGTCTACATCAAGCTACATCCCAGCCCCAAGACATATACTGTTAACCCAGACTATGCCACACTAGGATAATTGTTGCTACTTACTTAGACATTGGGCTTATACTCCTAATTTATCCTGTCTATTCAGGGTACTCATTAGAGACAAAACTGTGACCCTCTGGCTGGGGGCCTAGTGAGAGTTAAGTCATTGGGGCATGCCCTTGAAGTGGACACTGGGACCCCAGCATCTTCCTGTCTCTGTTTCCTGGTCACCAATGATCAGTTTCCTCTTCCCTGTGTTCCCACTATGATGCACTGTTTTGCCATAGGTCCAAAACAGCAGGACCAAGTGACCATGAATTGAGCTCTCCAAAACCATGAGACAACCCAGGTGTAGTGGTACATATCTGTAATCCCAGCAACTCAGGAGGCTGAGGCAGGAGGATTGCAAGTTTGAGGCCAGTTTGGGAAGCTTAGCAAGACCCTGTCTTAAAATTAAAAATAAAAAGAACATGGAGTGTAGCTCAGTAATAGAAGACCCCTGAGATCAATCCTCAGTACTGAAAAAAAAATGAAACTAAAAAAAAAAAAATCACAAGACAAAATAAACCCTCTTGCCTTTATTTATTTTATTTTATTTTTGCAGTGTTAGGGATCACCCATGTTGTCACAAATTGTAAGGTTTCCTTCTTTTTCTTCCTTTTTTTCTGCAGTGTTGGTGACAGAACCCAAGGCCTTGCAAATGTCATGAAAGTGACCCATCACAGTGCCGGATTTCATTCCTTTTAAAGGTTGAATGGTATGGAAAGGTTGGAATCGTTGTATGTGTCCACATTTTCTTTATTCATGCATCTTTTGATGGCCATCAGAGTTTCCCCCCCCCCATATATAGATTATTATAAATAATGATGCAATTAACATGAAAATGCAGGGAACACTTTAAGATCCTACAAAATAGGGCTAAGGCTGTAGCTCAGTGTAGAACACTTGACTAGGATGTATGAGACCCTGGGTTCAATTTCCCATTTCACAAAAAACAAAAGTCCATTTAAAAAGTCCTATGAGGGCTGGAGTTGTGGCTCAGTAATAAAGCATTTGCCTGGCATATGTGAGGCCCTGGGTTCAATCCTCAGCACCACATATAAACAAAATAAGAGATCCATTTACAACTAAGAAGTATTTTTTTTAAAAAGTCCTATGAGCTGGGCGTGGTGGCACACACCTGTAATTCCAGAAGCTTGGGAGGCTGAGGCAGCAGGAGTGCAAATTCAAAACCAGCCTCAGCAATGGCGAGGTGCTTAGCAACTCAGTGAGACCCTGTCTCTAAATAAAATACAAAATAGGGCTGGGGATGTGGCTCAGTGGTCCAGTGTCCCTGAAGTCAATACCTGGTACCAAAAAAAAGTCCTACAAAATCAACATTAAAAAATCACTTGCATTTCTATGCCTTAAGAACAAATTTAAGAAATTTAAAACAAAATTAAGAAATTACTGCTATCTATAATAGCATCAGAAAGGATAAAATACTTAGGAATAAACTGAACCAAGGAAATGAAAAATCTGTATGCCAAAATCTACAAAACATTAATGACCCAATATTATCTATAACTATAATGCACCAATTAAAAAATGTGGGGGAGAAAACAACAGTGAAAGAAATTAAAGAGCCAGGCATGATGGCTCACACCTATAATCCTAGCAACTCAGGAGCCTGAGGGTGGGGGAATCACAAGTTCAAGGCCAGCCTGGGCAACTTATTGAGATTCTATCTCAAAATAAAATTAAAAAGGGCTGGGGATATAGCTCAGGAGTAAAGTGTCCCTCTATTCAATCTCAGTACCACAAAAAAAAAAAAAAGGAAGAAAGAAAGAAGACAAATAAATAGAGTTTATGGATTGAAAGACAATCCTTTAAAAAATTTTTTTTAGTTTTAATTGGACACAATACCTTTATTTTATTTATTTTTATGTGGTGCTGAGGATCGAACTCAGCATCTCACACATGCTAGGCAAGCGCTCTACCCCTGAGCCACAATCCCAGCCTGAAAGACATAAACTTTAATGTTAAAATGTCCATACCATTCAAAAGGATCTGTAGCTTCAATGCTTCAATGCTATAGCCATCAAAATCCTGAGCTGGGAATCAAACCCAGAACCTCACATACTGAAAAGTGCTTTACCACTAAGCTGCACCACTGGCGCCCCCCAATGTTATTTTTATAGAAGTAGAGAAAACAGTCCTAGAATTCATTGAAGCCACAAAAGACACAGAATAGCCAAAGCAATCTTTTCTTAAAAAAATATTTTTTAGTTGTAGATGGACACAATACTTTTATTTTATTTATTTTTTTAATGTGGTGCTGAGGATCGAACCCAGTGCCTCACATGTGCTAGACAAATGCTCTATCACTGAGCCACAACCCCAGCCCTAGCCATAGCAATCTTGACAACAAGGTTGTGGGGTCAGAGCTAATGCTGAGAGTTCCCACTAGGCCTAGTGAAGTTGTTGACAGTGGTGTTACCCTGAGATCCCAAAACTGAAGTCATCAGTGTGCAATGCCGGCCTTGGAGAGTAGAAGGTTCAAGACTCCAACCCAAGCCTGTGGATAATAAACAAAAAATGAAGATTCCCAACCCAAATATACTACTGGGCCCAGAAAGGTCATCAGAGTGGTGCTACCCCAGTGTGTCCAGAAGGCCACACATAAACTCAAAGATTATTTTGTATACCTGGGCATGTTGGTGCACATCTGTAATCCCAGAGGCTTGGGAGGCTGAGGCATGAGGATCATGAGTTCAAAGCCAGCCTCAGCAAAAAGTGAGGTGCTAAGCAACTCAGTGAGACCCTGTCTCTAAATAAAATACAAAATAGGGCTGAGGGTGTGGCTCAGTGGTCAAGTGCCCCTGAGTTCAATCCCCAGTACTCCCCCCCCCAAAAAATATATATATACATAAAAATATATTTTGCATGTTAGAAGAACATAAACGCTAAAGGTCAGAAGCAGAATGTTATGCTTTGAATGTGCCCCCAAAGCACTATGTTTTAATCTCCAATTCAACAGCCTTGGGCAATAGGGCCTAATGAGAGGTGATTAAACCATGGGGGCAGAATGAATGGACTATTGCTATTATCACAGGAGTGAGTTTATTATAAAAGGAGACCTTTGTGGGAGGGTACTGGGGATTGAACCCAGGGATGCTTAACCACTAAACCACATCCCTAGCCCTTTAAATTTTTTAAAAATAATTTGAGACAAGGTCTTACTAAGTTGCTTAGAGTCTCACTAAATTGCTGAGGCTGGCTTTGAGCTTGTGATACTCCTGCCTCAGCCTTCCAAGCTACTGGGATTATAGGTGCACACCACCACAATGAGCTAAAAGGAGAATTTTTTTATTTTATTAAAAAATATATATATTTATTTATTCATTCATTCATTCATGCTGAGGATTGAACCCAGTGCCTCACGCATGCCAGGCAAGCGCTCAACCACGGAACTACAACCCCACCCCCATAAGAGGAGAATTTTGAGCCAGGTTCAGTGGTACACCCCTGTGATCTCAGCAGCTGGGGAGGCTGAGGCAGGAGGATAGCAATTTTGAGGCCAACCTCAGCAACTTAGTGAGGCCCTAAGCAACTCTGAGGGTCTGTCTCTATCTAAAAATAGAAAAACAATAACAGGACTTGGAATGAACTCAGTGGTAAAAGTGCCTCTGGGTTCAATCTCCACTACCAGAAAGGCACCGTTTTTACTGTCTTCCCACCATGATATGATGCAACAAGAAGGCCTTCATCAGATTAATTACCCAGTTTGTGGCATTTTGTTACAGCAGCACAAAACAGACTAAATCATACAGTCAAATGACCAATGAGGGCACCAAGAATAAGATAATAAGAAAAAGATGGTCTTCAACAAATGGTGCTGGGAAAATTGGGTATTTTCATGCAAAAGGATAAAATTGGACCTCCATTTTACACTAACCAATAGCAACTCAAAATGGATAAAAGACTTAAATTTAAGACCTAAAACTATAAAACTCTTAGAAGAAAACATAGGGGGAAAACTTCTCAACAGTGGTCTTGGCAATGGCTTCTTGGATATGACACCAAAAGCAATAATTTACAAGTGGGTTGAGTGCAGTGGCACATGCCTTTAATCCCAGCAGCTTGGGATGCTGAGACAGGAGAATCACGAGTTCAAAGCCAGCCTCAGCAACAGCGAGGCACTAAGCAACTCAGTTGAGACCCTGTCTCTAAACAAAATACAAAATAGGGCTGGGGATGTGGTTTAGTGGCCAAGTGCCCTGGAGTTCAATCCCTAGTACCAAAAACCATATAATAATAATAATAATAATAATAATAAGAAGAAGAAGAAGAAGAAGAAGAAGAAGAAGAAGAAGAAGAAGCAGCAGCAAGTGGGACAAAATTAAACCAAAAAGCTTCTATACAGCAAAAGAAATCAACAGCAACTTACAAATTGGGAGAAAAATTTTGAAAACCATTTGTTTGATAAGTGGTTAAAATCCAAACTACAGGGCAGGGATTGTGGTTTAGCAGTAGAGCGCTCGCCTAGCATGTGTGAGGCCCTGGGTTCGATCCTCAGCACCACATAAAAATAAATAAATAAAATAAAGATATTGTGTCCAACTACAACTAAAAAATAAATATTAAAAAAATCCCCAATACAACCAGGTCTGGTGGTTTACACCTATAGTCCCAGCTGCTTGGGATACTGAGGCAGAAGATGATTTGAGACCACCCTTGACAACATGGTGAGAACCTATCTCCAAAAATAAAACCCCACCAAATTACATAAGTAACTCCAACTCAATAGCAATTAACAAAACAAAATGGATCCCCATCCAAAAAAATTTAATAATCTGATTAAAAAATGGACAGGGATGGAAATGTAGCTCAGTGTTGGAGTGCTTGCCTACAATGTGTGAGGCTCTGGGTTCCATACCCAGCACCATAAAAAAATGAAGAGCAAATGGCTCAAGAGGCTGAGGCAGGGATCACAAGTTCAAAGCCAGCTTCAACAACTTAGTAAGGCCCTAAGCAACTTAGCAAAACCCTGTCTCTAAAAATATATATATATAAAAGGGCTGGGGATGTGGCTCAGTGGTTGAACATCCCTGGATTCAATCCCCAGTACAAAAAAAAAATGAACAGAAACTTAAGTAGATATCTCTCCAAAGAGGACATACAAATGCTCAACAGGTATATGAAAAGGTGATCAATATCCATAATTGCCAAGGAAATGTAACTCAAAAAACCACAATAAGGTATCATCTCACACCTGTTAGGATGGCTAGTATGAAAATACTGAGATGACAAGTGTTAATGAGCAAAGAAGAGAAATTGGAACCCGTGTTCAGTCTGCCTTCCAAATCTGTAGGTTCCTATTCTGTGGATTCAATCAAACATGGCTTGAAAATATTGGAAAAAATCTGTGTCTAAGCCGAGTCCTGTGTCGAATGCCTGTAATCCCAGTGGCTCAGGCGGCTGAGGCAGGAGCATCACAAGTTCAAAGCCAGCATCAGCAAAAAGCACGGTGCTAAGCAACTCAGCCAGATCCTGTCTCTAGTAAAAATATAAAATAGGGCTGGGGGTGTGGCTCAGTGGTTGAGTACCCCTGAGTTCAATCCTGGTACCAAAAAAAAAAAAAAATCTGTGTCTATATCAAATATATGTACATCTCTTTCTTGCTATTATTCCCTATTATTCCTTATACAATATAACATAACAATTATTTACACAGCATTTCCAGTATATTAGATTTTCCAATTAATCTACATATGATTTGAAGTGTATAGGATGCATATAGGTTATAAGAAAAGTGAGGTGACCAAAAATGAGACTGAATACAAAATACAAATATGAATGCCTTCCTTTGGAGAATCTAAATTTAGAAGATGTAATTTAAAAGGATACTGTCATTCATGGTAACCATATCCATGAACTTATTGTGAAACTGAGCAAAAAAAAAAAAAAAAGTATGGGCTCTAAAAATTTTTATAGAAGAAAAGCTGACCTAGATCAATGGGGAGACATATTATGTTCCAGGCATGAAGAATCAATTTTGGATCAATGTGTCTCCTAATTAATCTATAAATTCAATTTAATACCAGTGGTAAATTTGTAGTAGAGAATAATAAGGAACACCTGTGGACCCTCTTCCCATTACATCTTAACATTTTTCACTTGCCTCAAGTTTTTTGTAGTTGTTATTGTTATTTAAGAAACAAAGTATTTTTAAAAATCAAAGTATCTTTAAGAAACAAAGTATTTAAGAAACAAAATAGACTCCTAGCTGAAACCTACCTCCCTTATCCAATTCCATCCTCCTCCCTCTCTTTTCTGAAGTAAGTGTAATCTTGGGGTTTGTTGATCATTCCTTTCCATGTTTTTATTCTTTTTCTATGTAATTAGGGATCTATAAACTGTATATATTGTTCGTATTATTTTTAGCTTATTTATTTAGGGGGTACTGGGGATTAAACCCAGGGCACTAGACCACCGAGCCAGCCCTATTTTGTATTTCATTTAGAGACAGGGTCTCACTGAGTTGCTTAGAACCTCACTAAATTGCTGAGGCTGGCTTTGAACTCAAGATCCTCCTGCCTCAACCTCCTGAACCAGTGGGATTACAGGTGTGCACCACTGTGCCCCATTTTTTTAATGTAAAGAAATCATTGTACTATATAACAGTCTTAAACTTTCCTTCTCTTTCAAGTTGGCAGATTTGATAATTATCCATGTTGTTATATATATTTCTAGTTTACATTTAACTTTTCAGTGAGGTTTAATATACATAATATGTAGAATCTATGAACACAAAATGAACACACACGTAACAAGCCAACTGACTCTCCTATACTTTTTTCTTTTAGTTCTTTCTTCTCTCCCTCCCTTTCTTTCCTAGAATTGAACACAAGACCACTTTACCATTGAGCTACACCCTCAACTCTTTATTTTTTTGAGATGGGGTTTTCCTAAGTTTTCAGGATGACCTTGAACTTGCCATTCTCCTGTCTTAGCTCCCTCCCCTTGGTAGCTAGTATTACAGGTGTGTAATGCATTGGTGTCTGGCTTCTTGTGCCTCTTTCATCATTCCCCCACCAACTTCCAATGTAACCAAGTGTAACCCACTTCTTGATTTGTAACAGTTATGGCTTAATTTAGCCTGGTTTTTATTTTATTTACTTATCTACAGTGCTGGGGATCTAACCCAGGCCCAAGCCTTGCTACACAAGCTCCTTTTTAAAAAAATATTTATTTTTTTGTTGTAGTTGGACATAGTACTTTTATTTTATTTATTTATTTTTATGTGGAGCTGAGGATCAAACCCAGGGCCTCGCACGTGCTGGTGAGCACACTACCGCAGAGCCACAACCCCAGCCACAGCACAAGCTCTTTACTATTGAGTTATACCCCCAGCCCAAGCCCACTTTTTAAAATTTGTATAATAATAATAATAGTGTTGGGCTAGGGTTGTGGCTCAGTTGGTAGAGGGCTTGCCTAGCACATGTAAGGCATTGGGTTTGATCCTAACCATCACATAAAGTGGAAGTATTGTGTCCATCTACTATAAAATATTTTTTTTAAAGAATAATAATGTTATGTATTCTTTTGTATCTTGCAGTTTCTTTTGCCCAACACTGTTGATGAGATTCATCCATCTTATGCACAAGAAATTAGAGTTTGTTCATTTTCTTTTTTTTTTCAAGAGTGAAAAGAGTAGGATTTATTCAAGTGTGAAGAATAGAAACTGAACTCTTGTTGGTGCAAAAGGGGACCCGGATAGGGATTGCAAGTTTATTTTCATTGTAAGTCAAAACCGTGAAAGATCTGAGATTCTACCCTAATTGGAAGCTGACAAGTTAGCCTGCCAGGTTTTTTTTCTTTTTTTCTTTTATTTATTTATTTATTTTCATTTTTTTAAAGAGGGAGGGAGGGAGGGAGGGGGAGAGAGAGAGGGAGAGGGAGAGGGGGAGAGAGAGAGAGAGAGAGAGAGAGAGAGAGAGAGAGAGAGAGAGAGAGAAAGAGAGAGAGAGAGAATTTTTTAATATTTATTTTTTAGTTTTTGGCGGACACAACATTTTTGTTTGTATGTGGTGCTGAGGATTGAACCCAGGCCGCACGAATGCCAGGCGAGCATGCTACCGCTTGAGCCACATCCCCAGCCCAGGTTTTTTTTCTAAACTAATTATTTTTGCATTGCTCAGGATTGAACCCAGGTCCTCACACATGCTAGACAAGCACTCTACCACTGAACTATATATCCCTAATCCATGATACATTTAGGCACATGTGTGCATGCACAAACATACATAAAATCACAAGACCACTGGATATGGTTGTGTGCACCTGTCATTCCAACAATTCAGGAAGCTGAGGAAGGAGAATCAAAAGTTCGAGGCCAGCCTCGGCAGCTTAGTAAGGCTGGAAGCAACTTAAGTTGGCCCTGTCTCAAAAACAAAAACACCTGGTGATGTGGTTCAGTGATAAAGTGGCTCTGGGTTCAATCTCCAGTACAAAAACAAAACAAACAAATAAAAAACACAAAAACCCATGAATCAGAAAAACAGACCATTTATTACTTATTATACCCCAAACCAGCAACCAGAGCAACTAACATTGTGGGTCGATATTTCATGCCCCAATTTGTACAGGGCTGGATGTTTCCTGTGGGTGCCTGATGGCAGCATGGGAGAAGAACCTAAAATTAGGAGACTTGAAGATGTTCAGAAGCTATTGACATACTTGCCTGAGCTCCTCTCCATCAGATTCCTCATTATCCTGGAATGTCAGCAATCTCTTAGTTGGAGGTGAGGGTAGCATTTCTAGGTTACCCTGAACTGTCTCAATCTTTCTGGAGTTATATGTTCTTTAATTTACTGTTCAAACATGCCTTTGGCTCAGGCCAGGACTACACAGAAACCTGAGCAATCCATGAAGACCCTCCCCCAACAATGTGAATATGCCACACTTTATCATCCACTCTTGGGGGTGGATGTGCTTTTGATTGGTTTCCAGCTTGGGGTGATTATGAATAAAGCTGTTTATAATATAAGCATTCTGTTCTGTCTTTGGTTAACATTGGTACATGTTCTTTTTCTTAAGCTTTTTTTTTGGTGGTAGATAGAAGCAATACATTTATTTATTCATTTATTTTTATGTGGTGCTGAGGATCAACCCAATGTCTCACATGTGCTAGGCAAATGCTCTACCACTGAGCCACGACCTCAGCCCATTTTTTTTTTATTATTGGAGATTGAACCCATGGCACTCTTTCTTACCATCTCCATCTTGTCACACTTTCTCTGCTCATCTGTTTTCATTTTTGTTTTCAACTTTTGTCTCAACTATCTCCATTTCCTTTCTATTAATCTTTTTCCTTTTTTGCTTGTTGTACCACTTCTTATGTCTCCGGGTATCATTCTGCATCTGTCTCTCCTTTGATTTCTCTGTAACCTCTGGTGCCCCTATGTTGCCCAGGCTGGCCTTGAACTCCTGGGTTCAAGAGATACTTCTCCCTTACCTTCCCAGTATCTAGGATTACACGCACATACCATGGTGTTCACCATTGCACCCAGCTTTTTTTCTATTGGTATCTTTCTCCCTATTCTTCTGATTCTTCCTGTGTGTCTCTCTATTACCTGTCTTTAATTTCCCATGTCTGTCTTTCTCCCTAGCCTCTCAGGATCACTTCCTTTTTATTTTATTTTTTAATTTATTCTAATTAGTTGTACATGACTCAGGATCTCTTCTTGATCAAGTGGATAGGGTGACCCCTACCCTACTGTCAGGGTTTAGACCCTCTTCCTCTTCCTTGATTAAGCCCATCTCTTTAGAACACCTTGCCCACCCAGTATTTTCCCTTTTCCCCATGCACATATGTGGATGGCAATTCCAGGGGCTATGGGAGTGTAAGAACCATCAGCCAGGGAGATCAAAGCAGAAGAATGGGGTAGAAGAGCTGAGTGACAAATCAAGATAGATGGAGACAAAGATGGGAGTGAGGCAGGGAGGAAGTGTGGAAGAGACTGGAAAAACCTGAAGGAGGGCCACTGAAATCCTTGGTGGATGTAGATGTTAATAAATAGGAATAAATCAGAGATGAAGGGCTGGGGTGTAGCCTAGTGGTAGAGCCAGCAATTAGTCTGAGAGGGCCTATGGGTTCCATTCCCAGCACAGTAGGGGCGTATTTGAGAAAGAGGATGCAGGTGAAGCACTTGTGTGTTTCCTTAAGGACCCCAGTTAGAAGGTAAAGGGCCAGAGGCCTGAGGCAGGCTGGCCTGACCATTCGCTGTGGGTCCAGACTCTCAGTACAGTAGGTACCTCCATGCTGCCACCATGGGAACCACTCACACCTTGCTTGCTCTCCTGCATTTGGCGCTGCATATACTGTCTCCTCCCTGCTGCATTTCTGACCCTTACAGAGATTCCTGTTACTCCTCTACTCCTCTGTCTTTATTCTTTCTCCTTTTTTTCTTGTGCCAGATATTGAACTCAAGGACATTCAACTACTGAGCCACATCCCCAGCCCTATGTTTTTTTAAAAATATTTTTTAGTTGTTGATGGACCTTTATTTTATTTATTTATTTATGTGGTGCTGAAAATCGAACCCAGTGTCTCACACATGCTAGATATGCACACTACCACTGAGCCATGACCCCAGCCCCCCCAGCCCTATTTTGTATTTTATTTAGAGACAGGGTCTCACTGAGTTGCTTAGGGCCTTGCTAAGTTGCGGAGGCTGGTTTTGAACTCATGATCCTCCTACCTCAGTCTCCCAAGCTGCTGGGATTAAAGGCATGTGTCACCATGCCCTGCTCTTTCCCTCTTTTTTCATTTATCTCTTGCATGTCTCTTTCTGCCTCCACCTCTGTATCTCCCTATGTGCATCTCTTTGTTTCTACTTCTCATCTCTCAACTCTGTTGTCTCTTTTACCTTCTCTCCATCTCAGTCCCTCCCTGAATCTGACCCTATATTTCTCTTAGGAAGCTGACACATGCACCATAATCTGAAGCTGCCCTACAACTCTTTCTTTCCCTCCTTCTCATTTCAAGTTTATTAAAACTTTAGCAGTACAAATTACCCAGGGTGCAGATTCTTTATTTTCTAAGCCTCACTTTCTAACCCCTCTCCTTCATATTTTAAATCTGGCATCAGCCTACCCTATCCCAACTAGAGGCTGGAGGAACTACTGTAGGAAGAGGCCCTGAATGTTACTTGGTGAGCAGGCGAGCCACCTACAGGGGCCCAGACTGCATTGGTCCAGTTGCCCCCCAGTGGTGAACTTGAATGGATTCCCAGGCACAGAGGAGGGCTGACTGCCATAGCATTTGGAAGTGCCTTAAGGGATGGGACCTTAAAGTTAGATGAGGTAGAATTTAGAGGCTACAGAGGATGGAGAACCTGCAGATAGTAAGGGGTTTGTAGGGCCAGGGCCCATTTAAAGGGGACGAGGGAGATAGTGTAGGATTGTGTAGAGGCGGTAGCTGCATTTGCCTTAGAGGGCAGCATGGAAAGATGGGCAAGGAGTAAGGCTGGTGGACTCCTGGAAAAGAAAGGCCTGGCAGAGGTAGTAAGCAAGATGAGGGCTGGAAGTAACTAGCAGACTAGACCAAAAAGGCCACTGGAATAATCCTGAGTGGGATGAGGCCTAGGAGTGCAGAAGAGGTCCAGAAGGCACTGCTGCTCTAAGTGTCTGTGGCACCAATGGTTAGGGGTCATACCCCAAGGCTCCAGCCATGTTCCTGATGCACACTAACCCCATCCTGCCCTGCTTTTCTCAGGCCCTTGGTGGGGTAGTCATGCACTACCTGGCACTATCATTCATGCAGGATGCATAGTGGCTCTGACACCTTTGCATCCCTATGAACCAATATTATACCAGGGAAAGAGCATTTCCATCAAGTTGCAATGGCTTGCAGATAGGAACAGGTTTTGTCTCCCATGAGGTCATGTGTACTGCGGCCGTTTGTGCAAAGGAAACCCTTGATTTCTCTGGAAGCTTTTGTGCCTCCCTGTGGCATTTGCACCCCAATTTGCCTCAGCCACATAGGATTTACACATAAGTGACATCACGTGAATGTGATGTCCATCCAAAAAAATCTCTTGCCCATTCATTTCCTATCCTAAAATGAAAATTAATTTCTAGTTCTTTTATGATTGGCCTGAACAAACAAACAACTAAGCCAATCATGGTGAGGCACACCTGTAATCCTAGCTACTCTGGAGGCTCAGGTGGGCTAAGACAGTGATCCAAACAACTGACAACACTGCATGATCTACTCTGTAGAAAAGTATCCCTGTGATAGAAGGGGAGACTGACACAGGAGACCTTTTTTTGAAGAAACCATATCTCCCTGACACCAACTTCCATTCTAGGGCCACAGTGAGGTCACATTGGATGGGGATAATTTTTGAAAATGGGGTGACTGGTATCTAGAAAGAAAGGGCTTCTTGTAAGGTCAATTTCCCAGCTTTGGCCATGGGAGCTTATGGAGGAGGGGTCAGGATAGCAGAATGTGTATGTGTACAGTGTCAGGGGTACAACATGCACAAACATGTGCACCCCCAACAATCCCTGTGTTTGTGCACTTCTTTTCAAACATGTTCCTGTCTGCTCATTCATTGTTTGGCTCCTGCACACCCTTATGCATGTACCCAATTCTTATCTTCATGCACTTCTCCCTTCCTGCTCATTCATCCCATAAATGTTTATTAGAGCCCATTCATGGTGGGACTCTAAGTCCTAGGGCTTCTGAGTCATGAAAAGGGCTCTGCCCTTGTCCTGAGAGGGAGGTCCTGGGAGTGCATAAACAGGAATTTCAAAACTGGCTTTAAAAAACTCATCATGGTGCAACACAAAGAAGCTGGGATGAGAACTTATTACATGTGAATGTGGGACTAGGGTGCCCTGAGAGAGAAAAAGGGAATCCGCCTGTCAAGGCCACTGGGATGCCCCACCCCTACCCTGGGACAAGGGAGCAGAATAAAGGCCCTCTCTGGAGAGTCCAGGGCTAACTAAAAGTTAGCCCTCCCTTAGAGGTAGATCACTGGTGAGAGAACCGAGGAGCAGCTCCCATAGTGGTGGTGTCATGTGGCGGCTTCCTTAATGGTATTGCTGACAGCTGGGAAAGTCTGTGTCTGGGGTATCCTCCTTAGGGGAGAGTTGGCTGGGGTCCTCTAGCAATGGGGGTACTAGAGAAGGGAGAATGATGTTAGGACGATTGGAGGAGGACAGGTAGAGCATTTTCTGCCTCTCTCACTGACAATCATCACTAGGTACTCACCATTGCGGAACTGTCGGGAGGTAAAGCGAGTGAGGAGGATGCTAACACCCTCAACGAGGGCTAATAGAATGCCCCCCATCATCGCTGAGCCCACCATTGCCAATGGTCCACCTGAGGGGTGAAGAGAGGAAAAAAGTGAGGGCAGGCAGAACAGTGTGGGAGGCTCAAGGGTCAGGGATGAGGGGGCACTCACTGCGGGCAGCCAGCACAGCCCCAGTCACTGTACCACTAGTGATGGAGTTCCAGGGATCCTCCCTGCCTCGCAGCTGCACCAGGCCGCAGTCCACGGTTGAGAACAGGAACCCCCACACTGCAAAGCTACCTGTAAGGGGACAGAAGCTTAATTAGTGTATCTGGGAAATCCCAAGAACCCATATCTCGAGGTTTGGGGAGTTCTAAGGCTTAAATGCTCTGGTCAAAATTGGGAAAAAAGAGTCTAGGGGTGTAGCTCAGTTGTATAGTGCTTGCTTAGCATGAGTGAGGCCTGGGTTCTAACTTCTGCACTACAAAAAAGAATGGGAGAAAACCTGATATAAAGGAGGAGAGCAAACTCCCCTGAAATATTATGTCTGTTCACATCCTTTGTAACTTCCACTTCAAGCCATCTTTAATTGTCATTGATGAAAGAGAAGTGGCACAGGATTGATCTCACACACCTGGGATAAGACTCTGGTTTATTGTCAGGAGCCCGACAAGGCTGCTCTGCACAAAGACAGGGACAGCAGCAGCAAGCTAGGGAGAGCAGCACAACAACCCCTTGACTGTTACCTTTTATAGGCTAGAATCATGGCCGCGCGCTAGGGGCAGGTTTAGTCTGGACTGACATAGTAAGTATCCCCTCATCTTGTGGAAGGCGAGTTTGTTTCTTGGGAACAGAGACGGGCAGTTTTCCTATCTCTCAGAGGGCGAACAGGGAAACCCGCATGTCCCTTTATCTTCTCAAGGAAAGAACAGGGAAACCATCACGTCCCCTTCTCAGGCGCAGGTAAGCTATCTCCTAGCTCTCCATAAGAGAACAGGGAGAGACCAGCAGGTCTCCAGGCTGATAGGTTTTATCTTGGGCTACTTTCTATTCTTGGGAATAAGAACAGTATTCATAAAATGGGGGTGGGGAAAAGGAAGATGGCTGCAATTATGCTAACAATTGATATTTCCTTCACCTTTATAAGGAGGTGACAAACGTTACAAGCATACTCATCTTTTATATGGCTTTTAATAGGCAACTTCAATTTTATTTTGGCACCAGGGAGCCACATCCCCAGCCCTTTTTATTTTTTAAGACAGGGTCTTGCTAAGATGCTTAGGGCCTTGCTAAATTGCTGAGGCTAGCCTTGAATGTGTAATCCTCCTGTCTCAGCCTCCCAAGTTATTGGAATTACTGCACCACTACTGCACCACTGGCATACATCACCATGCCCAGCACAACTTTGATCGTTTAATCACTACAGACAGCTGGATTTCAGGCCTTGATTTCAGGGAGAAAGAAACAGGTCAGGAAAGTCAGTTAATAACAAAATATACACCTGGGTATGGTGGTGCACACCTGTAATCTCAGCAACTTGGGAGGTGGAGGCAGGAGGATCACCAGTTAAAAGGTCAGCTTGGGAAATTTAGCAAGACTTTATCTGAAAATAAAAAAAAAATTATATTTATTTTTCAGTTTTCGGTGGACACAACATCTTTATTTTATTTTTATGTGGTGCTGAGGATCGAACCCAGCGCCCCGCGAATGCCAGGGGAGTCACATCCCCACTTGAGTCACATCCCCAGCCCCTGAAAATAAAATTTTTAAAAACTAGCTAGAACTCATTAGATTTCAGTGGTGGAGAGCTTAAACAGCGTGCATGAGGCCCTGGATTCAATTTCCAGCACTATCACCAGGGAAGAAAAGTATATATAGGTTAAACATCTCTAATCCAGAAATATAAAATGCTCCCAATCCAAAGCTTTTTGAGTATGGACAAATACCACGAGTGGAAAATTCCACATTTGCCATCACATGATGGGTCACAATCAAAATGCAGATGAACTAAAACTACTACAAAAATTAGCAGGGTGTGGTGGTGAGCACCTGTAGTCCTAGGTACTCAGGAGGATAGGGCAGGTGTATTTCTTGAGCTCAAGAATCTGAGACCGGGGGGCTGGGGTTGTGGCTTAGTGGTAGAGTGCTCGCCTCGAACACTCGAGACCCTGGGTTTGATCCTCAGCACCACATACAAAAATAAACAAGTGAAATAAAGGTGTTGTGTCAACTAAAAAGTAAATATTAAAAAAAAAAGAATTTGAGACCAGGGCTAGGGTTGTGGCTTGGTGGTGGACTGATTGCCTAGCATATGTGAGGCACTGGGTTCGATTCTCAGCACCACAAAAAAATTAATGAAGTAAAGGTCCATCAACAACTAAAAAAAATAAATAAGTTTGAGACCAGCCTGGACTCCACCTTGTAGGGTGTGGGTGTGTGTGTTGCTGAGAATCAAACCCAGGGCCCTGTACATGCTTGGCAAGCACTTTACCACTGAAGTAGATTCCCCAGTTCCAAGACCTCATCTCTTAAAAAGTAAGTCTATAGGACTGGGGATGTAGCTCAGTGGTAGAGTACTTGCCTAGAATGACCTAGGCCTTGGTTTGATCCTTAGCACTGCACAAAAAGAAAATATATATAGTTACTTTTGGCCTATCTATATAAGGTAATATATAAAGCACAAATTAAATTAAATTCCTATTTATATTTGGGTCCATTCTTAAGATATCTCATTAGGCATATGCAAATATTCTAAAATCTGAAAAAACTCTGAAATCCAAAATACTTCTAGTCTCAAGCATTTAGGATAATTGTAGTTAATATGTTTGAGGGGTTATTGTGTTTCAGGACCTATATGAGATACTGTTAGTTGACATTGTTAATTTTAAATTAGTTAATATTATTTAAGGGTTTGCTTAGCATAGCAACCAGCACTTAGTACCAAGTAAATCACGTAAATTACAAAACTACTGATAAGGTGGTTAATGTAATCATCATCACCCTATTATAGATGAGGTTCAGAAAGGCATGCTACTAGCCCAAGGCCACAAAACAAGGAAGACATGGGGGCTATATTTAAACTCTGGAATCTACATTCTTACTCTTCCATGTTTAATTGTTTGGAAATGTCACCTCCATTGGAAGAACTCAGGCAGAGTCTGAACTAAAATCTGAACCTCCCACTTGCATCTGTCCCTAAAGGATCGACTTCCCTCAACACTACCATCATATTTCCTATTGCATTACAAGACTCTCACCTCCAATCTGGGGTGCATGGATCCTCACAGTGTTGATACTACTCCTTAACCGATGTTGAATTCCCTGGGAAAAGTAACAAAATAAGTAAGGGCAGAGTTGAGGCCACTGGCAGGATTTCTAGCCTTTAAGAGAGGAAAGAGGGGGCTGGGGATGTGGCTCAAGCAGTAGCACACTTGCCTGGCATGTGCAGGGCGCTGGGTTCCATCCTCAGCACCACATAAAAATAAAATAAAGATGTTGTGTCCACCAAAAACTAAAAAAAAGAAAAATATTTTAAAAAAGAGAGGAAAGAGGTGGGCTTGGGATGTAGCTCAGTGGCAGAGCATTACCTAGCATTTCTGAGCCCCTGGATTCAATCCTGAGCACCACATATACAAAAAAAAAAAAAATAGGGAAGGACACAGGTGACCTATTAGATGTGGAAAAGCAGCCAAGAACTAGGGGTCTTGAGGGCACTCTAGCATAGGTGTTGCCAAAGTTGGGTTGATAAGTTCTAATTAATTCCTTTGTACACTCATTCACTCAATAAATGGCTAATGAGCACCTACTATGTACCAGGCACCACACTGCAGGGATACAGCAGTGAACAAGGTAGATTTGGTCCCTCTCCTCTCAGAGCTCATATTGTAGTGGGACAACAGATCCTGAGCAAATAAATGAGACAGTTTCAGACAGTAACACAAACTCTAGAAAAAATAGGATGAAGAGATCTGATAGTGACTGATGACTCATTAAGGTGGGAGCACATGTGGGGCACTGGGAATGTAGCTCAGTGGTAGAACACGTGCTTAGCATGCCTTCAGGAGGTCCTGGGTTCCATGCCCAGCACCCCCAAAAAATAAATAAATAAATAAGGAAGGGAGCAGTATGTGCTAAGATCCTCAGAATGAGAAATGTGGGCAAAGATCCAGGAAAGAGCGTTCCCAGAGTTGAGGGGAGGGACAGAACTAGAGGTAAAAATTGTAGAGATCTTTGAATGACATTTGATGAGATATTCTGGGCAGGTGAGAGAGCAAGAGACAAAAATGTTTATGTTAAACCAGGTGCACGCCAGTAATCCCAGTGGCTCAGGAGGATCATGAGTTCAAAGTCAGCCTTAGCAATGGTGAGGTGCTAAGCAACTCAGTGAGACTCTGTCTCTAAATAAAATACAAAATAGGGCTGGGGGTATGGCTCAGTGGTCAAGTGCCCCTAAATTCAATTCCCAGTACCAAAAATAAATACATAAATGTTTTTATAAATCAAAAGGGTTTTCTTTTCTCAGAGTCTTTAGAGTACTGAGGCAGTAGGATTCAAAGTTGGAAGCTAGCTCTGGCAGTTTAGCAAGATGCTGTCTCAAAAGAAAAAAAATAACAAAGGCTGGGGATGCAGCTCAGTGGTACAATGTCCCTGGGTTCAATCTCTAGTAGTGGAGGAAAAAAAGGATTTTCTCAATTGTAAGACTTTATTCTCTCTGCCAACTAAACTCCTGTCACTTCCCTATATCTAGGTTTCTAACCCAGAATCTGTCTTTAGGTAAAATCTGTCTGGCTTTGCATACACATTTAGGATTTGGAGACTTTTTTTTTCTTTGTAGTGCTGGGGATCAAACCTGGACTCAGGCATGCTAGTAGGTGCTTTACTACTGAGCCATACCCCAAACCCTAACTACTGTTTTGAAAGTATACTATTTTCACAGAGCAGCTCTAGATGGGTGGAAGGAAGACAGGAGTCTGTGTGTAGTTCCTCCAAAATCCCAGGTCCAGAAGCCAGGCCTGGCATACAGTACGTGAGCAGGTACCAGAATGAATAAGTGCACATGGAATGGCTGCTCCCAGCAGTTTTCAGAGCAGCATTCTGTATAAGAATGTCTTCTGACCCCCCAACACCAGTGAAAGCCAGAACTCACAACAGGGGCATTGCGGAAGCCCTTGATAGCCTGGAAGACTCCACCTCCAATGACACCCATAGTGAAGGCTCCACCACAATCATCCACAATTCGCCATGGGCTGCAAGCAGGAAGGGAAAGATGGAGTTAATGCAAGCTGATTACCCCAGGCCCCAGCATCTAGACTCTTTCCAACTGGGAGAAATCATGTCACCAGAATGGGAAGTTCATGCAGCAGAAAAAAACACTTCAGATAGTAACAAGATAGCCAGGTTTGATGGCACATGCCTATAATCCAAGTCACTTGGGAGGCTAAGGAGGACCCCAAATTCAAGGCCAGTCTGGGCAACTTAGTAAGACCCTACTCAAAATTTTAAAAAGTAAGTCTGGTATGGTGGGTGCATGCCTATAATCCCAGCAACTCAAAGAGTCTGAAGCAGGAGGATCACAAATTCAAGGCCAGCCTCAACAAATCAGTGAGATCCAGTCTCAAAAAAAAAAAAAAAAAGGCTGAAGATGTAGCTCAATAGTAAAATACCCCTGGATTCAATCCCAACTACCCTCCCCCCAAAAGCAACAAGATTGTCTTATCACCTTTCCCCTTCCCACAAGAGAAATGGGTCAAAAGGGCGAAATTATTACTCTATTCCAACAAAGGAATTAGCCAACTGTTTAACCCCTATTAAAATTTGAGTTGGCACATTTCAATTAGGGATATAGAAGTGTTAACTAGCTGGGCACGGTGGTGCATGCCTGTAATTCCAGCCAATCTGGAGGAGGCTGGGGCAGAAGGGTTGCCAGGACAATTTAGGGTGACCCTGTTTCAAAAAATAAGGACTGGAGAAATGGCTCAGGGCAAGAACGCCCCTGAGTGCAATCTACAGTACCACAAAAAAAAAAAAGAGAGAGAGAGAGAGAGAGAGAGAGAGAGAGAGAGAGAGAGATTTAATTAGTTAGTACTGTTACTAAAGCAGGGCCTGGTGACACGCCCTTCTCAGATGATCAGCCCTGTACATCCAAGCCCCACTCCTTTTACACCTAACACCAGGGAAAACCCAAAAAGACCACAAGGAGGATCCCAGCGCCCCCGCCTTACCCACAAATAGGCTCACCCACGCCCCGCCCCTATTTATGAAAGCGACGTGGGAAAAACCATGTTTTATAATCCTGGGGGTTTCCACTTAATACCGCAGCCCCCCTCCGCTGAAGTGGATTTGACCAGCGGTATCATTTTGATAACAAAGAGGGATTATGAGATACGAAGTCAGGGGAAACGTCTGATAGTCCGTACTGCACCGCACCTACTCAAGCACACAACTGTGGATTCTCTTAACAGAGCCTGAGTGGGAGGAGCCAGGTGAGGGGGCGGAAGGAAGTTTCTGAGAGTCTCCTGAGTTCGGTATGTGACACTGTGTGGCCTGTGTGTCTCCCGTCCACCTCCCATGGCTGGCCTGGGCGCCGCAACCGCAGTCCCAGTGCCTGTGACTGTTGTCGTACCAAGGCTCCTCCATGGCGCCCGCGTCTGGCGGCGCAGTTTGGCGGGACCCTAACCAGGCCACGCCCCCAGTGTCAACGCATATAGGCGCGCGAGCTTTTCACCTCGTCCAGGGAAACGATTGGGTCGCTTCGCTACTCGTCAAGCCAAAGGAGCACTCTTATTGGTCAGCTATGTTTGCGTCATCAGCTCACTGCAGCCCTTGCGTCGCCCAGTTACCTCAAGGCTTCGGGGAAGAGGACTTCATTTTGTGCTTCGAGGGGGAAAAATATAGATTCGCGTGGTACTGGTGATAATAGTGGCGACGAGGGTGTGTCGGCCGGTCTAACAGCTTTTCCACTACCCGCACGATTGTTTTGGTAATCCTGAGGTGGGCACATATTTTTAGATCTGGAGGAGGTGTTGCATCCAGCTCCCCCATCCCAACGCCTTAGTTCCTCCCACCCAGCAGTCTTTGAGGGACAGTGGGTGAGCCCACTTCTGGGGTGCAGGGGTGCGGCACATGGCACACTCAGCAGTGGGCGGAGCCTGTGCCTGGAAGAGGAACTGGATGCTGCAGCATCCGGTCTCGAGAGCAGGGTTGGTGAGAATTTTGGTGATACTGCCACCTATCTCTTCCATCTCTTAGCACGTAGATTGTTAGTCTAGCTATTGGTGCAGTTAGGTAGGTGGAGGTCGTAAGAGTAGTACAGGCTTCAGGGAGATTCTTAGTTATTAGATCTAGATTAGATTCTTCATTTGAACTGATTTTCAGTCTTGTCTTTCCGTCCCTAGGTCTGTCACCTACCGCTATGCCGCTGCCGGTTGCACTGCAGACCCGCTTGGCCAAGAGAGGGATCCTGAAACATCTGGAGCCTGGTGAGAAAGCTAAGAGTAGATGGGCCACGATTTGCCATTCTTGACAGGCACTTTGTTTTTATGTCGGCACTTGGTAACCAGCAAGGGCCTAGTGTTCCCCAACCAGTGACATGGCAGGCATCTCATTGATAACAATATTATTTACTGACATCCATTCCTACTGTGTGCTAAGCACTGTATGTAGGAAGGGTTGGAGGTTAGATATTTCATCCTTATCAATACCCATATCAGATGCCATGTTCAATCCATGAATCAAGGTGGTGCAATGACGTGCACCTACAGACCAAGATATTCAGGAGCCTGAGGCAAGGTGGGGGGAATTTCTTGAGCTCAGGAGTTCTAGGCCAGTCTGGACAACAATCATGAGACACAATTTCAAAAAATAATTAAAATAAATCTGTGAATCAATCTGTAGGGTTTAACTACATGGTATCTAATAGGAAGGATAGTTGACAAATCCTGCAGTCTCTTGTTGTCAAGTATAGTGGTGGGGTGATGTTTTGTTGTCTACTATAGATAGCATGTGTCTCACAGGTCCTCTGGTGATTGACAACAGTGGTGACGTATACTTTATTGTTCACCATATCAACAGCTGACATGTATTTGGGACCTAAGAACATGGCATACTTATTATGCCTAACAGTCTAAAATGATGGTTAGGATCTATCACTTAGGCCTACTGTGTTTCTGGCTGCTAATTATATCTTATGGTCAATAATATTAAAACATGGGGCTGGGGATGTGGCTCAAGTGGTAGCGCGCTCGCCTGGCATGCACGTGGCCCGGGTTCGATCCTCAGCACCACATACAAACAAAGATGTTGTGTCCGCCGAGAACTAAAAAATAAATATTAAGAAATTCTCTCTCTCTCTCTCTCACTCTTTCTTTAAAAAAAAATAATATTAAAACATGGTATATATTTTAGGCTATGGTGTGCCAGGCACTAAAAAATGTATCATACTATTTCCTTATTGATATCTATTACAAGATCACTGTGGGCCAGGCATTGAACTTGTGGTTAATAGTATTAAGAGTATTGGTTTTTGGTGGTGCTAAGGATTGAATCCAGGTTTCTGAGTATGCTAGGCAAGTGCTCTACCACTGAGCTACACCCCCGATTCCATATCATTGACATTTCTTTTAAGCCTATTAAGTACTAGGTGCACTGCTGATGTAGAAATACATCTTATTAGCAATATTGATGATTATATCTAATATCTATTTCAGGCCTACTGTGTGACAGTCATTATGCCATTGCTGGCATCTATATTTCATTGTTAATTATATCCACAGCTAAAGTCTGCTATAGGATCTACTGATAGCCAGCACTGAGCTGATAGTAGACACTTTTTATTTTATTGATATTAACTGACATCTGTTGCAGGCTTAATAAGACTTCAGAAACTTAATGGATTCAGACCAATATTTGGATAAGTCCCTTTTGCTACCCAAACTCTTGCTACTCAATATAGAGGAATCAGGAACCCTGTACTCACCAAACTTGGAAGCTGAATAGATTGGACATTATTTTTAGATAACCCCCTTGCTGATCAAACTCACTTCATCTACATAGGTTGGGATAACGTGAACTCAGGAACTGAATGGATATGGATAAATTTTTTCTTGGGAATACTGGGCCTTGTGCATGCTGGACAAGTGCTCTACCACTGAGCTATACCCCCAGCATGACATGGATAATTTTTTATGAATTCCTATCAACTCTGAAAACAGATAGGTTTGGATAACATTATAAACTCATCGTCTGGACCCAGAACCAAAAGATTTAGGTAAATTTTCTGGCAAATTCCCTAAAACAGATGTGCTTGAAATGCAAGAAGTACTTCATTTGCTTCCTGGCACACACATACACCCAAGTGTCTTCCACATGTGATTTGTGTGGATATGAGTGTGCCTCTCCAGGCCCTGACTGTAGGATGAGAACTCCCCTGTTCCTTAACTGCTCTCCTCCTCCTCCTCCTCCTCCCTCCTCCTCCCCCTCCTCCCCCCACCTCCTCTTTCCTCCTCCTCCTCCTCCTCGTTCTGCTAGAACCGGAGGAAGAGATCATTGCTGAGGACTATGATGATGATCCTGTGGACTATGAGGCCACCCGGTTGGAGGGCCTGCCACCCAGCTGGTACAAGGTGTTCGACCCTTCCTGGTGAGCCTGGGGACCTGGGGGGGAAGGGCAACTGACTTTTGAGTTTGCCCTTCCTTGTTGTCCCTGACTGTGGGGCATATAGGGTACACGGGAAGAGATCTGGGGTCCTGACATGGGGCAGATATAGGCAGAGATTGGGGAGACAAAGAGTTCTTACAAGTAGAAGACATCTGTGCTGACACTCCTTCCCTCCCACTGCCCCACAGCGGGCTCCCTTACTACTGGAATGTGGACACAGACCTCGTGTCCTGGCTCTCCCCACATGACCCCAACTCCGTGGTTACCAAATCTGCCAAGAAGCTCAGGAGCAGTAATGCAGGTGAGTTGGCAGATCCAGTGGTGCCTCGAGACTTGCAGTTCTGAGAGGGGCCAAGTAAATTTTAGTGGATCAAGGAGGGGCAGATGAGACCAAGCAGCCCCAGCCCCAGGCTAGTGAGGATGTTAAAGGTGGAGATTGCTGGGTCCTGGAATGGGAGAAAGTCACTTCAGGACTTTCATGTTTTCCCTAGATGCTGAGGAGAAGTCAGATCGGAGCCATGAGAAGTCAGACAGGGGCCATGAGAAGTCGGACAGGGGCCATGAAAAGCTGGACCGGGGCCATGACAAGTCGGATCGGAACCATGACAAGTCTGACAGAGATCGAGAACGTAGCTATGACAAAGTAGACAGAGAGAGAGAACGGGACAGGGAACGGGATCGGGACCGTGGGTATGACAAGGCAGACCGGGAAGAGGGCAAAGAACGGCGCCACCATCGCAGGGAGGAACTGGCTCCCTACCCCAAGAGCAAGAAGGGTAAGCAAAGCAGGCTGGGACTTGGGTGAGCTACTCAGCTTGCCAGGGCATACAATATGAAGAAGCCCTCTCTCAGGCGGGTGCCTGAACCTGGTATCCTGAAGAAGGGTGCTGTGGTCCATTGCAGCTACAGGCTCCATTTTTTTTCCTGGGATGGGGGGCTATATGATGAGGGACTCCTTTTGCCTCAGTTGAAGAACTTCCCCTGCCATTTACTTCCCTAGTGGCAAGCCGAAAGGATGACGAGTTAGACCCCATGGACCCCAGCTCATACTCTGATGCACCCCGGTAAGTGACAACCCCATGTGAGCCCTTCTCTTTCTTCATGACTCTCACTGCACCTGTGAATACCATCCTCCTCACCATCTCCTTTCTCAGTCTTGACTGGTTGGGGGATGATCACTATACCCCTTTCCCACCCCCTTGACCCTCTATCACCTCCAGGGGCACATGGTCAACAGGACTCCCCAAGCGGAATGAGGCTAAAACGGGTGCTGACACGACAGCAGCGGGGCCCCTCTTCCAGCAACGTCCATACCCATCCCCAGGGGCTGTGCTCCGGGCCAATGCTGAGGCTTCCCGAACCAAGCAGCAGGACTGAACCTTTGTTCTCTGGAGCCCTGGCAATTTTCTTTTTTCTTTTCTTTTTGCGATACTGGATATCGAACCCAGGGCCTTGTACATGCTAGGCAAGCATTCTACCACTGAGCTATTCCCCCAGCCCCCCTGGTGTTTTTAATAAAAGCTTTACTGTGGATCATGTTCATGAGGCTTAAGTGCTTCCTCCCTCTCACTCTTTTCATGCTCCCCAACCCAAGCTGGCAAGATCCAAAACACATTTTATTTGCAAAACTCACCTAAGAAATAATACTGGGGTGGCAAGGGCTGAGGGCTGAGGTGGAACATTAACAAAGAAAGCTTAGTCAGTCTGCCCAGCATGGGAGCAGGGGCAGTGTGGATAGGGAGTTCGGTGTCTGCCTCACCCTACCCCTAATACTGATCAGAGTTTGGTCCCAGCTGGGCCAGGGCAAGAAGGGAGAACGACGCCAGGCCAACGTCTTCAATCCCGGCAGCTACGAACCCTTCACCTTGGTGAGCAACCTGTGGTGGGAATGGGGAGGAAAGAGAAACACAGAAAGCTGGGGTGGGCTAGCAGTCGGGTTTCCTAGGCAAGCGAGGGTGGTGGCAGTAAGGCTGGTAGTCCTGGGGTTAGTAACAGTGCTTATGCAGAGAAGGCCCACTGGGTCAGAAAGCTACACATGGACTAAATAAATACAACATCTTTATTTGGCATTGGGTATCCTGACATTTGTTCATTACAGTTCCTTAGAAAACAAACCAAAAAATCAGACAAATTAATAAAATAAAGATCCAGTGGCCCTATTTACATATAGCAAAGACAGCCCAGGCATCTCCCATGAGCACGCGTGTGCGTGCACACATGTACACACACACACACACACACACACACACACACACACACACACACACATCCCCTGGGATACAGTTAAGGGGTTAATAAGCTTTGGGGAGTGCAGGGAGCAGGTTTCACGGCTCATCAAATCTGAGACACCCCACCTTGAAGTAAGGGTACCTCATAATACAGCCAACGGGGTAGCAAAAGTGAGATTGGCAGCTTTAATTTTCTTCTCAGAAAATAACCCTGCATCTGGCAACCGTCAGTGTCTTAAGTTCAATGAGATTTAGCCACTTCAAGGACCTCCCTTCCCCACTTCCCACACTCTGGATCATTAATGATCTGATTATACCACAAATCCCCAAATGACTAAAAAACAAATGGCCCCTACTGCACCCTCCCCCAGATGCAAACTCTCAGCTCGTGCCTCTTTCTTGCCCTGGGTGTTTGCAGCAGATCCATCTTTAAGGGTCTCAGTGCCAGGGAAGCTGCCCCAAGGCCACAAAAGAGACCAAGCCAACATGACCCAGGGTGATGGTAAGGGAGGAGAGAAGGCCTCAAAGGATGGGAAACAGAACCCCACAGGTAGGCATTAGTCATTACTAAAGAGCTTTTGTCCAGTCTGTCTTTACAAAATTGGAGGGATGACTGGAAGGGACTGTCCCAGGCATGAGAGACAAGACACCTCCAGCTAACAGGGGTGGGTAGACAAGACAAAAATGCCTTGAATGACCATTTTCCCAACCCTATGCCTAAAGAGGTTAGACTGGGGCAGAGGAAGCAGCTCTAAGAACCCTCTTATGGGGGATGTCAGTCTACCAGGAGGGATTCATGTTGACACCCAGCCCTAGCCCCGCACCCCCCCAGAAGTCTCAGTGTCCTGGGAGAAAAGACCATCTTCCAACCCCAGAGGAGCCAGGCCCTGGTGATGACTTGGGTCCTACAGATGCCTGACATCCTTCACCCCGTCCCCCCTCCCTGTCCCCCCCCCACCCCCCCGCCACCAGCCCTCACTTCACCAGCACTGACTTTGGCAGAAAGGGCTCCGTGATGAGGTCTCCTCGGTGGGAGGACAGCTGCGGTGGTGGTGGCTGCCCTGGAGGCTGCTGGTGAATGCAGGGCCCAGAGGCAGAGGCAGAAGTAGAAGCTATGGCTTTGACTGCACCTCGGGGAAGGCTGTAGAGGTAGACTGCACCAATGACGAGGCCAGCGCCAAGGGCAAACAATGGGTCCAAGTGGAAGCCAAAGAGGCGGATGGAGGCAACAGTGGACAGCACAATGGACAGGGAGGTGGCAAAGCCCTTGAGGATGTTGTCAGCGTACTTGACAACAACAGCCACCAGCAACCCACCAAAGGCTTGGTTAAGTACCACGCCCCAGACGGCAGGCGTGTACCCAAAGAAGAAGCCACGGCGGGCCACAGCAGTACCCTCAGCCCACCAGAGCCCTACTAGGCCCAATGCTGTGCCAAAGAGGCCCAGTTGCAGGTTGCGAAGCCATACGGACCCTGAGCTGCCTTTGAGGATCTTCTCAAAGTAGACACCTGCAAAGCCAGAGGAGAGGCAGGAGGCCACAACAGCTGCTAGGCCAGCCCCTGGGTTCTGATCCAGTGGCCGTGGGCCACCCCCACCTGCTTGCTGTGCCTGGACAATGGCAACACCAGTGAAGAGGAGCAGCAGGGAGGCCCACTGTAGCCGGGAGAGGCTGCGATTGAGCATGAGCACGGAGAACAGTGCTGTGGTCAGGATCTTCAGTTGGTACGTCACCTGTGAGTGACATGTGGAAGATATTGAGGGCTCATCCTGAGTCCCAGTAGGTGTGTGTAGGGGAACAGCACCCACTGTGGCATAATGGAGGGACACTGGATGTCAATGGGTGAAAATAAAAATAGCAAAAAGAGCCAGTCACTAGCCATTGGTTGAGTTGTGGTTCAAGGGTCCAAGGACCCTCCCAGAGAGTACACAGAAGGGTGGTGGTGCCAGGAAGTCCCAAGCTACACCCAAGTTCACATCCCAATCCCATTTTCTGGCTGTGTGATCAGGGACAAAGCATTTGCCCTGTCTGAGCCCTGGCAATCTCATCTGTAAAATAAGGCTGAAGTATATAAACCATCTTATAGCAGGTAGGTTTTGTGATGAGGGAAATCTGGATACAAATGAGTCAACCACAACAACAATAAAACCAGCAAATATTTACATAGTGCATTGTAGGTGCTGGTGTGAATCTAAACACTATGTAAATAAGTTCACTTAATCCTCATGAAACCACCATAGGAAGGTGGGCATCATTGTAACCTCCAATTCAAAGATACATAAACTAAGAAACTCAGGCATAAAGACATTAGGTGACTTGCCCCAAAATCACACAGCTGTAAAGTAGCAGAATTGAGATTTGAACCCAGGCAATTCAGCCCTAGAATCCTGGCTCTCTATTTAACAAGGTTGCCCATGAATATCTAACCTAGGATTCTTTCCAGGTATTTCTTTCAATCATCCCAGCATCCCCATGAGCATCCCCTATTCCCAGTTCTCACAGATGAGGACACTGTGATTGAGGGAGTTCCAGATGACAGGGATTCCCAAATGACACAGCCCCTGCTTTCTGCAGCTCATTCCTCACCCTACCCTCTATCCCCCAACCCAGCCAGTTCCCTTGGGGCCATACTGGGCTCAGGGCTCACCTGGAAAGTGGCAGCTGGTAAATTGGAGATGGCAACATACTGAAGGTTATTTTGCAAGGTGTAGATGAGAGAGGGCACTGCAAGCTTTAGTGTGTCCACATACTGCACCAAGACAGCCTCGTGGAGGAAAAGAACCAGGTGCTTCACGTTACCTATGTAGGAGAAGGAGAGTCCCTTTTAACAAAGACTATCAAAGATAGGGATCCCCTAAAGTTTGAGACCAGGCCTGGCTCCTGCCCTCCCCCACCTACCCAATACCCTAGGGGTTAGAATGAGGTCTGGGGCTCAAGTTTTTTTTTTTTTTCAGTGCTAGAGATTGAATCCAGGACCTTGTGCATGTTAAGTATGTATTCTACCACTGAGCTACATCTCCAGCATTTGTGCTCAGTTTCTCCCTATGGTACAAATATATCTCTAGGAAGCCTTTCTGATACTAAGTTTATTCACTGCAAAAGGAGTTGGGGGTAGTTCAGTAGCAAGGCACCTGTCTAGCAGGGAGAGTCCCAAGTTTCTATACCCAGCACTGCCAAAAAAGAAAAAGAAAATAAAATGTCCCCAGAAGAATCATTCAAACAGGGTGTGCTGTCACATGCTTCTATTCCCAGCTACTTAAAAGGCTTTGGCAGGAGGATCCCAAGTTCAAGGATAGCCTTGACAACTTGGCAATACCCTGTCTCAAAATAAAATAGAAAAAAGGGCTGAGGATGTAGGTAGGGTGCTTGCCTAGCATGTATAAGACTCTGGGTCCAATCCCCAGCACCACACACACACAAATTATCCATCACACTGTGTCTGATAATCATAGAGCACACTTCATTCACCTGAGAGCCCACCACCCTGGCATAGAACCCCATTCAGAGTAAGCACTTAATACATGATTGTACAATGAAAAAATCATCACTATCCAGGAACTTATGAAGTAGAAGTAGAGTTTGGGTGGAAAGTCATATTCCAAACAGGGGAAGTTTCAGACTAGTTGTTTTATTTTTTGGTACTAGAGATGGAACCTAGGATCTCATGCATGTTACTACTGAGATAAACTCCATCTCAAGGCTAGATTTTTAGACTTATACTATTTTAGCTCCTTAGTGGCCCATAAGCCACGTGTGAGCAGGAGCCAGCCCTAGACACACCAATCAGTTTCCCCCGACCCATGGATTAATGCAGTCTTGATTATTAAGCAGAAGTCTAGCCAGAACCTGTTCCAGTGACCAACTGAGAATCATCAACATAGCCTTTGCAAAGCTCACCTCAATTTTTTTTTCTTTCTTTCCTTTTTCTTTTGGTGCTGGAGATTAAACCCAAGGCCTCACACGTGCTAGAGAAGTATTTGACCACTGATCTATACACCAGTCCCGCTTTTTTGTGTACTGGGGAAAACCCTCTAAGCTACATCCCCAGCCCCTTTTTTAAACTTTTTGGTACTGGGGATTGAACCCAGGGGCACTTAACCAGTCCTTTTTATTTTTTGAGACACGGTCTCACTAGGCTACTTGGGGCCTTGCTAAATTGTCGAGGCTGGCCTCAAAATTAAAACCTCCTGCCTAAGCCTCCTGAGTTGCTGGGATTATAGATGGACACTATCATGATGGTGCCAGTCCCTTAAAAAAACTTTGAGAGAGGGTATTGTTAAATTGTCAAGGTTGGTCTCCAACTTGCTATCCTCCTGCCTCAGCTTCCCAAGTCACTGGATTACAGGTGTGCATCACTGTACCCAGCCCCTAGATCTTTCTTTTTTGCTTTATTTTTAGACAGAGTCTCACTAAGTTGTTCAGGCTGGCCTAGGATTTGTGATTCTTCTGCCCAAATCTCCCAAGCAGCTGGGATTCCAGGCATACAATCCCCAGTACTCCAAATAAATAAGGTAACAAGATTGTATGCCATAAATAAGCATAAATGTGCATATTCATATTACTGTGGTGAATTGTGAATATCACACCAAATGGGAAAATAAAAAACAGTCTACCAAGAGGTCCACATTAGGTCAGGCTACTTTTTCCTTTTCTTTTTGCAGTGCTGGAATGGAACCCAAGCCTCACCTACTCAGGAGGCTGAGGCAAGAGGATGGCTTGAATCTACAAGTTTGAGTAGATCAGGCTTTGAAACATATCATGGAGACTCTGTTTCAAATAAAAGAAAAACAAATTAAAATTGTGGATAAGAGCTAAAAGCCTGGCTGGGGACGCTGGGGATATAGCTCAGTTGGTAGAGTGCTTGCCTCTAATGCACAAGGCCCTGGGTTCCATCCCCAGCACCACAAAAAAAAAAAGCCTGGCTGGGCATAGTAGTCATGCATGCCTGTAATCCCAGCCACTCAAGAGGCTGAAGCAGGAAGATCCAAAGTTTGAGTTGCCTGGGCAACTTATCAGGACCCTGCTTCAACATAATTTTTTTTAAAAGGGCTGGGAGAAACATACCCCTACCCCTGGTTTAAATGCCCAGCACTGGGGGAAAAAAGCTGAAGGCCTATGATGCAGTCTTTAGCTATCTCTCACTTCCCATCTCAAATGTTGTCCTGTGAGGACAAGCTTTTGAACTAACATTCACCTGCCTCAGTTTCCCAAGCTGCTGGGATTACAGACATGTACCACTATGCCTGGCATTTTAAAAACTTTTATGACACTTAAGAAATCATCATAAATTTGAATTCAGATTGAATATTTGAATATTAATTTCTGATTTTTTTTTGGTACAAGGAATTGAACCCAAGGGTGCTTAACCACTGAACCACATCACTAGCCCTTTTTATTTTAAGACAGGTTCTCACTAAGTTGGTTAGGGCCTCGCTAAATTGCTGAGACTGGTTTTGAACTTACAATCCTCCTACCTCAGCCTCCCAAGTTGCTGGAATTATGGGTATGTGTCACTGACTCTGAATTCCTGAACTCAAAAAATAATTCACAGTCACCTGACTCTGAATTCCTGAACTCAAAAAATACTCCTGCCTAAACTTTCTGAGTAGCTGGTACTATAGGTGTGTGCCACCACACCTCACTGGTATTATCCTTAAAAAAATATTTATCAAATAACTTATCCAAAACAATAAGGGGGACTTAGAACATAGCTCAGTAGTACAGCACTTGCCTAGAATGTGAAAAGCCCAGGGTTCAATCCAGAGAACCGCAAAAACAACAACAGCATAAAGATAATAAGGACAAATTAAAATAAATAAAAAAATAAATTAAAGAAGGATTTACTTTGAAATAATATGAGGAGAACTACATAGACAGACATATTGGCTAGCACTGACTGGATAACCATTGATGCTGTTTCAGAGCAAAGTGGCCATGAGTTGATAACTGTAAATCTGGGGGATGGATACATGGATATTTTACTATTTTATCACTCTTTAATTTTGTCTAAGTTTGGAATTCTCCATTATACAAAGCTAAAGGTAAATCAATCAATCACTATGTGAGTTCCCTGCTACCTCATGGGTGTACGATCTCATTTCTACATCCCCAATTTATTTGGGGTATAAAAGTGTAGATGCTGTGGAAAGCAAAGAAGCTTAGGTGCACTTACATAATCCCCAGGAAGGTTCACAGACATGGGGATACTCACACAGCAAACCCTCCATGTGAACACATACAGGTATGTGGGGAGTCCTTCCCAACAACCCCTCCCTGGCTCATACCCCTCTTCTGTGCGAAGAGCAGCAGGAGGCAGGTGAGACCTTTGAGCACTTCGGCCATGACCACGGCAGTTGTGGCAAAGAAGCGATCCCCAGGCAGCGTGCGGGCGTAGCGGATGCTGAGGATGAGGGAGGCATTCTGGACCACCAGCACAGCTAGGGATATGTACTTGAGGCGTCGGTGAGCTGTGGGGAATGGAAGGGGCGGGGGATAGGAGGGGGTCAGAAGCTGCTGGGGCATAGCCAAACCACCACCCAACCCCTCTCCCTTTTCAACCAGGATTATCTGAGCCACTGCAACTTCCTCCATCTGCCTGTCCACCCTGACCCAATAAGGGATTGACCCCTACCTGCTTCCATTCCTTCAACCACAGGCAGGAGAGCTAAAAACGGACAAGTAGGTCCATTCTGTCCAGCTCATATCTTGAATCCTTGCTGAGATGTCAGGAAATGGCTAGGGCAGGCCCTAGACATCCACCCCATCTCCCCTCCCTATCTCTATAACAGAATACTAACAACTACATTCTCAACATTTATTGATATTCCTCACTGGGTGCCTATCGCCAGGTAAAGGAATCTTACAGATTTCCTCAATAGACTCTTACATCACCCTGATTCTTAAGAAACTATGAAGATTCCTATTTTATGGATGAACAAATTGGAAATTTATATGAAATGATGGTCTTGTTTAATGAGGGTCATGTAAAGAAAAATACCCCAAATACAGGGAATGAGACTATTGTTTAAGGTATGTCTACCCCCCAAGAAATGGTATTTCTCTCATCTCCCCCATTGTCCCAAGGACTGAACCTCATATAATGAACAGTAACCCCACTAAGAATGGTCTGGTTCCCTCAACCATATAAGGAAATACTTCCCTATATTACACATGTTCTGTCCTCCTAACGTTGCACGCCCTCCTTCTCCAGCCAAAGAATAATTCCTTGTTCTACCCACACTCACAATGAACTCACTCTGCTATAAGGAAGGACCTGGCACTCTCAATGTTCTTTCTGTGACCTATAAGGAAGGACCCTCCCACTTCAACATACAATAAATTCCACCTCCATTAGGAAGGGATCGCCACAGAAAGGTCTTTTTACATATAATGAAGGACAAACATCGTCCTCAAAATGGACCCTATAGTCATAAGGAAGGGCCTGCCCCACCCAAGCTGACAATTTATAAGGTCCCTTTATAAGGAAGGAACAACCACCCTCAGAACAGTTTCTTCCTTCTACAAGGAAGAACTCCCACACCATCAGAATGGTCTCTCCCTTCCATAGGAAAAGACCTACTGCACTCAGAATGAAAGGTCTCCATGGTCTTATCCTCTCCAAAAGGAAATTTCTTCCATATTCAGAGTGGTCTTCACCCTCCAAATGCGGAAGGACTCTCCCCACAACCAGCCTCACAATGGTATCTTCCTCGCCCCAACACACTCGCAATGCTCGGTTCCGTACTCCCTTCCCTTTTACACGCGCGCGCACGCACACACACACACACACACACACACACTCCCGCTGCAAAAGTGATGCTCCCTATCACTTCAGTGAGGAATCTTTCCGACCCTTAGCGATCCCGACCTCTGCCCCGCCGCCGACTGCTCGGCCACTGTGCGTCTCACCCGCACTCGTGGTCCCAGGCTCCAAAGTCCCCGCGGAGACCACCCCTGGCCCGGCCGCCGCGGTGGAACCACCAACCCCAACCGCTGCCATGTTGGCATCTGCCCGGCCCGTCCCCTCGGCAACAGCAGGCCACTTCCGTGTCAATCACTTCCGCTTCCGGGCCTCTGAAGCGAGGGCGGAGCCGAGTGCCTGCCTGGCCAAAGGGGTGGTTTTTCTCCGCCCTTCGTAAAGGCTGGCTGAAGTACTGACCCGGGAAGTTTCCAAGGTCTTTGAGAAAGGGAGAACCAGGACATGGGCGACTCTAAACCCGTCGTTACAAATCCGCGCTGGCCCACGCCTCTTACTAGATCCGCCCCAGTGTTCCCTCAATCAGACCCTAAAGCCGCTTTCTATACTACCCGCCCATCCTTTCTCTTCATCTCATTGGTTCAACCACATCTCGACCTCGGCTCTTTATTGGGACATTCTTCTGATGGTACGGCCCTTTCCGCATCAGAAATTCTTGAGGTCCTTTCTGGTTGGGCCGAAGTTCCTCCCTCCCCCAACCTTCCCACCGAGGCCCCGCCCCCAACTTCTGGGAGGGAGGTTTTGAGGGCGGCGCCCGAGAGCGTCCAGTGGTTCGTATAGGGTTAGCAAGCCAAGACACAGCAGAGTTGATGGAATTAAGGGCCAACATGCCACCTTAGAAAATGAGGGAATTGGTGAGATTCACAGGTTAGTTGCTTTTGATGGGAAGTAGGCCAGGGTACAGCTGAGGTCAAAAGGAAACCAGGATAGAACAAGGAAAGAAATTAAGACCAGTTGAAAATGTCATTATACCCTGGATGTTATTAATATGCCAAGGAGGAAGTAGTTCTTTGGTGATGTGTCCTAAATGTTTACTGCATTTCTAAGAATCCTTTTGTACACACTGGGAAACACAAAAACTGAGAAGGGCTGGAGTTGTGGCTCAATGGTAGAGTACTTGCCTAGCATGTGTGAGGCACTGGGTTCAATCCTCAGCACCACATAAAAACAAACAAACAAAGGTCCATCAACAGCTAATAAAAAATATTTTTAAAATGAGGAGGAAACATTTTTTGTGGACCAGCTGAAATAAACCCATAAAAGGGCTCTATGACACAGAAGACCGAGGTTCACGGAGGTCATCTCATTCTCAGCTTAGCCTACAGTAGATGCACGGCCAGTCAATTCTGATTCTATTACTTTTATTAAATAGTGGGTTTCCACACATGGCTTTTTAAATAATCCAGGCAGGGGAGAAGGGACAGGAGGGCACACTTTGTAGCTCCACTCCCTCCAATACACAAGTATTTACATTGTAGCAATTGGACAATCCTGGCTCAGGCGGAGGCAGCAAGAATCGCAAAAGTTGGAGAGGGGAGTCCCCAGGAGAACAAACAGCAAGACTTATTTCCCCCAGCCCATCCCCCAGAAACCATCCATCCCATCCTAATCTCTGGTGGTGTCCGGTGGTGTCCATCTCCCATTCCTTCCCCAAGCTGTGGAAGTAAGGTTCTTCTCACCAGAATAAGAGCACTTGGGATAACAGAGTAGGGTCCCCTCACCGAAAAAGAAAAAAAAATGAAGGAAAAAAAAGAGCCCTGGGATAACAATAGGGCATTACCTTTCCCAGAATAAGCAATTCTGGGTTAAGGTTGGCAAGCAGCTTGATGAATCTGGGACCCTAGGCTAGGAGAAAGGGAAAGGGTCCTTTTACTAAAATAAGAGCTGCTGGGGTATTTTAAGGAAAGCACCCTTGCCCCAAGTGAGAGCATTTTAACTAAGTTTGTATGGTGGTAATAGGAGGTGCCAGTGTAGGGATTACAACTCGTCAGAACAAAGAGTCCTGGGGCTCAAAGGGGAAATAACTTCAACCAAATAACCATCCTTAGCAAAACAAGATACAAGGAATTCCCTCCTCCGGAATAAGGGACCACAGGCTCTAGGAGGAAGGCTCCTTCACAAAATTGGAATGGGGAGTGGGCAGACTTGGCTTGTCTTCTACGCCCTAATCCCCAATCACAGACCTTAGTAATACTGGATTTTAACAACCTGTAAAACCAGGTCAACAGATGTCCATCTATCCCTGTGGCATAGCCATGGAATTCCAACCAGTGGGAGCCTGGCTAAGCCTAGGGAAGCGCAGACCAGGCCGAGGGGGCAGGGCTTCCTTTGGGGGGGCTGAGGGGTGCTTCCTCTGCTGGTATTTGCATCCAAGGGTCCAGCAGGATCTCCTCCAGTGAGGGTCGGGAAGAGGGTTTTGGGTCCAGGCACCGGCGGATTAGGGCACAGCAGTCTGTGGGCCAAGAGGCACAGGGGAGATTTGCAATTAGTAGGAGTAACAGTACCTTGGAAGGATGAAATCTGCTGGGCTGGGATCTGTGAGGGCCTCACCTGGGGAGACGTGGGCAGGAAAATGGAGCTCAGCCTCCAGAATCTCCTGGTCTCTCTCAAAGGGTATGTCCCCACACACCATGTCATAGAGAAGGATACCCAATGACCAAACAGTAGCTGGGAGGGCATGGTACTGATGTCGAGAGATCCACTCTGGAGGGCTATATACTCTTGTCCCTGCACAAAAAGCAAGAGTCAAGTCATTCTGATGCTGCCCTCTTCTAGCCCAGTATCTCTGTAAATATAACATCATAGTCCCATCTCCAAAAAAAGAGCAGTTAAATAAGAGAGCCCCCTTGACAGAATAAAATCACTTAAAAAGTAACAATAGAGCATGGCATATTAGTATAAGTCTGTAATCCCAGATATTAAGGAGACTGCAGCAGGAGGATAGCAAGGCCAACCTCAACAACTTAGGGAGAAATTGGCTCAATATATAAACAGAAAGGGCTGTGGATGTAGCTCAAGTGTAGAGCACCACTGCAAAAGTAACAGTAGAATCCTCTTACCAAAAATAAAATAACTCATAATAACAATATCCCCTCATTAGATTAAAAGCCCAGGATGATTTTTGGATCAATATAAGATAGACTTTTTATGAGATGGCCAAGGATGAGACTCCTCAGTATTAGAAATCAAGAACCTTATAAAGGTACAATATAGGTCAAGTATTACAAGAAAACCCACCACTGGAGCTCAAGGTGAGAAAGTCAGAAGCACAAAGGTTTACAAAAAAAAAACCATGATTTAGGGAAGCCTTACCATCAAAATCAGTGTAGGGTTCATCATGAAGCAGGGCACCAGAGCCAAAATCAATGAGTTTGGCACAGCCCCGGCGGAGGTCTATCAGGATGTTCTCATCCTTAATGTCACGATGGACAACTCCACGGGTATGGCAGTGTTGGACAGCTGCCACTACCTGGCCAAAAAAGCAGCGACTTCGGCTTTCACCAAGTGGGCCCTTCTCTGTGATGTAGTCAAAGAGATCCTGGGCAGGCAGAGGCCTCTCAAGGACCAGCATGAAGCCCTCTGGTGTCTCAAACCAGTCAAGGAGGCGGATCACACCAGGGTGCCCACTGCCTTCACCCACCTTCCATAGCAGTGCCACTTCCAGGGGGCATGTGACCGAGTCTGACTGGAGGTGAAAAGGAGAGAAAATATGTGTTGAACAGGGAAAAGCAGTTGGTAGAAGGGAATGTAGCAGAAAATAGGCTTTCATAAATATGAAGTATTTTGCCTAAATATCTAAAATTCGAACTGACATATGGGTGTCCAATATTTATTTCAGATAGTTTATGATGATTAACTGCAAAGGACCTGCCAAAGAATAAATACTCAATGTTATTGCGATAACTTAACTGTAACCAAGTACCTACAATTGCTCAATAACCCTCCTAAGCCCTGTCAGGCAGTGACTGTCAGAAAGAGCCTTCCTGCCTGAGGGGGGCCCTCTACCGGCCATGCCAATGACTTGCACAGCTGCAGACGTTTTTCTCACGGAGATGCACATTGCTGCTACTGCGCAGGTGCAAGCTCTCCTTGTGGGTCTCACGGCATGCGCAGGCGCAGTCTCCTAAAAGCCCGCCAGAGGGCGCTTTCGCTTCTACAGCTTGCACAGACCCGCCCTTATGTCCGTTAGAGCGCTAACGGCGGCAGAAGAGAAGCAGCCAGCATCACCATGGCAACCAGTGACCTCTGCCCTTCTTTCCCCTCCAGCATGCCCTGTGGGCAGCCCCCACAGCAGCTTTTAAAAGGGGGATGAGAAAAGAGTTGGAGGGGAGAATCTAGAGCTCTGGGGAAACTGAGGTGAATCAGAACTGTATGTCACTCCAAGGTAGTAAACATGGTCTGGTGGAGCGTTCTCACGGTTACAGGGCCCAGGGACTATACATCCTTTAGAAAAAGTGGGGGGGATTTCATCATTAGTGAAGGAGTCAATAAGAGAAGCACACCAAGGATACTTACCAAGGAAGACCAGCCCAACACACGATTCCGAGGAATCACTTTGATGGCCACCTGGAGAAGTGGGCTGAGGTAAGGGGGCCAGCAGGTGACCCTCAAATCCCTCCCAGTCCAGAGACTTGAAAACCTCCAATAACTCTCCCAGCACCCCAGTATTTCTGGTCCCCGGCCACACCACAGCCCACAATGAGCCAGGACTAATACCCTGCCCCACAAGACTCCCCCCCAAACCAAGTTCACCTCTCCCACCATCCCTAGCCTAGGGATCTCTTCTCAGGCATCGGGACCCCTCAGCTTCCAGGGATTTGGTTGTACATTTTCTTCATATTCTATATTTGTTTTTCCGCATTGAAGATTGAACCTAATCATGCTGGGCAAACACTCTACCAATAAGGTATAGCCCAAGCCCTGAGGTGGAAATTTCGTGATGCCTCAAGCCCTCAAATTTCCTTCCTATCTCCAGGACACCAACTCTGCACCAGGGTTCTGGTCCTCAGGACTTCACGTCTACCTCCAAGATCCCCCAGATCTCGTGTCTAGGCCCCCACCTTCCCGTACATGCACACATTCTCTAGGTCCTGGGGTCTAGTGTCCTCGAGTGCACACTCTCCAGTCAAACTCCTTGGACCTCCTGATTCTCCCCCCCTGAAATCTGGCCCCCCATACCCACCTGGACCGCGACAGACGCGCACGCGCGCTCACACCCCCAGCAACCCGAATCCTGGTCTTCATGACCCTACTAGACACATTGCAGGCTCTCTCTGGGTCATCTAACATCCTATAGTCCCAGGATCCCCGCCCCCGCCAAATACACCTGACCCTCCCAAGACCCTCAAGGTAGATACCTGGAGTCGATCTGTGATGCGGTGTCCCGCGAAGACGGTGCCAAATCCCCCCTTCCCCAGAAGGGGGCCGAGTCGATACTCGGCCTCGAACGCTTCCCGATCCTTGCCTCCTACGCAGGCGGAGGCGAGGGAGTCAGGGTGGCTGCGTGCTAAGCTCACCCGTGATTCCCTCCCCCACGCACTGCCACCCACCATTCCAGCCCACCCCACATGGACGCAGTAGGGGAGGTTGCGCTCACCTGGCGGCTGCGTGGGGGTCACAGGGGGCGCAGGAAGCCCTTGCAGAGGTTTGTTCAACATGGAGGAGGTGCTGCGCAGATTGAGCCCGCTGAATCCGCTAAGCCCGCAGGGCGTAGAAGCCCGGGGCAGCGGGGCCGGAGAGCCAGGGCTGGGGGGCGCCAGGGTGGAAGGCAGGGAAACTGGTGGCCCGGAAGCGTCCGCAGACAGCGCAGCGTTAAGATTCGCCGCGCGCGCCAGCCCCAACGCTACTGAGCTGGGGCACGCGCCTCCCGGGAGAGTCGCCCTGCGCGACAGCTCCGCCCACCTGGCTTTGATCAATCCGGACGCGGCACCTGCTGTATCCTAGCCAATCGGAGCCAACCCTTATTTGCATACCACCCGCAATGTTTCAAGTGCCCCCTTATGCAAATACAAGCCTGGTTCTTCCATGGAGGCGGGGCTTGCATGCAAATGATGGGGGCGCACACGGAGAGGAAACCGGTTCTGGGAATCCCTTTGCAGCAACCGCGTTTGTTTTGGTTGTTGCGCGAGGTTGTTGTTGGTGGGGGTGTGTGTATGTGTGTACACTTAAAAAACTGCGCAGCCTCCTTTCCCAGGAAGCTGCTTTGCCGCCGCCGCAGCGTCGAGATTAGCGCAGAGATAACGCCAGACAGTCTTTTAAGAATCCGAGCCTGGGGCTAACTAGGATCCTGTCTAGAAGAGTGCTTCTCACCCAGGACCATTCCTCCAGGCGACCATTGGCCCTGGCCTCAAAACTGAAATCAGGCCCCTAGAAGAACCTGTCCAGTTTCCAGGGAGGGATAACACTTGACTACTGTTATGGACAGCACACCCCTCAAAGGCCAGAGTTCAGGTGCCCAGACTACAAGGTTTTTGCAGCCTAGAACCTAATCAGACCTGAAACAGCCCTGGGCCCAGTCCGGAAGCCTGCAATCTAGAACAGCAGGGGGTGATTATTGGGGGGGATTGTGCTTCCCAGTGAGAGAGGGAGGGGCTAAAAGACCTGGAAAAATGCTGGTGTAGAGAAGCAGTTAGACAGCTTTTGGCACAAATTTGTGAAAATGGTTAGAGAAGGCCTCACACGCCCCAGGAAGACAGACATGCACTCCAAAGATACAAAGAATCAACATGAGACATCAACACATTCATGTAAATTTGTCATAGGCACACATACAGACATATGTCAAAAAATGATGTCCAGAAATGCGTTACCAAAAGAGGCACTCCAGGAGACCTCCAATGCCATGTAATGACACAAATGTCCTGCCAGACACTGACAAAATTTGCCATATATTAGTACCTGGCACCATCAGATACCAAAGACTTGTACAGTCCCAGAAATGAGGGACTCAGAGTCTGTCACAAGAAGATACACAGATGCTCTAGACACACACATGTTGTTCAAAGGGAGGCATGTGATCTGAGAGCCATATAAGCAGTGTCACAAAAGTGGACATAGACTTGGTCACAGACACACAGCCTTGTCACTGAAACAAATTGTCCAGAAATAGCTACCTAGAATCTGTCACAGGAATATAAACGGACATCCACCCCAGACAGAAAGCACAGATGCACTGTCACAGACCCACGCAGACATGCACTCGTCTCTGATACAGACACAAACTGTCAAGAGTCCTACACAGTCACCATCTGACACACCTGGAAACAAGCCCTCATCACAACACACGACTGGAAATACTGAGATACAAGTGAAGACTTGGGACTCACCACAGTCACACAGACAACACTCAAAAAGCAAACACATCAGGGCTGGGATGTATTTCAGTGGTAAATCGCTTGCTTCACATTTGCAAAACCTTAAGCTCGATCCCCAGTTCAAAAAAAAAGCAAATGCATGTGCGCTCCCTTGTTGATCCAACAATACTAGGTTCTAGGGGTCCACTATAAGCCTACCAGGCTTTGATGGGGATGTGTATCTTAATAAACACAGACAAATCAAGCATCACAGTGCCTGCCCAGGAAGTTTTATTTCTAGTACAGCTATTGGGGATATTTGTAGAGAGAAGTGAGAATGTGAATGGGAGTCATTCAGGGCACCTCAGAAGGTGACCCTTTGTCTTTAAAGACAAGTTGGTACCTGCAGGCAGAAGTCAAGGAAACTGGACAGAGTGGCAAGAAGTAGGCAGAGGTCAAACGGTGCTGGAACTTCCACAATGGGATAATTAATATGCACTAACATTTGTGCTCTCAGAATGTGCCAGGAACTGTGCGCAGTAGTGAATCATGTTGACCATACACATTCTCTGTTGATGCTCACAATCAGCATGAGGTAGTAGATGCTAGTAACCCTTGTAGAGCAGATGGGACAGGTGAAATTCTAGAGAGCCCAAAGCGATACAGCTAGAAAACTGAGGTAGGTTTCCAACCAACCCTCTTAACATACTCATGCTTGACCATTGTATTCCAGACACCCCACACAGCCACTCAGCCAGCTATGCCCTCACCTGCACGGCCAGACACAAACAGGGACCCCATTATTGAGGCACAGCAGAAAAGATACTGTTTCGAGAAAACCTGGGGGACTGGGGTCCAGTCAGCCTTTTCCACCTTGGCTTTACCTCTAGTAGGGGCAGGGACAGAGGTGTCAAGAAGATTGGAGAATAAGAACAAAAATGTATTTAGCTCATTTATCTCCCAACTTCTAAAACCCAGAGGGAAAGGCTTCTCTGGTCACTTCTACCCAAACTCATGTTGTTAATGAAGTGTCAGTTGTGCATTTCCAAAGAATTTCCTCATCAGATTATTACAAGAAAGAGCAAACATTGATGGTGAGAGATGGGGGCAGGGTAGTTGGAATTTGGACAGGAAATTCAATCCCTGGTCTTCAGCTCACAGTCCCCTGCTCCCATCCCCCCAACCCCCCAGGAAATAAGGCAAGCAGGGACTCCATCAGCAGACAAAGAAGGAGTTTTTTTTTTTTTCTTATGGTAACAAGCACAGGAGGAGGCTTGTTTTTAAGATAGGGTCTCCCTAAATTGGCCAGACTGGCCTCAAAGAAACGTCCTGCTTTAGCTTCCAGATAGTTGGGACTAAGGGCCCATACCTGGCCAGAAGGAAATTTAATAAGAAAATCAAATGTGAACCCTGGGCTCTCACACTGACCTTACTGGAGAGCATGGGGACCTCAGAGGCCAACTCAAGCCCTGTGCCATCACCACTTTTCCCCAGAGGCCCCCCCCACCCCCTGCCCCACACAGAACAGAGCCGCTCAGGGAAACTGACATTTGGTTTTATTGTGCCAAGGACATTACAGATGGCAAATCTTGTCAACACCTGCAGGGCACGGGTGCCCCATCTGCTGAGGCTGCTCCCACTCCCTATACTCAAATCCTGGGTGGTGGCCACAGATGCCCCCCACCCCAAGATTCCAAAGAGACTAGTGGTGGTGGTGGTGGAAGCAAAAGGAATGCAGCAAGGTCAGGGTCTCATTGTCCAAAGCCAGTCTGCCACCTGCCACCCCCCACCCCCAACCCCAGCCCTGGCTCACTCTAGATTCTCTGTTGACCTCCATGGAGCTGGAGACCAGAAGATGGTGATAACCCACATCTTTGTGCCCCCTCCATGCCCCATGGCCAGCCTGCCTGCCCCGAAACCAGAGAGATGCGTCCTCACAGAGCCAATGCTGTTGTCTATATATCATTTTTGATTGGTTGATTTTATAAGATAAAAGTACATTTTAACAAAGAAAAATTCGACATGGAAGGCTCAGACATTCTTGGGGTACTGGGAATTTTCCCACTTCTTCCTCCCACCTCCCTGGCATCATTGTTGGGGGAAGGGTAACAAGTTTATCTGATCTCAGAAGGAAAGAAGGGTGGGCAGGCAGGAGAATTCTCTTGAGTGTCTCTCTCTTCTGGGGTTGCCTGGCTGCCAGGTCTGTTCTCTGTGTGCCTCTCGCCTACCTTCGGCACCCTTGCCCAAGTCCCCTGTGGAATGCAGGGATGATGCTGTGCAGGGGGCAACAGGGCACTTCAGCTGGCGGAGACAGGTGGTGATGGTAGCAATGAGAAGGAGCGCAGGGATGGGCCAGCCAGAGGGAAGTAAGGAGTAGGGAAGAGGGGAGAGAGGAAAGAACAGAAGGAGGCAAGAGGAAAGAAAGCCAAAGAAGGTGGGGTGGCACCAGAGGGCAGGAGTAGGGGATTGGGAGATGGTATCCAGTCCCTGGTTCTCCATCAACTCTTGTCTGGGGGTGGGTCTCTGTGCACTTTGTTTTTCTTCATACTGTCTAGGTATTCCTGTTGGGACACTGCCAGCACCGATGCTAGGATCTCATCGTCATCCCAGTCATTCAGACCTGCTGGGCAAGAGGAAAAGGAAAAGAATGATGGGGCACCCCAGCCTGCCTTCCCTCACCCTTTATTGATTCTTGGCTCTAAGAAAGCCCATTCAGGCCCCTGTCACTCCCAGGCCTTGGCTATGATACAGAAGGCTTCCCTAAGCCTGTGAAACTCTGCTAGATCCCTTCTAAGGAAACCCTCCTGGGCCTGAAAATCTCCCTTACTGTCTTTTTTTTTTTTTTTTTGTACCAGGGATTGAACTCAGGGGCACTCAACCACTGAGCTACATTCCCAGCCCTTTTTATTTTGAGAAAGGGTTGCTTAGGGCCTCACCTGGTTGCTAAGGCTAGCTTTGAACTGGCAATCCTCCTGCCTCAACCTCCCAAGCCCCTGGGATTATAGGTCTGAGCCACCATGCCCAGCTTCTGACTTCTTTTCTTGGATGAGCCAGAGGTTCCAGAAACCCTTTCTTAGGACTTGCTGCTGCTTCCATTCTCTCCCCAACTTCCAGCTGGCCCCTGTTCCCAGAGGAGGCTTACCAAAGGCAGAAGGGGACATCTGCTGAATGAGGGCCCGGCACTCCAAAGCAGGGTAGAGGGACACAAGGGGGGAGGTGGCCCGGTCAGCCCCTGCCGAGAACTGACTGCTTGTACCTGGGGCAGATGGACAGTCTGAGGTAGGGCCCAAGACCCAGACAAGGCTTCCTGAGCCTAGCATGCATCCTGTAAGCAAGTCACTGACCTGGTGCACAGGGTGAGGGAGGTTTGGCAAGAGCTAAGACAGTGCCTGGGGAAGGGGGCTTGATGCCCAGCTCAGCATGCAGCTCAGGGTGCTCTGGCGATGAGGCTGAACTCCGCTGCCGTGGGGACCGACTGGTCCATTCCTCTAGGCCACTGGATGCCGCTGCTGTGGCCGAACTGCATGTGGCACTGGCCTTCCGGGGCTGCAGTGGAGAGGGAAAAAGCAGTGAAGACCAACACTTTCTAAGTCCATTCTGTGCCCAAGCATCAAGTACTCACTCTCTTCCCAAGATCTTGACTATGATACAGCTTCAGTGTGTGGCACCATCATTACCCCTATAGTGGACTACAGGGCACCTTACAGCACACAGAATAAAATCCTTAACCCCACTCTCTCACACCCTTCCAGACAACTAATAGGAAATTCTACTCACTCTCTTTCAAAACAGAACCTGAATCTAATCCCTTCTGACCACTTCCACTGCCAGCATTTTCACCAATCACCTGGACAGTAGCTTCCTCCTTGCTGGTACTCTGTTTCCCGCTCTCCAGATTCCAGTTCTGTACTCAGCAGTCAGGGGGATCCTGTTATGTCCTAACTTAGATCTGTTCACAACCCTCCCATTGTTCTTGCCTCCCAGAATGCATAAGCCCCTATCCAACTTGGCTCCACCGCCTCCAACTTTATCCTTCATTACATTCCATTCAGCTACTCTGGCCCGCCTCTGGGCTGTCTGAATCACAACAGGTGTGCTAGCCCCCTCCCTTCTCCTGATTGTGTGCTCAGCTGAGTAGCTCACCTTCTGCAAGCTCTTGCTCAAATTTCACTAGCTCTCAGCCCTTCCTGACCACAGTGTTTTAATACTGTGAACTCCCACCTATCCCCACTCAAACCTACTCATCCCCCTTATCCTAGCTCTGCATTTTTCATCAACTAATTTATGTTTATTTATTTAACTCTCAGCTAATTTATTCATTAAAATTATTTTGTTTCACTACAAAAATGTGAGCATCAGGGATTGGGCATTGTGGAGTGCTTGCCTAGTGTGTGAGTCACTGGGTTCAATCCTCAGCACTACATAAAATAAAAAAAATAAAGGTATTATGGGGCCAGGGTTGTGGCTCAGTGGTAGAGCACTTGCTGAGCATGTGTGAGGGGCACTGGGTTCAATCCCAGCACCACATACATACATACACACATAAAATAAAATAAAGGTATTTGTCCATCTACAACTAAAAAAATATTTTAAAAAATGAAGGCATGGGCTGCGATGTGGCTCTGTGGTAACACGCGTGAGGCACTGGGTTCAATTCTCAGCACCACATACAAATAAATAAAGGTCCACCAACAACTAAAAAATAAATAAGAATACAAAATTAAAAAATAAAGAATTCATAAGTAAAGGTATTATGTCCATCTACAACTAAAAAAAATTTTTTTAAAAATGTAAGCCTCACACCAACAGAGATCTTGGCCTGCTGGGTTCACCAACATATCCTCATTCACTGACAATAACACCTCCTGGCACAGACCTGCAATAAATGTTTGTTGAACAAATTACTCAGGTCTTGTCAACATCTACCATCACTCTGAACTCCTTGTGATTCCTCAGATGCCTGTCTGCCCTGCCTTTCCCCTGCCCTAACAATTCAACCTTCCTCTTAAGAGGTGACCAGATCCCCTACTTCCACTGGTGTCACTGCAAGGATCATAGGCCTCACTAATGGGGTCTTCCTTAACGCACAGAATCACTGAAAGCATAGCAGGCAATATCTAATTTTGCATTCCTCAGCACAGAGTCTGGCACACAAAGGCATTCAATAAAACTTGTCTCTCTGCAGTTATTCATTGCTCCTTCATGTTATCAGGAGCAATGGCTGCTTTCCCTCACTCCTTAAGAGCGTGTTCTGCACAAGTGTTGAGAGTTAAGGCACAATGCCAAAACTAGGGTCCAAGACAAGTTACAGACGAGCCTGGGAGTTGCTCGTCCTCCCAGATGTCAAAACTGCTTAATTTTTTTCCTGCTTATTTGGGGGCAAAGCATGTGAAGTAATGTTTTCGTAGCCAAGCCAATGACATGACCTACCTGACTGGGGCCGCGAACCTGGCGGGCCTGTTTCTCCTGATCCCTCAGCCACTGCAGGTAAGATTCCCGAGCCACCTGTTCCTCTATGGCCTCATTTGTTGCCTCCCAGTCTGTGGCCCGTTTCTTGTCTTCCAACATTTGCTGTTCAATCCATGATTCCTCTGATGTTTTTATGGCATTCTTCATCAGGGACTGCTCTGCAAACTGCAAGGGGAAAGAAGTAAGGATATGGGGTGATACGCTGAACCTGGCCAAGAACCAGAACAGGTTTAGGGAGGTAGGCCCACAGGCCCAGAAAACAGAAGAGAGGAAGGGAGGTACTCCCACAAAGCACTCCTCAGCAGACTGCAGAGACTGGGAGAAAGCAGACTTGTTTTGAGACCTGTTATTCCAAACTCCTATGCTCAGAAGTTTTGGCCCCACAGTGCGATATCTTAATTGAGGCACTAATAAGTCTGGGGCTGTAGGTGCCTTCAAGCATAAGCCTTAACTTAAATAAGTCCCATCCAATAAAGGCCCTTTTTCACAAAGCAAGTCCTTCCTCATATAGGCCTAGATGGGTCAAAGAGATAAAATGACCTGAAAAATGAGTTGTGTAGACACAGGGTGGAGGGAGTAGTCAAGTATGTAAGGGGCTGGGGAAGCCTTGTGGCTGTGTTAGAGAGGTGGGGACAGAACTGGCATGGGGTGGACACTATGATTGATAGGGCAATGTATGAAGCATGTTACATGTCAAGCTAAGAGATATGATAGCATCATAAAAATTGAAATAATAGGGGCTGGGATTGTGGCTCAGTGGTAGAGTGCTCATCTTGCATGTGTGAGGCACTGGGTTTGAGCCTCAGCACCACATAAAAATAAAATAAAGATATTGTGTCCAGTGTCCATCTACAACTAAAAACTTTATTTTAAATTGAATATAAAATAACAGAGTATATTCCAGGAGCAATTTAAATATTGCTTCATGAAACTTCAGTTAACATTTGGTTTTTTTTTTTTTTTTTTAGTTTTAGGTGGTCACAATATCTTTATTTTTATGTGGTGCTGAGAATCGAACCCAGTGCCTCACGCATGCTAGGCGAGTGCACTACCACTTGAGCCACATCCCCAGCCCAAGTTAACATTTTTTTAAATACTTTTTTTTTAGTTGTCAATCGGCATTTATTTATTTATTTATTTATTTATTTATTTATTTATTTATGTGCAGTGCTGAGAATCGAACCAAGTGCCTCACACATGCTAGGCAAGCACTCTACCACTGAGCCACAACCCCAGCCCCTAGTTAACATTATTTTAATGCATGTATACTTACCACACACAAAGGCTGGGGTTGTAGCTCAGTGGAAGAAAGCTTGCCTAGCATGTGTGAGGCACTGGGTTTGATTCTCAGCATCACATACAAATAAATAAAATAAAGGTCCATCAACAACAATGCTGCTACACACCTACCAGAATGGCTAAATTCCAAAACAATATAAGATAAATTTCTAGGAAGAACGTGAAACAACAGGAATTTTCATTCATTATTGTGGAGATGCAAAACTGTGCAGCCATTTTGGAAGATAGTTTTGGCAGTTTCTTGCAAATCAAAACATGCTCTTATAGTCTAGCAATCTCGCTCCAAGATATTTATTTACACAACTGATCTAAAAACTTATGTCCACACAAAAACCTTTGTACAGCATTTTACAGCACCTTATTCATAATCATCAAAAGCTGGAAATAATCAAGACTGTCTTTCAATAGATGATTAAAACAAACTGTCATGCATCCATAAATGGAATAGTAAGTGATAAGAAACGACCTAACAAGTTATGAAAAAACATAGAGGAATCTTAATGCTTGCTGATAACTGAAAGAAGTTTTTAAAAATATTTTTTGTTGTAGATAGACACAATATCTTTATTTATTTGTTTTTATGTGATGCTGAGGATCAAATCCAGTGCCTCACAAATGCTAGGAAAGCGCTCCACCACTGTGCTACAACCCTAGCCCCAAAGAAGCAATTTGAAAAGGCTACATATGGGGGCTGGGGTTGTGGCTCAGTGATATAGCACTTGCCTAGCATATATGAGGCAATGGGTTCAATTCTCAGCACCACGTATAAATTAATCAATCAATCAATTAATTAAAGGTTCACTGACAACCAAAAAAATATTAAAAAAAAAAAAAAGAAGCTGGTCTGGGGTTGTGGCTTAGCGGTACAGCCTAGCACTTGCAAGGCCCTAATTCTACAACACTAATTCTAAAAGAAAAAAAAAGGCTACAATTTTATGATTCCAGTTACATGACATTCTGAAATGGGCAATACCTGCCAATAAACAGATCAATGGTTGCAGGAAGGGGAGGAAGGGAGAAGCAAACATAAGGAGCATAGGAAATTTTAAGAGTGATGAAACTACTCTAAATGATCTTGTAATGCACGGATACATGAAGTTGTTAAGCATTTGTCAAAACCCCTCGAAATTTACAAAACAAAGGCTAAAGCTTAATGTATGCCGATTTAAAAAAAACAATCAATTAGGAGGTGGGGAAATTCCACCAAGGAATGCAGAATTTGACAAAAGAATTCACAAATGAATTACAAATGTATGCAAGGACCTGGGGAAGAGGTTGGAGGCCCAAATCACTTTGGAAATGAATGGAATCTGTAAAACCAAAGACAAAAGGAACTGTGCATATCATTGTGCTCTATTCAAGTAGCAGATTAGCGAATGGTTGACGAGTGAAGCCAGGCTTTCTCACCAGTGGAGTAAGAATTTACTGATGAACAATGGTAGAAGGCTAAAATAATACACAAGGCAAACATATAAGTGGGAGATATCAATAAAAACTCAAGTTCAGGGCTGGAGTTGTAGCTCATTGGTAGAGTGCTTGCCTGGCACATGTGAGGCACTGGGTTCGATCCTCAGCACCACATAAAAATAAATTTTTAATAAATATTGTGTCCATATATGACAAAAATTTTTTAAAAACCCTCATGTTTAAGATTACTGTCCATGGGCTGGGAATGTGGCTCAAGCGGTAGCGCGCTTGCCTGGCAAGCGTGCGGCCCGGGTTCGATCCTCAGCACCACATACCAACAAAGATGTTGTGTCCGCCAATAAGATTATTGTCCATTCAGATGGTTACATACAGAAATACTTATAGATTATATGTGTATATACATATACAGATTAGTATACACACATATATATTTCCAGGGCTCCTTAGAAAAATTGCTGTTTCTAGGACTAGGACAGGAAATATAAAAGATGAACCTGGAACACCTCATAGCACCAAAAAGTAAGGAAGTGTTTTTTTAAAAAAAACTTTGCAATAGGGGTGGGGGTGGGGTTTGTGTGTGACTCTCTGGTAGACCTCTTGCTTAGCTTGGAAGACCTTGGTTCCATCACCAGCACCACACACAAAAAAAAATGTGGAACAATTTGAGCAACAAGATAATTAAAATCAAGTTGTATTATAACCCTTAAGTGCATACTGATATAAACGGGTTATTGAATAAATTTATAAATGGGAATAAGAGATCTCTCAATCAAAAGAATTCCAAATAGCCCCAAGGAAGATAGAAGGTAGTCCTCATTCCTTAAATGTGACTTCCTTCCACACAATTCAGTATGAAAGTGGTGGAAAATAGCAACTTTATAGTGTAGGAACCTGACAAACACTACTTCTGCCAGGTGATCAAGGACAACATCCATAGCCATAGTCAGTATATGTCCTTGATATAATGTAACAAGAATGACACTTTACCTCTGTGAGCTTCCTCCCCAAAGACACAACCCCAGTCTAATCATAATATCATCAGAGGGGCTGGGATTGTGGCTCAATGGTAGAGCACTTGCCTAGCACGTGTGAGGCACTGGGTTAGATCCTCATCACCACATAAAAATAAATAAATAAAAGGTATTATGTCCAACTACAACTAAAAAAAATTCTTAAAAAAAACCCCCACACCATCAGAGAAATTCCGTAAGTGAAGCTTCCTACAATACACTGGACCTGTACTCCTTAAAACTGTCAAGGTCATCAAAACAAGGAAAGTGTGAGAAACTGTCACAGACAAAGGAACTGAAGGAGACATAGTGACTTCAGTTAATAATACTGTATTGGTCCACACATTGTAACAAATGTGCCAGAGATGTTCATAATAGTAAAACTGTAGGGGGTGGGGTTAAATGTTAACTCTGTCCTCTTCAATTGTTCTGTAAATTTAAACTGTTCCAAACAATTAAAATACTTTTAAAAACACTTTGCAGTATTTGGGACTAAACTCAGGACCTACTCTTGCTTGCTAGGCAAGTGTTCTACCTCTGCACTACATCCTCAGGCCAAAACATTCAAATTTTGTTTTGGTGGTGCTGGGGATTGAATCCAGAGTCTTGTGCATGTAGGCAAGCATGCTACCAACTGAGCTATATATCCCCAGCCCAAAAACATTTAAATTTTTAAAGAAAGAAAAAGGAAATGAGCAGTGAAACCAGGGAAAATCATAGATGAATTTTAAATGCATAGTGTGAAGTGCAAAAGACAACCTGAAAAAGCTACATACTGGGCTGGGGTTGTAGCTCAGTGGTAGAGTGCTCGCCTAGCATGCATGAGGCACTGGGTTCGATCCTCAGCACCATATAAAAATAAAAAATAAAGATATTGTGTCCACCTAAAACTACGTATTTTTTTAAAACAGCTACATACCTACTGCATGATTCCAATTTTATAACATTAAATAAAAGGAAAAACTTACAGGGTTGAAAAACGGATCAAAAACAAGGAAATTATGAGAAACTGTCATAGCCACAAGGAACTAAAGGGATATGACAACTAAATAAGTAAGGTGGTATGATGGATAGGATCCTAGAAGAGAAAAAACCATCTGAATGGACAATAATCTTATTGGCGGACACAACATCTTTGTTGGTATGTGGTGCTGAGGATCGAACCCGGGCCGCATGGGAAAACTGAAGTAATCTGAATTGTCTGGTCTTTAACAACACATCAATATGGGTCATTAATTATGACAAATGTACTATAACATGATAATGACGGTAGGGCATATGGAAACTCTCTGTAATATCCTTACAATGATTATGTAAACCTAAGACTTTTCTAAAATTTTTTATTTAAAATTAAACAAAAACAAAAAAAAATCCCCTATTCTGGAGGGTTTGTTGGTGTTAAGGTATTTCCTAAAATGAAGCAGAAGCACTTTGTTTGTAGGAAGTGAAACCTGAATAAAAGACCTCAAAATCCTCAGTTGATGACTATTGATGAGAGAGAGGGAGAGAATATGAATGAACACGGGCATCGGCATGTGCTAAAAAAAATATAAAGCTACCTTCTGACACCTACTAGGTGCCAGGCCCAGTGGGAAGTGCTTTCTGTGTATCAGTCAGGCTTCTGCCCAGAGTGCTTATACAATCTGCCCTAGGAGCCACAGTCAGTAAGTGGTGGGCCAGGACAACATTCCAAGTTTCTGTGACCCCTGCTATCTGTAACTTCTGAGTCAAGGAAAAAAATCCATGGGGACATCAAACATGTCCTGGCTTACTATTCCCAAACAGGATTCTACATCCTAAAATGCCAGCCATCACAGGCATACAAGATGGGTAAGACAGCTAATGGACAGGCAAATAAAGACCACAAATGAACCCTGAGAGATATCTACTGTAATTCTCTAATTTCATACAGAGGTGAGACCTCACAGGAGAATGACAGTGAAGACAGGACATTTTTGTGGGCTAGGGGCATTACCAAGACTCCATATCCACAGCCATACTGGGCACAGGGAACAACTTACCCCTGGTTTGAATGATGGCAGACCCAGCCCCACACCAATGGTGGCCTTATTAGGATTCACTACTGAATTATAGTGGATGTTCCGATGGTAGCTGACACGAATGGGTTCATCCTCATTTTGGTGTATCCCATGGAATGTGTTGATAGGTTCTGCAGAGAAAGACAAAGAGGGAGCATCCACAGGGGGCCAGGTATGGCAGGTTCAGATGAGGCACCATTAGTCCCTCACCTACCCACTACAGAAGTACCTGTGCTGTACTGATACACCTCCACGGGACGGTTGTACATCTCTGCCATGGCCTGCATCTCAATATGGTTGCCATGGCAGTTATTTTTCCGTTTCCGGTTGATGTAGGTGGTAAAGTCTTCTGTGACGTAGTTGGAGAAGTAGTCGGCATTCTTCATCTGCACAACAGATTGCAAGATGAAGGTCTGCATGCAGAGGAGATCCTATTGCCCTGCCTCTACCCCAAGGCCTGCCCTCGGTCTCACCAGATAGTCCATGCAGTGCTTTCGTACAACTTCGTGCATGTCCTGGTCTCCATATACCTGGTCGGCTAAGGGGGACAAAAGAAAGGCTGGGATCAGATCTGCCACTGGTTAAGAATTCCAAGTCAAAGAACATCTTTGGGGGAGGGCAGGCTGGAGGATGAGGAAAACTCCCTTTCCTACCCCAAGGCCTGTAGAGTTCTTGCCCTTGGCTGGAATGGGATCATGAGGGATACAACCACAGGTCTCTCAGGCAGATGATTGTTTTAAGGCATGCCTGACTGCTGAAACAAACCAACAACAATCTAAGTCTAACCATTGGCCTCAGGCACCATCCATTCCACACTCCCACCTATATGAGGACACTGAGGCTCAGGGTCAGTCTGTAACTTGCTCTAGGTCACAAAGGGTCAGTCCATGACAGTCAACTCAGGAATTCAGTTTTTCCCACTCCTAGGAGTGAGCATGGCCACTATAGGTTAAAAACAAAGTATAGCTGGGCGGTTCAGCTAAGAGATAGAGTATGCTAATCATAATGCTCCAGGTTTACCACCCAGCACCTCAAAAAGAAAGGTAATGAAAAAGGAAAGAGCTCTGGCCCATCTCTTTCAGATACTAGTGAGCTAACTGGCAAGACAAAGTCAAGTGACCTAGGTGTTCTGAGATTCTGTATGTCTCACCTGTAAAATGTAAACAAGATGGATGATGACCTGGCAGGCCTCTCATGGGGATTAAATGAGACAATAGGTATTAAGTGACTAGCGATGGGTTTGGGACAGAGAAGTGGCTCAGTGAATCAGGGACTCCTCATGGTGAGGCATAAATGTGGGATACTGCAAAGGTGACTGGACTTAGTAAAATCCTTGCAGGAACACACAGTCTATTAAGAAGTTTAAGACACACACATGCACCTAAATTCAGACTAATTCAGGAAAAGCAGCCTGTGGCCCAAATGATCCAGGTGCCACAGGACTTGGTCCAACTAAAGGGAGAAGAAACCAGGTTCCTTCTCCCCTATTAATGATCTTCATACATGCTATTCCCTCTCTTTAGAACATTCTTCCCATCCTCTTCAGTGCCCACTTCTCAAACATCAATATGTTCTTATATTTTTTCTTCTTTTCTTGTGGGGCAGGGCCTTATGCAACAGCTAGGTAAGCCCTTTAACTTGGAGCTACATACCTGCCCCCCAAAACTATGTTCTTCAGCATAGTCCTCACATACACACTCAGGGCACCTCTATCACCACATTCATAAAAAGTGTGAACAAGACTTCAGCCTAAGCACAGTCCTACTGAAGGCAGGAGGCAGCTCCCACTTAAGCCCACCCCCAGCCCTGTGCCAATAAAGAAAAGGAAATCAGGGACAGTTTGCTGAACAGATAGTTTGGGGCGGCAGGCAGGGAGTGCTTCTCCCTAGGAAATTAAAGTGGGCTTGAAGATTAGGTAAGCCTCACATTCACTGGCTGCCACAAAGAGGGAATTTCCCTTTGTTTCCCCAGAGGGGCCACTGCTGTGATGGGATCTCCCTGGGGCACAGGGTCAGGGCACAAAGGGAACACTGCAGAGCTCTTCCATGCCCAGCAGTCTACCTCTCTGAAGATCTGCCAGAAGAAATCCTTTGTTGCCCTCACAGGAGGGTTCTGAGTGATAAAGAGACAAAGGCTACTCTGAGATAGAACCCAGGCCCATGTCTCTCAAGTCCTCCTAAAAGTAAAGAGAACTGAGGAGTTGGGGGTGGGGACTATAAAGGCGGGAAGGGGTAGCCCCTTCACTGATGTAAACAAGGATGTGGCTTCTGTGGCCACACTCCCGCCCCCCCCCCCAGCAGCACTTCCAGCAAGTCACATGTCCTGCACACAGGCTGGGGGCCCCCTGCTGCTGCCTTTCTTAGAAGCCAGGACCACAGAGACCGCTGTGGCTACCCTAGGCTGCTGGAGGAGCTATTTCTGTAGGCTGAGCTTGGGGTGTCTGGAGGCAGTGCTATCTGCAGCTGCAGTAAACAGGAACTGAGATGGGAGTGAAAGAGTTACACAGGGGTCTAACACCAGGCTCAGGGAGACAGGCAGAGGTATTGGAAAACACATATCTCCTACAGAAGGGTCAGTGTTCACTGGCAGGCCTGGGAGATCTATCTGCAATAGTTGGATGCCAGATGTGGGAAAATGGAGGAAAAGAGGGGAGATGGTGGGACAGGAAAGGGAGCTAGGGGAGAACCCCATGAGGGTCTCCCCGCTTTCCTTGCCATTGATCCCTTTGCCTGGCAGAAAGGCCCTGACTCCTCCTAGGTGTGTGGCACTGGACAAGGCCTTTTAGTCTCTCTGGGCTAAAATGCCATCACTCATAAAGTAGAGACTGTAACTCTTTTTCTACCCACCAGGTGTTGTAAGATGACATGGAAAGATTTGCCAAGTACCTGAAGCACAGGAAGATGGTCAACAAACAGGAGCACCATTTGTCATGATGATAATGACTTCATAATATTGCTAGCCACCCACGAGTCAGCCAGAATGCTGCCGGAAATGCTTATTAAGCCCTTCCTCATTTCTGTTGCACTTCCTCCACCAGAGGAAAGCCCCAAATGCAGAGCCCAGGCTGACCCCCCTCTTGCAAGCAAGACTGATTCTCTTCCTTTACTGAATCCAAAGTTCTACAGGCCTACCTTCTGAACACTTCATTCAAAAGTTTAGAAACCAAGCCAGGCATGGTGGCACACACTTTTAATCCCAGTGGCTCAGGAGGCTGAGGCAGGAGGATCACAAGTTCAAAGCCAGCCTCAGCAATTTAGGGAGGCCCTAAGCAACTCAGTGAGATCCTGGCTCTAAATAAAATATAAACAAAGGCTGGGGATGTGGCTCAGTGGTTAAGCACCCTTGGCTTCAATCCTCGGTACTAAAAAGAAAAAAAAAAAACTTTAGAAACGTGCTCTAGAAAAATTAGCTCAGTGGTAGAACACTTTGCCTAGCATGTGTGAAGCCCTGAACTCAATCTCCAGCAACCCCACCCATCCCCCCAAAAAAAAGGAAGAAAAAATGTAGTAACCAAATTCATATCAAACTAATAAGACAGGCTTCCCAAATACAGTCCTAAAGTATGGGCAAGTTACAATACTTCCACACTTATCACAGCTTTTGGGACAAACCCCTCCACACTGATTACAAGCTAATATCCTAATTTTGGAATCATTAATGTGGAAAAATGTGCATCTCTGAACCAAGGAAAAGGCAACAGTGCCTGCCCAACAAAGGATAGCAGGATTTCTTCAGTGATAAAAGCAGGAAAAGCATCCATCTGTCACAGGCGAGAACATTGCAAGCACTTGACATGGATTAGCTTTTCTGACTTTTCTAGCCCCGCCTCCTTCCTATGGAAAGCCCTCCTCCTCCCAGCAGGTTGGCACATGGGGCTGGGGGCCAGGCTGGACTTCCCTGCAGGGGATCCAAGGTGGGGGAAAGAGTGGCCCAATGGACCTGCAGGGGTAGGGGAATTCAGAGAGCTTGTTTTGATAGAAACTGAAACTCCTCCTCTTGCTGACGCTGCACTTGGCCATCTGCACCTGCTCTCCCCTCCCAGGGTCCAGCTGGAAGGGGTCCCTCACCACCCCACCTCTGTTCCCATCGAAAAAACAGGGCTCAGAAATCCTCAGCACAATACAATTGGTTCCGCCAAAGACTTTTCACAATCCCAACTCATTTGATCCTCGCCAAAAAAATCTTCCTTTACCCAGGAGGGACAATGACACAGAAACATGGCACAGCTGGACCAAGATTACACATTTGAAAAGGGGGAGACGGATGAAGATGAGGCCAGGCTGTTAAGGGATAACTGCTGGCTTCAAGTAATACTACCACCCCCTACCCAAGCCAGCCAGTTGTCTCCTTAGCCACCTTACTTTCAAGGGCCAGGCCTGATACTACCTCAATCCCCACATGGCACAAGTAAAACTCAGCTGGAACCCAGGAAAGGCCTGGGAATGGGCAGATTACAAGTATCAGGGGCTGTATCCTTCCCTAGGTCCAGAGGTCTGCATGAATCTTATCCTACACACACACACACACACACACACACACACACACACACACTCTTCTTTCCCTTCTCTGAGCATACAGCAGTACCCAAATGCATGTGAGTAGCCAAATACAGCCAGCAGGGCCTACCAAAGGTAATCTCTGAGACTAAATACAAACACAACAAAAGAAAACTATCACATGTAGCAAGTAGATGACCTTGCCACCAACCAGGGAAGACTGAAAGGTGGACACAATATGAGGCTGTGCAAAACACTCAGGAACCACCACCCCCACTTCCTTCTCAGTCTTTGCCAGGGGTAAGTGGGAGAGGGAATGACTAATACCTCTAACAGATTTGCTTCAACCTCTCACTCTTGCTGCCTGGGGGAAGCCCTTCTTCAGGTTCCTTAAAATGTAACCAATATTTGCCTAGACTTATGTGGAGATGCAAGACAAGAGAACCCGGATTATCTTTCTAAAGGACTTTAAGTACATGGCCCTCCCATTTGCTTTAGAGGTGCCTGGGAACCGCCTACTCCCCAGGTTGCAGCCTGCCTGCCAGAAGAGCTCAGCAAGTTCCACTAAGGACAGAAAAGGAAGCTTGGTGTCTGCAAGGAACCTAAAAACAAACCACACAAACGTGGGTACACACAGCAGCAGTGGGAGACAGCTACCCTGTCTGTTCTCCACTGCAGTCCTGCTCCTGTGGGAACCCTGGCTGCACAGTGGCAAAAAGAAGCCAGGAAAAAGTTCCCAACAGCCTGTCAAGCAGCTGTGATATTATCTAGGCTGTAGCCCCTCTACCCCAATCAACACACCCTGGTAGGGAAAAAGAGAGGAACTCAGCCACCTCAATAGCCTGGTCGCTGAGATATCTGCTCCTTTGCTCAAAGATTCCAGTGGCAAAGATGAAAATATGAAAGGATACAGGGTAGAAAAAGGTCAAAGGAAGCTGGTTACAGGAAGTGGCCCATGGGAATCTTCTGTGGCTTGATTCAAACTGAAACACTGATGTTCTAACACTGGCTATATGAACTAGATAGAACAGGGTTCTGGCTTTCTCTTGAGGCCTCAACCTCCCCATTTATAATACAATCAAAAGTGATCTAAGATCCACCCCTTCTAGATCTGATGGTGTTCCAAGACCAAAACGACCCAGAGGAGTGTTTTGGGGACTCACTGCCATAACACAGCCCACACAGACACATCTATGTGGTCTCTACTTTAATCGATTGGAGGCCAGCACCAGAGCCATGGCCAGAGACAGAGGTTTCTGCTGAGTCAAAGCCACATGGAGAAAGGGAGGGAGGGTGAGAGATTCGGACTCACATTTCTAGGAGGAGGTTATCTGAGCATAGCAGGGGCAAGGTGGGCCACAGGATACATCTGAGACTCAAGACTACCATTTCTACTCCACCCAAGCCTTTGCTGATGCTCAGGAATATGGTGGAGGTGGAAGAGAACTGGGTGCAGTGATGATATTGGTTCACACAGGGTATACCCAGACCTCAGAGGCAAAACAGAAGGCAGAAGGCCACCTGCCTTGGGATTCCCAACAGTAGAGAGTTACATGCTCCTAGCTGGAAGAGATAAAGTCCAAAAGTCAAGGAACACAGCCAAGTCAGGCATTGTGGTATATGCCTGTAGTCCCAGCTACTCAGGGGGCTGAGGAAGGAGGATTGCTTGAGCCAAGGAGTTCAAGATCACCTGGAAAGCATAGTGAGACACCATCTCCCAAAGAACACAAGTCATGGGCTGGGGTTGTGGCTCAGTGGAAGAGTACTTGCCTAGCACGCATGAGGCCCTGAGTTTGTTTCTCAGCTCCACATATAAATAAATAAAATAAAGACCTATTGACAACTAAAAAATATTTTTAAAAAAGAGAACACAAAGTCACTCAGTCAGATGACAACCAAGCTAAGAAGCTATGGTTCATTCCTAAGATCATAGAAAGAATGTGTCCTTTGGACACCTCTGGATTCCCATACCAGCTCTTCCACTAATAACTAAGCTTGCCATTTCCATTTTTTGGCCATGGTAGGGATCAAACCTAGGACACCATACATGCTAGGCAAGTGTTCTACCACTAAGCTGCACCCCCAACCCTCCCAACTCTCCATCTTCTCACCTGTCTCATGGGGTAATAATCCAGATTGTTTTTTAATTTCTACAGTTTTATTTTGTATATACATTTGCTCAACATTGGTGAATTTCTAGGCCAGATTCAGGGAACTGAAGGGCCTTTATAAGTATTTTATATTGTCTAGACCCAAGGTATGCTGCAAACATAGTCTGAAGTAAAATGGGAAATGACATCTTTCTGAAGATAGGCTTAGAAACTTTATCCAGTAAGTTGATGTGTTTCCTTTCTCTGGTAACAGGGCTGACTGATAGCTGGCTGCTAGGCCACCATTTACAGGTATAGCCAGGAAAACAGGGTACAGACCTAAAACAAAACCAACAAGTCCACCCCGTGCCACGGTACAGGTTTCACAATTCAAATCACCTGTACTCAAAGGTAAACTTACAAAACCTTTGAAAGATGCAGTCACTGCCAAAAATGGGAGCACTGCCATTGGTAAGCCAGCAGCTATTCTGGCCTGTGTTACATGCAAGACACACCGAAAAAGACTGCTTGCTATTTTATTAGGCCACAAAGAGCAGCGTTAAATCCAATATACATGGATCCATGTTCAAGTAGATTCCTTTCTGCTCCTGGTAGTTGTTCAGTAAGCATAAAGAATGAAGCTGAATGCCTGATACACAAAAGTGGTCAAGGAAAAAACATAGTGACCTCTAAGTTTGCAACATACCCAACTCCAACCCTCAGTTATATATTCCTTCCAACTATTCAATGCATGGCAGGAAGTCAGAGCATGCAGACCTTCACACCAGAGCCTAAGATGACTACCATCTGTCCTTGCAGAGGCTAGACTAGAAACCTGGGGGGAAAGAAGGCCTGGGGACAAAGTCCCCTTCCCAGGCACATGTATTGTGTACTCTGCACCAGGGAAACCTCTAAATGAGGCCTAGAGACCAGGGCCTACGTACTTCTGGAGAGGCCCTGGGACTTCTGAGGTTTTACAGAGAAAAGCTGAGGGCAGCCCAGTCAGGGGAAATGTGTAGCCATAGTGCTGATAAGGAAAGGCCTTCAACCTGCTGTGGTCAGCTCTTCCTGTAAGCTCGGGCCCCTTACTGGAAGGCACCAGTGTGTGTGTGTGTGGGGGGGGTTTGTGTTTGGGGAAAATAGCCAGATAGATACATATGCATGTACACTGTTTTGTGTGTGCATGGTGGGGGTTATTGGGGAGTGAATCCAAGAGTTCTCTACACCTCCAGCCCTTTTTTACTTTTTGAGACAGGGTTTAACTTAGTTGCTAAGGCTGGCCTTGAACTTGCTATCCTCCTGCCTTGGCCTCCCAAATAGCTGAGATCATACGCATACACCACCACACCTGGGCAAACACTGATCTTGATATGGGTTACTGCATACAGTAGATTCTCACTAGCTCCAAGGACTACTTCACTGATTACCCAAGACTCAGATGCTTAACCCTACCAGCCACTACCCTGCTTCTCCTACATCTACCCTGAGTTCTTTTTCTTTTTTCTTTTTTTTTTTTTTTGGTACTGGGGATTGAACCCAGAAGTATTTAACCATTCAGAACCATATCCCCAGACTTTTTTGTTTTTTTACTTTGAGACAGGGTCTCACTAAGTTGCTTAGGACCTAAGTTGCTGAGGCTTTGAACTTGTGATTCTTCTTTCTTGGCCTTCTGTGTTGCTGGGATTACAGGTGTGCAACACTGCCATTAGCCAGCCCAAGTTCTTAACACAGGGCCTGGCCTCTAACAACCCACCACCTATTCTTTATCTTTTTTTCCCCCCAAGATGCTTCCAAACCCATGGATCTTTCTCTAGGAAACATCCTAGGGAGAACTTTAGCCAGAGGGATAAAAAGACTGGGTTTTTCCCCCAGCCCAATAGAACATATTATTGCCTGGACTGCTTCTGCTTGGTTATTAGGGAGAGGTAACCAGTCCTCCCCCTACCCTTTCAAAATTTTTGACTCTGAGGCACCACTGAAAACAGTATCTGGGCTTTATCAATGCTATTGTGTTCCATGAAGGTCTACTATGTGTCAGGTACTAGAGGGATTTACCAAAAGTAACATCATTAAACCATTACAACTGTGGGGTCTTTTAGCCCCATTTTCCAGCTAAGAATGAGGCTTAGGAAAGAGCTGCCTGCCAAAAGTCACACCAAGAATCAGTGGCACAGCCAAGAGTGTTGCCTGAACCAGTCCAACCCACCAGTAGATATGGATGGTCCCCAGAAACAGAGAATATAGCTTATACAGAAGGAACTTGAGGAGCCTTTGAAAACACCACCACTTCAACGATTGGGAAACAGAGGCTAAGGGCCAGAGAGCTCTTATGAGGGCTAGAACTAGAATCCAGGTCTTCTGATTCCTATCAGAGGGCACTCCTTGGGAGAGGAAAACGTTACAATATTCCCAGTTTCCCTTAATGGCATGGGACCTCATGACTTCTTGTTGGGTTCACATTCAGAGCTAGAAAGACCACAAAGATCCAGCGCAGGCTGGCTGGCAGATGATATTAAATTATTAATTGTGTTAGGTACAATAATGGCATTTTGATTATGTTAAGAAAGCAAGCCTGGGGGCTGGGGATGTGGCTCAAGCGGTAACGCGCTTGCCTGGCATGCATGGGGCGCTGGGTTCGATCCTTAGCACCACATAAAAAATAAAATAAAGATGTTGTATCCACCGAAAACTGAAAAATAAATATTAAAAAATTCTCCTCTAAAAAAAAAAAAAGAAAAAGAAAGCAAGCCTGTATCTGTCAGAGAAGCATACAGTAATATTTACAGATGAAATGATCCAATGTCAGGGTTTATTTAAAAATACTCTTGTTTCAAGGGAGTGAGAAAGAGTGGGTGAGGATGAAACAAGGCTAGCCATGTGTTGATGACTACTTTGAAGCAGGATGATGTGTACATAAGGGTTCACTATTTTACTTTTGTTTAAGTTAAAAAATAAAACTAAATATCTAGTTTGACACACACATACACATACACATACACACACACACATACACACAAGGAATGGAAACCTCAAATACACCAGAAATAGGGGGTCTGGGTGCAAACCCAGGTATTCTATATCTCAGAGTGCCAGCAATGTGCTGTGGTTAAGAGCATGGGCCTCAGACTGATCTATTCCAGGATCCAAATGCTTAATCTACCACATAATATATGTGTGACCCTGAGCAAGTTACTTGGATCCCTGAGCTACTTTCCCCATCTGAAATATGGAAGCAATGATAGTTCCTATGCTCACCTAGCTTGGTAGAGTATTAAAACAATTTCTTATAGTGTCAGCAGAGCAATCTGTTCCTAATTGATGTTATTGTTCTTTATTACTATCACTCCTGTTATTATTACTCTTGCACCACCAGACTCTCTCATGACCCAGGGATAGAGGCAGGACGCTAATTTGAGGCTGGGGCCTAGAGACCATAATAAAATTAGCCTACTCCACCTCAAACCTCTCTCGGTGTCTACTCCTGACAACTGGGACACAACTCAGGGGCAGCCCTAGGCCCTTTAAGGGCTGAGGCACAGACTCACCTACAGCCCGAAATAGACAGGCGCCGTCCTCCTTCATCTGCTTGATGATGAAGCCTTTCTTGTCCCGTAGGGCCTTTTCAAACCAGTGCTCCTGCTGGAGGGAAGAGGTGGGGGTCAGCAACAGGGAATTCCTGCACCACCTCCCCAGGGCCCTTCCTCAAGCTCCAGAGGGGCCCAGATGACTGGCAGAGGGACACTGGGCAAGGTAAAGTTCTTGGCCCTTCTTGGATACTCCATACACTTAGAGCAAGAAACCCTTTCTTTCAGGGAATCAGTTGCTGGACTCGCTCCCAGAGAGGTCCCAGGTGCCCTGACAGCAGAAACCCCATCTGCCTTCTGACCCTTGCTGACCTTGTAGGCAGCCAGAAGCCCAGACCCAGTAAGTGCCTGGGTGGAGAATCTGGCTCAACTTCAAGGACTTTCACCCAGGGGAGATGTTGAAGAGGGAGTGACTGTAAAGAGTCTAGATTCTGAGCCCCACATATAGCTGGGTAATTCTAAGGTGTGTAAGGCAAAATGTGTGTAATGTATGACCTCATTTGTGATTGAACACATTTAGAAAATATACATACACACATATGTTTACACACATCTATACGTATGTACGTATACAGACATATATGCACACAAAACTGGGAAGGCCAGACAACAAAATATTATCTCTAAGTGGTGGTATCACAGGTGATTTTCCTTCACCTTCCTTCTTTACAAAGGTATAAAATCCCTTGTCCAAAATCCCAAAACCCAAGAAGGCTTGACCATCAAAAGTCTTGGGGGGGGGGGAACCCAAAGTCTTTATCAAACTCATTTTGCATCATAACCTGACCAAAACTGACATATACCCAGGTATCCCACTTGGGAGTGAATATTCCAATATTTCAATGCAAAAACATTCAGGTATTTGATCATAAGATGTTATACCAAACCTTGCTGGAGTGTTACATAATACAAAGTATTATGAGGCAACTTTCCTAAATTCTGAAATTTTTTCCAAGTTTCAAAGCACATCTGGCCCCAAAGGTTCAGATTAAGTGAGCCTGTACAAATGTGTATTTCTGGATTAAAAAAAAAAATGACCGTGTATCACTTAAAACACATTTCCACTTCAAAACAAAACAAAGCAGAAACAGCAGACCTTTCCCAGGCCCACTGCGCCCTCTGCTGGCCTTCGGACTCACAAACAGGGTGGCAAAGGATAGGATCCCAAGCCTGCCCCTTGGGGACACTGCCCTAACCAGATCCAGGTTAATGGTGATCAGACAGAGGATTCCACCTCTCTGCAAGGCCATTCATCCCCAGCTTATGTATGGGGTGGAACGCATTCTCCAGGAAAAACCAGGGGAGAAGAATCTCTGGCAAAGTAGTAAGCACAAGATTTGGAGGTCAAAAGCTCTAGGTTCCAACCCCAGCTGTTCCTCTTATCACCCAATTTACAAGTAGGCTGCCCAAAATCACCAAGCCTCAGTTTCATATCAATTGGGGAATATGTAGTCTTCCTGACAGCTACCAAGAAGCTCAGGGGAGCTTTAGTACCTGAAGAGACTTTGTCAATTATATACCATATACTGGTGAGATGGTCACCAATGAGAGAAGGGGATAGAGACTGGCATAGACAGATGATGTACAACTGAGAACCCCACGGAAAGCCCTATGTGAGTAGCTGGACAAGAGGGATGAAGACAGACAAGGGAATACCTAGCCAGCCCCACAATCAAGGCCACACCCCAAGAAGGTATGACTAGATTTCCAGATGACAAAGGCACCTGGAAGTCCTTAATGAGCTTCCATGGACAGAAAAAAAGACTCCTTTTTATATACAACATTCCAGCATCCAGGTACCCCTCCTGCCCTGGAGGCTGTAGACTAGCACACTACAGCCATGTATCACCAATCCATTCCTACCCCACAGGACAGCCATCTCTGAGATCCACAGGAGGCTACCACAGTCAGGAGTGTTCAACAGGAAAGCTACAACAATAACTAAAGCCCCAGACCTGACAGAAGCTCACAAAGTGCTAGGGGAAGAGCACGGAAACAGTCAATGACCATACAGTGTGCACAGGGCTGCAGAAGAGGTAAACAAGGGGTGTTGTGAAACAGAGGAAGGGACCTGACCCTGCCATTAAGTCTGGCACTTAAGCAAAGTATTAAGACACCAAGACCTCCAGAAACACTGGTTAACCAGATGAGAAATGAAGTCACTTCTATCACAAAACACCAGGGATGCCAGAGCCCAGCAATGAGTTCAGTAAAGGCCTGAGTAGGACTAGGCAGGTAAATAGGGAAGGGCCAGAAAGAAAGAATTCATATTAGTAGAGTGCCTGCCCCATGCCAGGTGCCAGATGCAAAGGATGACCTCATTTAGCTGTCTGGACCATAGCCCAAATGGTAGGAAGCATTATCCTCATTTTACAAAGGCAAAAAGGAGCTGGGGATGGGGCATCAGTTAAGTCTAGTGTAGAACCAACATAGGAAGCCAAATGAGCCACAGCAAAGACATACCTGGCAGCCCATCCTGGTAAACTCCTGGTTTGTCCCTAATAGCAAAGGAGGCCTGAGGAGAAGGTGCCCTGTGCAAATAGGATATGGGTCCAAGGCAGCCAGACTGACATCTAGGCTTGGAGCTAGAGGCTGGACTACCAGCCACCCACTGTCTCTTCTCTCTCTCCTTTTAAAATGAAAATGTTGTTTAGGAAATGATGATGTGAGTGGGGGCTGGAAGATAGTCCAGCCATAGGTAAGTTTAAGCTACATAATGCCCTGGCCTGAAGTCAAGTCCAAGCCCTGAACATTTCAAGTTCACCATTGAGCCTGTAGGGGAGTCCCTCAATAAAGGGCTGAACAAAGATCTTCTCTGACAACAGAGTATCCTAAGAGGCAAGGTAACATTCTGCAATCTACTGGTCTGAAGATCCAAGTGAAGCTGGAGCTGGATATGGAACCCAAATGACAGGTTCCAATCTAGCTCCACCAATTATTAGCCATGTGATGAACTACTCTGAACCACAGTCTTCCTATCTGTGAAATAGAGATAACAAGCCTCCAAACAACGGGGATACTGGGCAGATCAAAATATTAGAGAACTTCTGTCAGAAAGAGACCACCATAAATTCCCTTTCTCTCCCTGGTCTATTCTAGGCTGAATAGTGGCCACTCAAAGATAGCAGATACTAATCCCTGGAACCTGTAAATGTTTACCTTATAATGAAACACTATTTGCAGACATGATTAAAGACCTTGAGAAGGGGAGGTCACCTTGGATTACCAGGTTGAACCTAAATGCAATCACAGTGTCCTTTTAAGAGAAACAGGGAAATCAGATAGAAAAGGAAACCACACATACACAGAAGAGAAGGCAATAATAAGGATAGACAGAAATTGGAGTGATAAAGCCACAGTCCAAGGAATGGTGGCAGATAACAGAAACTGGAAAAAGGACCAGATTCTCCCCCTAGAGCCTCTGGAGGAAATATGGCCATACCAACACATTACTTTTGGCCTGGTAAGACAGATTTTTTTTACTTCTGGCCATCAGAACTGTGGGAGAATACATATCTGTTGTTTTAATACCCATTCATGATAGTTTGCCACAGAAGCCACAGAAAATTGATACAACCCCCTTGTAGCACTCCTTAGTGTTTTTAGTTCTAGAACCTTATGGCTGCAAGAAAACATAGCACAGCTCCCATTTTGCATGATCCACCTCCCAAGCACCTGTCCAGGAAAGGGGTTAGAATTAAGGTGACAAGGGCCTGGAATCCCCACTCCCAGTCTGGGAAACTGCTGACCCAGCCTATGGATAAATGAATGGCCACTGAAGGGGAAAGAGGGCAGGAGAAGATGACAGCAGCAGTGGACAGATGTCTTCCCAGAGCCTATGGCCAAGAGGCGTTTAGTATTCTGGGCTTCACAGCTCTGTCCCAGCAACCCTTGTGCCAAGACCACCCCTCCCCCAAAACACCCAGGAACACTGGCTCAACTCCACAAGCAAAACAGGCAACCCATCCAATGAGAAATACAGACATCCTTCTCTAAGAACTAACACAAGCCCCCAAGGGCAAAAGAAAGAGAAATGAAGCAGGCCCAATCCTATTGCTGGACTGCTGGGGAGGGATTAAAAACCCAAAGATCCTACCATGGAGAAACAAGAAAGAAATGAAGTACTGATACATGCTATACCATGCATGAGATTGAATCACATTATGTTAAGTGAAAGAAGCCAGATCATAGAGGGCTACATACTGTATGATTCCAATTGTATTCAAAATAGACAAATCAAGAAGTAGATTAGTGATTTTCACGGGGTGCAAGGGGATGAGAAGATTGGGGGATAGTGGCTAAGGGGTTTCTTTCTGGAGTGATGAAAATGCTCTAAAATTGACTGTGGTAATGGATGCACAATTCTATGGCTATACTAAAAGCCACTGAATTGTATAATTTAAATCAGTTAATTGTATTATATGTGAATTACATCTCAATAAAGCTGTTAACCAAGCCAGGTAAAGTGGCACATGCCTGTAATTTCAGCAGCTTGGGAGGCCAAGGCAGGAGGATCGTGAGTTCAAAGCTAGCCTCAGCAATGGCGAGGCACTAAGCAAAACTCAGTGAGACCCTGATTCTAAATAAAATACAAAATAGGGCTGGGGATGTGGCTCAGTGGTTGAATGCCCATGAGTGCAATCCCTGGTACCCAAAACAAAAGGCTGTTAACCACAAAAAATACCCAAGGGCCTGTAACACTGACCAGAGAGAAGCAAGCTGAATACCAGCTGAAATGCCATAACACCCCCACCAAAGGTAACACGTTCCCCAAAACCAAGGAGTCCCACTTTTATGCAAGGCAGGAGAAGTGGGGAGCATGGGATTAAAAAATAGAATGCAACTTGCTTCAGAGCCAAGGCCTGACAAGAGAAATGCCCCCAAACCACACAAATTTAGTTTAGAAACAGGACTCAAATCCATGTTGCCTAGGAAGGGACCATTTTCTATTTCCCTACCTGCTAACTACCCAATTCTAAGAAAGGCCAAGGAATCAGCAGGTTCCTAGATGGATACTAGCGATGGACAAGAAAAACACAGATATTCCTGGAGCAAACCTCCCATCCTAAGCCAAAGGAAAAACCAGCCAAGGTCCAAGGTGAGCAAAGTCAGATACTTACACATTCAAAAACCTTGGGCAGGGCTAGGATTATAGCTCAGTGGTAGAGCACTTGCTTAGAACATATAAGGCACTAGGTTTGAGCCTCAGCACCATATAAAAATAAATAAAATAAAGGTATTATGTCCATCTACAACTAAAAAATGTATTAAAAAAAACCCTGGGCAGGGATGACCTTTGCAAAAATGGAAGCTGAGAGGGGTAGCAGTTTGACTACAGCCATAAAGCAGGTCAAGGTGGGCATAGTGGTACATGCTTATTATCCCAGCAACTCCAGAGGCTGAGGAAGGAGGATCTCAAGTTTGAGGCCAGCCTCAGCAACTCAGCAAGGCCCTAAGAAACTTAATGAGACTCTGTCTCAAAAAAAGAGGCAGGGCTGGGGATACAGCTCAGTAGCAAAATCCCCTGGGTTCAATAACCAGTATCCAGGGCTGGGGATGTGGCTCAAGCGGTAGCGCGCTCGCCTGGCATGCGTGCGGCCCGGGTTCGATCCTCAGCACCACATACAAACAAAGATGTTATGTCCGCCGAAAACTAAAAGAATAAATAAATATTAAAAAAAAATAACCAGTATCCAAAATAAACAAGCAAACAAATAAAAACAGGTCAGCAGGAGATACTGGGGTTTGAACTAAGTCTTCCCAGCTTTAAATCCATATTCTTTCCACACACAATTCTACCTTTCCACACTATTCAACAGGCCCCAATAGGCAAACCCACTGACCTTATTCACTACAACACAGCTGGCCACAAAATTTGCCACCCATCAAATGGGACTCTCACAAGGGACAGGCCATTTGTTTTGCCCATCAAGCTTGATTGTCTAGGAGGACAGGGATGTAGCCCAGTTCCTCCTCAAAAGACAACCACTTTTCACTGGCACCTCCAGGGCAAGTGCTCTGGAACGAGTTCCCTAAAATCTTAAGGCTAAGCAACACCTCACCAGCACCTTATCTTACCAATGAGGAAACTCAGGCAGAACCTATTCTGGTTCATCCAACAAAACCCAAGAGACCCAGAGGTAGAACCCAAACACCCTGACTACAGTGCCAGGCTTAACTTCTTCCACCATCTCAACAAGCATGCCCCCTTACAGAAGAGATCTGTGGTGTCCCCAAGCTCAGGATGCTTACAAACCATCCTTTTCAAGGGGCAGACCCCCAGCAAGGCAGCCATGGCTTGGAAAGGACCACCTCCCAGGAAATGGACCCCAGCGTGCCAAAATGAGTCCTAAAGGGAGTACGGTACATTCACAAAACTAGGACCAGATTTACTCTCCAGACTCCCTCTCAACACTCCCCTCTGCCCAAAGGATCCAACTAGCCTCCAGGCTACAAACACCCATGATGACAGTTTCAGACCAAAACTGAGGTAGCAGGAAGAATTTACCTTCTTCTGATCCCCAAAAGGTCTCAAGATGCACTAGGTGAGGCAAGGAAAAGTAGAGCATCCTTTTCCTTCCTTTGTCCCAGTGGGAGGACAGAAAGCCTCTCCCCATCATCGGAAAAGAAGTATGAAGAGCTCACAGAGCTTGTTATGGGGACAAGTGTAAGGGGGTGTAAGAAGGTGGCTTTTTGCATTACCATGGCAGTATAGTACCCTCTTCTCTGTCCCTGGAACCAGGGAAGTATAGCTCCCTATTTCTGTGAGAAGGAAAGAGACTTTACCCCAACCAGGGAGAGAAGAAACAAAACTCCTGGTCCTGACCCCATAAGTCCAGATGATTTACCCTGCCAGAAATAATGATGGGTGGGAAGGGAGCAACAAGAGGGGGCTCAAGGCTAGGCCATGGCCCCTGTGAAGTACAGAGAAGATTTACATGAGCAAAGGGGAAAGGGATATGGGAATAGAATTTCCCAGGAGTGGGGATGCCCCGGAGTGGGGATGCCCCGTGCCCCTTCCTTGTCTCTGGGAAGAAACATACTTATAGAAAGCAGCTCAGAAGCTAGAATGTTGCCCTGACCATAGAAGTAGAAACTGAGTTCACTTGAACATGGTCAAAATCTCTCCCAATGTCAGAGGGGAGGTCTTAGACTTTATTGTTCCTGACAACCTTCCTGAAAATAAGGGGACCACCTTGGCCCTGACCTGAAGGGGCTCAGCTTAAGGGGATCTAATGACTTGAAGAGCACACAGGTTCTTCTGTCCAATAGGGGAAGTCTCCAACCACACTGAAGATGACCTCATGTCCTCTCCCGGGTGAGAAAGAATCACCTGGTGTGGTAGGAGAGCCTCATGACCAAAGGGGGAGGGTCAAGCCTCAGTACCTAAGGCAAAAAATACCTTGTCCCTGAGGGGAACAGTTCAGGCCTCTGGGAAGCTCAAGACTCCTCCTTATAATTCCAATCTAACCAACTCCCTGAGGGTAGTGGGAACCAGGCCCAAAATCCCAAAGCAGGAAAACTTGTTTCTAAAAGCCCCTATGACTGGAGGATACACATGTTTTCCGAGGTCAGTGAGTCAGTACCCTGAGGGAAGATTCAGGTCTTAGATCCTAAGATGGCAACAGTTCTTGGGGAGAGACACAGGACCCTGTTTGTCTGGGACTCTATATCCGTGCCTCAAAGGAAGAATGTTAGGGCACAGTTCTGGTGGGGAGTTGTGCTGTCCATAAGAAGTGCCTCAAGTTCTCTCAGGAAGTTCAGACCTTATCTATGGAGACAAAATAGTTACTGAGTTATGTATGGGTCTCCTGTCTCTAAAGGTGTCCTTGGCAGAGTGGGTAGCAGGCCCTTGAAGATAAGTTTATATCTGCAGGGTGGCCTCAGACATCACCTCTGGGAACTTACGCTGCCTATGTGGAGTGGTCTCAGGCTGCAGGAGTGGTCTCAGGCTGCAGGAGTGGTCTCAGGCTGCAGTTCTCAAGACAGAGGACCCTGACAACCTTGTTGTCAGAAAAAAATGGGATGTTAAAGCCCCAAGGTGTATTTCAGTCCTTATAATTGAGGCAGAAGGGTCTCTCATCTTTGGGCAGGCTCTCAGACCCCTGAGAACACTGAGACAACATTTCCTTAGGAGGAAGGTCTCATAAAGAACTCCCCAGATGTGGTACTGCACACCTGTAATCCCAGGTACTCAAGAGGCTGTGGCAGAAGGATCACAAGTTTGAAACCAGCATCAGACACTTAGCGAGACCCTGTCTCAAAATAGAAAGTCAAATGGGCTGGGTATGTAGCTCAGTGGTAGAGGGCCCCTGGATTCAACTAAAAGCAAAAATAAAAACAACTCCTCTTTCCTGGAATCTTGGCTAAAGGATGTCAAGCCTCTGAAGAAGCCTCAGATTCTTTAAAAACCCTCATCAAGAAGCGGGAGGACCTTAAACTCCAGTATCCAAAGCTTTGAGTGTCACTCTCTTAAAGCTCAGGCCCTTGATGGAAGGCAGGAAACCAAGATCCCATCCTTTAGAAGAAGCTTAAGATCCTAGAGAGAGGTCTCAGGCCACTTACAGGAAACACAGACCCTTGTCACTCTAAAAAGAGATAAACTTTATGTACCCAATTAATCTTTGGCTACTGGTTTTGGCCTTCATCCCCAAGGAGAGAAACAATCTTGGATCCCAAGAGGAAGAAAAATCTTATCTCCTTGAGATAAGTAAGATGTGTGTAGATGTGCAAGAAGCCTGTAATTCTAGAAAAGGGAGTGTAAAGCCCCTGAAAGTAGGCTGAAAAACCCTCAGGTCCCATTGTTTAGCTTACAAAGGAGAAGGAAGAATTGTCCTTTATGTAGAACGTCACAGAATCTTGGAAGGCTCACCATTCCTTGGGGATGCCCAGACCTGTCTGAGGTTGGGACCTTGTTTGAGTTCCCTGGGAAGGAAATCTTAAACTCTATTCCAGAGGAAAAGAGTTCTCAAGCCACTGTACATAGACCTAAATCCCTTAGAGAGACCTGAGCCCTCCCTCAGAAAGTACCCCCATTCTGTCTGTGATGCTTGGGGAATCCCCACCTATCGGTCTTACAGATGAAGTCCCAGAATCTAAAATGACAACTACCGCCCCACACACACTTTATCTAGGGCCTCTAACTCAAATGCTTGGGGAAAAGGGAAGAGGGCCTTTCGTGCCTCTTCCACCAGAGAAGAACGTCAGACCCCGGAAGAGAGCTTAGGTCGTCCCTTGGTCACCTCACAGTTTAGGAGTCTGATGTCACATACGTGCCCACCCTCACCATCCAGTCCTTACCTGCTCGACGGTGGCAGGGTCCATGGCTTCGATGCGTGCAGCAGCTGCTTCATATTCGTCCTCACTGTTGTAGCCTGCGCCGACCTCTTCACGCTCTGGACTGCCCCCGCCAACCGCGCCAACCCCAGGAGCTTGACGCCGCCGCTTGCTGTGCCCAGGCCCGGAGCAGCAGCTGCCCACGCCCACGGCACCGCCCACCCCCACCACCACTCCCGTCGCGCCCACCCCCGTAGCTGATGCACCCAGGGCGTCACCAGGGCCACTGCCGGGACCACCTGGACCCCCGCAAGGTGGTGGTGAGGCCTGTTGTGGCCGAGGGCCCGCCACTGCGCCGGGTGGCACGGCCAGCGCCCAGCGGTGAAGAGCGCCTGGAGGCCCCGGTAGCGGGCCCTGAGGTGGTGGTGAAGCCCGGGGACGGGCCCCTACGACGCCCGAGTCACGGTCACGATCGCCGCCACCCACGCCGGTGCCGCCGCCGCCCACGCCCACACCCCCGCCGCGCCGCGGCGCCGGGGGCAGCGGCCCGGGCGGCGGCGGCTCGTTGGTGGGGTCGGCGTCGGGAGGCGGCGGCTTCTTTTTGGGGAGAATAGTCATGGCGGCACCGCCGAGTACCCCCCAGCAAACCCGGCGCGCGGCACGCCGGGAGAGAACCCGGATGAGGGGGCTCCTGTAGTGCGCGAAGCACGACGGGAACAGCGAGACCCGGATAAAGAGATCGCGGCGCCGGTTCGAGAACCGTCTGCGGTGCGCAAGTCACGCCCGGAGAACCCGGATGTGAAGTCCAAGATGAAGGCACGGCGGCAAGTTTGTCGCAGCCTTCTCTCCGAGTCCAGCGACTTTACTGCTGCTCCTTCTGGCCTTCTGCTTCAAAGGAAACAGGACCAAAACAAGCACCTCTTCGCCCCGCCCCCTCGCAGGTTCTTGAACTACCGGGTGGGGCCCCGGGGCGCTGCGCACGCGCGCCAGAGCGCAGCCCCGCCCCTTGCTCGGAACTACGTGGGCAAAATCGCCGCCGCCGCCACAACAATTGCAGACACCAACCAATCGAAGGAGCTGCGTGGGTCCTCAATGACGCCCGCGGGCCAATCAGAAGCTTGTGCTCGCCCTCCCGTGCCCTCCGTCTCAAATTTCAAAGTCGGCACCCTTTCTCCCAGCCTTCCTTCTTGTTGATCTTGTTCTGCTCTTCACTTCTCTCCGCGAGGCTCTGACGCGCAGGCGTGGGTACTGCGAAAGAACAACGTAGCCTGTCCCGCGCACAAAAGCGCCTCCCCTCCAGGCTTCCAACTTGAACGCAGTCGGCCGGACTGACTGGAAAATATCAACACTCCCAGAGCTTAGCATTCCCTTGTAACATCACTTCCTGTCCCACCCACCTGCAAGTCTCCTTCCGCAGAAGAGGCGGGCGTCACTTCACCCTGGCAACAGGATGGGCCCTGCTGTGATTGGTTAAGAGACGCAGTCACTCTCGTCAGACAGACCAATCCTGGGACAGGCGTGCACCGTGGGGACAGTGGGTGTTTGTGAAACAGACGCCTTCTCTGGCACCTCCGCCCTCTCGCCCTGGTGTTGACCTCTCCGCACCTACGGCTGGTGCGCAGGCGCGGTAAAGCCCTCTTTCCCCCTTCCCGTCCCCCCCACCCAAATTGAATTTGCTTAGGAAAATATTTATGAACCAGCTCTGTCACCGGCCAACGTCTGGCAGTGGGACTGCAAAATCCCTTCTGTTGAGCGGCTAGAGCACTTCTGGCTCATCGTAACTCTGCTCTTCCAGTCTGGGTGACATTTGGCAACTCATTTAACACCCACTACATTCTGAATTTCTACTTCTTCATAGAAATAGAAAAATGACAGTAATTCCAATTTAAGATCAGAAACTCACGCTTGTTGATGGTTTGGTGTTGTACCTGACATATAGAAAGTGCTCAGGGGCTGGGATGTAGCTCAGTGGCAAAGCGTCTGCCTTGCATTCGCAAAGCCCTGGGTTCGACCCCCCGTTCCAAAAAAGACAAAAAAAAAAAAAAACCCACCAAAAAGAAAGTGCTCAGTAAGTCTGCATGGTGGTACAGTGCGAGGATCCCTGGCTTTGGGGTCAGGAAAACCTTAGTTCCAGGCACAGATTGTCCATTATGAACAGTATGACATCGTGCAAATTCATTGTCTCTTGAAATTACCCATCTGAAAAGTTGGAAATGTCTTCCCTGACTACCTTAGGAAATAGTTATGGAGTTCAAATGAGTTTATAAACTAAGAAAGGCATTGTGAGAGGTGAGGGCTCCCTGCCATTCTTAAGAGCCAAGCCACACACCTGATTTAAACTAAAACCATCCTAAACCTTTTCTGAGTACCACCTCACCTTCTTCCTTCAGGTGTTGACTTTAACAGAAGTTCTCCCCACAAAGGTGGCAGTAATAACTAGGTCCTAGTGGTGTTTTCTGCTCGTGAGACAATGGGAAGCGGGGACTTACATTTACTGGGACTGTTGTGTTTAGGGCCTTGTCCCAAATGCCTATGCACATTACATTGAATCTTCTCATGGTCATTTCACTCCAGACCCCAATATCCCATTCTCTACTTCCATCTAAAACTGAATTCATGCCAGGTGTGGTGGCACATGCCTGAAATCCCAGAGACTCAGGAGGATGAGGTGAAGGATCACAAGTTTGAAGATTTAGCAAGACCCTTAGCAATGGAGACTCTTTCTCAAAGAAATTTTTAAAATGGGCTGGGAATGAAGTTCTGTGGTAAAGTGGCCCTGGTTCTGGTTGAATCCCCAGTACCACAAATAATAATACTAATAAAATTAAAAATAAAACTGAATTCATAGCCAGGCATGGTGACACATGCTTGTAATCCTGACTACTCAAGAGGCTGAGGCAGGAGGAATCCCAAGTTTGAGGCCAGGCTGAACAATTTAGCAAGATCCATCAAAAAAGAAAAGAAAAGAAAAGAAAAGAAACTGAAATCAGGCATGATAGTGCATGCCTGTAATCACAGCAGCTTTGGAGGCTGAGTCAGGAGGATCACATATTCAAAGTCAACCTAAACAACTTAGTGAGGCTGTAAACAAACTAATGAGACCCTGTCTCAAAAAAAGGGCTTAGGATGTGGCTCAGTGGTTAAGTGCCCTTGGGTTCAATCCCTGGTACCAAAAGTGGGGGGGGGGGCAGAAAAAAGAAACTGAACTCATAATATTTATTTGCAGCCAATTGCCAGTTACTATGTGCCTGGCACTGTACATTAACAGCTTTGATGGTCCATTTGACAGAAAACATCACCCTTAGCCAGCCACTGCCTAAGCCCAAGAGGTAGGAGTCAACCGTGACCACTCCCTCTTCTCCAACACTCACAAGCCTATTAATCCCAAATCCTGCCCATTTTACCTTCCAATTTCTTATGCTCCAATTCTGCTCCCATCACTCTTATCCAAGCCACCCTTCCCTATCACCACAAAAGCCTCCTCAGTGCTCTTTCTCAATTAGAGAATTCTCTGTAATTCACCATCCACAGACACAATGATCTTTCTAAAACACAAACCTCATCAGGAGTTTCCTATTTCTACACTTTCAGGAGTCCCCATCATCCTCTCAAATCTGTCTCCTGGCTTTGAAGGCCCATAGTGATCTATCTGGCTTTTCTTCTCCCTCCTTCTTCCCCTCTCCAGCCAGACAACTATTTTCAGTTCCCTGAAGGCTCCAAGCTTGCGCTCTAACCTCCAGGTCATTGCACATGCTGTTCCTCAGCCTACATGTCCAGCCTTTCATCTTTTGCCTGGCTAACTCCAACTTCTTCCTTGTTTGCTGGCCAGATTATTTTCCCCTGCTGTCTACATGCTTCTATAATACATTCATCTTAGTTCTATCACACTGTTTTAATTGCTTAATTATCTCTCTTAGATGTTCAACTCTATACATCAGAGACAATGTCTGTTTTGTCCATCTTTGTACCCTAGGGCTGGCACATGATGAGAAGTTAATCAATATTTGGTGAATAAATAAATTGTTATCTCTATTTCACAGATTAGCAACCTAGCACAAGAGAAAGTGATTCTCTCATCCAAGGATTGTAACACATTGACCTGAATATAAGGTCTGTCTTCTTGGTGCTCTGTGGAGCTCAGTCACACTACTCTAGTGGAGCCAGTAGCCCAGAAGAGTGAATGCAGGAGGGCTGGAGTTGTGGCTTAGTGATAGAGCACTTTCCTAGCATGTGTGAGGCACTGGGTTTGACTCTCAGCACCACATATATATAAATAAAATAAAGGTCCATCAGTATATTTAAAAAAAAGAGTGCAGGAAATGCCCACAAGGAAGGGAAATTTGCCAAGCTGAGAGATGCTTTTATTAGGGTTAAATTTGATGTTGTTTGCTGCCAAGATGTTAAGTCCACTTTGTGCTGACATGAATTGTGTTTTCCCCATCTGTGAATGAGGGAGCTAGAGCAGACAATGGCCAAGGACAATGTCTTAGGACTCCCTGGCCTATTCCCACTGGCTGTAGATTTACTCTTCAAACCACCCTCTCTCATTTCTTCTAGATCCTCATCTTCCAGACTTTACCACCAGCCATTCACCTCCCACACCTTTACCCACACCAGCCCTTCCACTTTTGCAAGGAAGTAAGATCAGAGTGGTTTCATCCCCCCATTCCAAACCAGCCCCCAAACCCACAGAGTTGGGAAGTGTTCAGTCTTCGTTTCTCCTCTCAGGTTTTATTGACTGATGGAAACTACATCTTTGTCAGCCACCAGCTCCACAGGGACAGTACTGGGGACAGGGAACCTGAGATGATGCCAGATTTCAGCCTGAGAGTAGAGTTCTGGAAGGTGACCCAAGAGGGAAAAGAGAGAAGAATATATGAAAAGGAGTTACGAGGGAGGAGGAGGTGGTTAGGAATTTCCTCCTGCCTCCTACACCTCCCAGAGTTCAGAACAACCCAGGTCTCAGCCCCTGATGCTTCTGGACTCCTCCCTAAGAACATGGAATTGGTCCATGATCACCAAATGCAGCCCAGTTCTTGCTAGCTGCTGGGTTCTTATCTCGGCCAGTCCAGACTTTAGCCCAACCCAGGAAGGAAGCAAACCAGAGAAGAGAGGAGTACTAGTTAGAGGTGGCCCATCTGATCAGGGCAGATGTAAATGCTGCAGCAAACTGGTAAGAGGCTTTGCATATCATCATGGCAGCAGCTGCTATTGCTAAAATTTGCTGAGGACCCAACAGAGGACAGGATGGCAGGGACCCATTTCCAGCAGCCAGGGAAGTTGCAGTGGTGTTTGTGCTATCTGTATGTTGGGAGAGGCAGCCTGACCCCTCAACCGGGGGCCAGGGGGTGACAGGTCACTGCTGAGGCCACAGCTCACAAAGCCCATGGTTACATTCCAAGCTTCAGAATTGGGGAACTGTTGGGCCTGGTAGAGAGAAAGGACCTCTCCTAGAGGTCAGATCAGGAGTGAGGGTTTCCTTCTCTGAACCCCCAAACCTCTACAGACCAGTCAGAGAGAAGATGAAATCTCAAATCTTTGTCAAGCCAGAGCTCAGATATTAGACAGGAACTTTACCTACCTCCAAAGACCCATGGGGAGGAGCATGCAGGAGACCAGCTAGAGGAGAGGGGCTGGTCCCAGTGTGTGTGGGAGCAAGGAGGCTGGAGGCCTGTGAAGGCCTGTGGAAGCCCAGTGCTCCCACCAAGAAGACTGGGAGAGAGCAAGTCTCCCATTCCCAAGTGGGCATTCCATAAAACCTAATTGCATAGTTCTCAGAAGGGGTCAGAAGGGGTCCCCAGGCCTGTCCCTCTCTGCCTCCCCAAAATATGGCTTTGGAAAGGACTCCCCCAAGAAAAAATAGGGCCCTCTGAATGAGCAGGCCCATACTTCACAGGGAAGAAATCTTGACAGTCTCAGGGAGGAGGCAGGGGGTATCCACGCTGGAGTTCCTGAGGGTACTGCTGGCCCTGCCGCCACCACCACCACCAGGGGAGGAAGGTTGGCTCTCATCTGGTGTATTGGCAGGAGGGGTGGGGATACTGATAATGGCGGCCACAAAGTCCCGGCTGTCACAGTTCAGGTCAAGGCTGTCATGGGGCTTGGCATTGAGGCTTGAGCGGCTGTGGACAGGGATGAGGAAGATGGAAGGCTCTTAAAAAGTCATCTTGATTAATTGCCATATCTATTGTGGCATTTATTGAACACTGACTATCTCTGAGCTAAGTGTTCCCCTGCATCCTTAATTTTGGTGGTGGAGAGGAAGGGCTCTGGAGTCAGTCCTGGATTCAAGTCCTGAGCCCCTTTACCATACTGAAACTCCCATCTGTAGCATGGAAATAACAATATTCCCTACTTTGAGGGGTTGTGGAGATTCAATGAGAATTGAGAATAAATGATACAAAGTATTCAGAGTAGTGCATGGATCATGATGAGTGCACACACTCAAGCCCGAGCACGCATGTGCGCGCGCGCGCGCGCACACACACACACACACACACACACACACACACACTTTTTTGATGTGTGGTGCTGGGAATTAAACCTAGGGCCTTGTGCATGCTAAGCACACTCTACCATTGAGTTACACCCCCAGCCCACATAAGTATTTTTTCTTATTCTTATGCCTAACAATGCCGAAGTCCTTGCAGGAGTCTACGCTAGAATCTATATAACCATGTCTTTCTTCATTCCTTTCTGACTTGCCAACCTCCTATTCTGCCCCTTATTCACTCTACCTACAGTAGCTTCCTTGCAGCATTCACATGGGCTGTTCGTCTACCTAGAAAGCTCTTTCTGTAGATATCTGCATGGCTCATTCCCTCATTTCCTTCAGGCCTTGGCACAGATGTCATCTTAGAAAAGCCTTCCTTGACCACATTATTGAAACTGCATCAGCCAGGTGTAGTGAAGCAAGCCTCTAATCCCAGTGGCTCTGGGACAAGAGGATTGCTGGTTCAAAGCTAGCCTCAGCAATTGAGTGAGGCAATAAGCAACCTAGTGAGACCCTGTCTCAAAATAAAAAGTGAAAAACAAAAGGCTTGGGATGTGGCTCAGTGGTTAAGTGCCCCTGAGTTCAATCCCTGATATCACCTAAAGAAACCAAGGGAAAAAAATATGCATCAGACAGCGGGTGAGGGGGAGGCTGTGGTAGAGCACTTGTCTGACAAGTGTGAGACCCTGGGTTCAATCCCGATTACTGTAGTAATAATACTAATAATAACAACAACAATAATAATACATTTTAAAAAAACAAACTTCATTACTGCTGCTCTGCACTCTCTAGATGGCATCCATGATTTATTTTTTCCTTGCTGTTTACATATTTGACACTATGTGATCTGTATATTTATAAATATCTCACAATAGAATGTAAGTTCCCAAAGGGCAAAATTTTTTCACAGTGCTTGGGATGTAACACAAGGACTCTTGTACTTTAAGTAAATACTCTACCTCTGAGCCACACCCTGAGCTCAAGACAAAGATTTATTTTTACTTTTTTTTTTTCAGTGCTGGAGATTGAACCCAGAGATTTGAGGATGTTAAGCAAGTACTCTGCCACTGAGCTATATACCCAGTCCTTTTTTTCTTTTTCTTTGGTGCTGGGGACTGATTCCACTGAGCTACATCCTTAGTCCTTTTTTTTTAATAGTACCAGGGATTGACCCCAGGGGCACTTAACTACTGAGCAACATCTCTAGCCCCTTTTTTAAAAAAAATATTTAAAGACAGAGTCTCACTAACTTCCTTAGGGCCTCCCTAAATTGCTGAGGCTGGCTTTGAACTTCCCATCCTCCTTCCTCAGCCTCTCAAGTGGCTGGGAGGACAGGCATGTGCCACTTCCATGTCTGGCTGCTCAATAAATATTTGAAAGATGTAATGAAGAATGAGGAGTTCCAGAAAAATTAAGCCCAAGATCCCCATATGAAGAGTTTGAGTTTGAGCCTGATTTGGTAGGCCTTGAGTAATGAAATCTCAAACCCACTGGCCCAAACTCTACACTCATCAGCTGTGGCCAGGGGATGGGTGCTTACCTCTGAGGGGCAGGGCTCCTCCGCAGCCCTGCCAGCGTATCCAGCTCCTGCATGCTGCCACGACTAACTGAGGCAGTGGAGTTGGCAAGGCGGATGGCACGGCGCTTGGCCCTGCGTGGGCAACAAGATGATAGCAGACTGCCAGGCCCCACTGGTTGGGAGGACACAGAGGTGCTACGGCTGGTGCGGCCACCCAATGAGACTGCTCCCAGGGCCTCACTAAATGTCAGTTCATCTGTGAACTCATGGCACTGTAGGCAGAAAGGAGGGAGAGTCACAGGACACCCCATGGGAGCTATTCCCAATCCCAGGCTATTGCTCAGGCTGTTCTCTCCTTTATGGAAATCATTCTCTTCCCTTCCCTTGCTCAGCCTTTCCCAGGAAGTTCCATGTGATTTCTACAATTAGTAGAAACCTCCCATCCCAGGAAGGGGACTGACTTGGTGGCAGAGGGACCCCCTCCTTCCTACATACCACCTCTCATTAGGCCTCACCGTTGTCTTCTCTAGACAGTGTAGCAAATGGTGATGTTGCTGCTCAAAAGCAGAACGGTTCCTGATACACAGCGCCTGTCCCTCCCCACTGCCGCTGTCCTGGGGTGGGCAGAGCAGAGAGAGAAGGTCAGCACCTCCCTCTGCACATCACTTCTTACCCATAAATCCAATCTGGGCCCCTACCCACCTCAAGTCCCCCATTCTGTTTGTACTGCAGGAAGGCGTTGGTGGTTCCACTCTTTGCCAACCGGATCCTTGCCAAGCGCACCTTCTACAAAAAGAAAAGGAAACAAAGGGCCAGGTGGGTGAGTCCAAGTGTAGCCCAGATTGAGGTGTGAAGAATAAGAGATGCTCAGATGCAAGATGCAGTTACCTGCTGCGCTCGGCGCTTGTCAGCACGTTGGTTCTGGTGGTAGATGCGGCTAAAGTTGGACACAATTACTGGCACAGGCAGGGCAATGACCAAGACACCACTGAGTGAGCAGATGGACCCAAAAATCTTGCCAGCAATGGTGCTGGGCACCATATCTCCATAGCTGGGGGAAGGGGGAGGTAGGCCAAAGTCAAGAAATGTGCTCACCCACCTCTCTGTCCCAACTCCATCCCATTCAACCCTGACTCACTGTGACCCTGTTCAGGCACTCAGACTCATTAAGTGTCAGTTTCTTGCTCTGCAAAATGTGGATAATAACCTCTCTGGCCAATAGGGGGTGTCAAATAAGACATGGGGCTGGCCCTTAGCCTCTACCATCTGCTGCCCCCATCAGAGCTGTGCACTGGACAGCCAAGTTAGCTGGAAATCTAATAATACCAAGTAGAGGGGAGACCAGGGGAGTCACAGGCAATCAATGTAGCTCCCTGGGGACAGAGTTCCACTACCACAGGCCACCTAAGGAGCTCTGCACCATTGAGGGAATATTCTGTTGGTTTTGCCTGCCTCTCTGTTCTCTAGGTAGGACCCCTTCTGATTCCCTCCAGGGGAAGCCTTGAAACTGAGCTCCTACAAAAAAGTAGAGAGGAACCTTGAAACTGCCCCTGCCTTCCTCCATGCCACACTCCCTCCCCAGGAGGTGCAGCAGACTCCACCTTACTGACTTGTTTTACAGAGGCAGGAAATGAAGCTCAGGGAATTTCCATAGTTGCCCAGGATCACACACAGCACACTTTTGTTCTAACCACAGGACCAACTAGATCTCTTCTATAGAAACGCAGCCTCTGCACCTTAAGTTTCTAGGCCTTTGCTTAGGCTGTGCCCTAGGAAGGCTTTTCCTTATTTCTGTGTTTTGACTCATTTTAAGTATTCAGGATTGTGCTCCAAAGTCTCTCCAACTTGGCCATTTCTGTCTCTTGTGATGTGTCATCTCAGACTGTGTCTCACTATGAGACATGGGCAGCCATCCACCTTCACAGGCTTGTTGTGAGGACTGAATAGGATAAAAGGCACCAAAATACCCAGTGCCAAATCACTGTCAGGGCTCAATATTTTTTGTTGATCCAATCCCAAACCTCCAACCTGAATTAATTTCTACTCCTTAGAAACCCCAAATCAATTTTTCTGTACCTCTATTAAGACACTGAGCAAGGCCAATTCATTCAGTCACTCATTCAACCAATGCAGGACACCAACAATATATCTAATACCACTGATGGAAACTTAAAGAAGGATCACAGGGGTTGGAGTTGTGGCTCAATGTTAGAGTGCTTTCCTAGCATGGGGGAGGCACTGGGTTCAATTCTCAGCGCTACATATAAATAAATAAAAATAAAGACTCACCCACAATGTGTGTGTATACACACACACACACACACATATTATATAATTTTTTTAAAGAAGGATCACAGCATCTGCCCCAAACAATGCCTTTAAAAACCTCATGAGGGTCGGACACGGTGACCTAGTGGCTCAGGAGGCTGAGACAGGAGGATCACGAGTTCAAAGCCAGCCTCAGCAAAAGTGAGGCACTAGGCAACTTGGTGAGACCGTGTTTCTAAATAAAATATAAAATAGGGCTGGGGATGTGGCTCAGTGGTTGAGTGCCCCTGAGTTCAATCCCTGGTATCCCTCCACCCCCCAAAAAAAGAACCTCATGAGGAAAAAAAAAAGTCTCATGAGGGCCAGGTGTGGTGGTGCATCCTGTAATTCTAGCCCTCTGGAAGATGAGGCAGGAGGATGGCCAGTTCTAGGCCAGCCTCAGCAGGCCCTAAGCAACTTAGCAAGACCCTGTCTCAAAATAAAAAAATATAAATGGCTGGGGATATAGCTCAGTGGTTAAGCACCACCTGTGTTCAATCCCTATACAAAAAAAAAAAAAAACAAAAGCAAAATCTAAAAGAACCTAATGAGGTCTGGGAGTGGTGGTGCATTTCTGTAACTCTAGCAACTCTGGAGGCTGAGGGAGGAGGATTGCAAGTTTGAGGACAGCCTTTGCAATTTAGCAAGGCCCTAAGCAACTTAGGAAGACCCAGGCTCAAAAAAAATTTTTTTTAAAAGACTGGGGATGTAGTAGTTCAGCAGTTTACCCTTGGGTTTAATTCCTAGTACCAACAACCTAGAGATTCTGTCTCAAAAGAAAAATATTTTTAAAAGGGTTGGAGTGGCTAGGCATGGTGGCACACGCTGGTAATCCCAGTGGCTCAGGAAGCTGAGGCAGGAGGATCAATCGCAAGTTCAAAGCCAGCCTCAGCAAATTAGTGAGGACCTAAGCAACTTAGCAAGACCATGTCTCAAAATAAAATATAAAAAGGGCTGGGGATGTGGATCAGTGGTTAAGTGCCCTTGTTTCTAAATAAAATATAAAATAGGGCTGGGGATGTGGTTGGGTGTAGTTGAGTGGTAGAGTGCTTGCCTAGCATATGTGAGGCCCTGGGTTCCATCCCCAACACCCCTACAGAAAAAGAAAAAATGGTTGATAGGAAGCCAATACCTATTTATCCTGCTCCAGAAACATTCAAATAACTTTTGCAACCATGATGCCATTGAATTCTCTCTAGGTGATAAAGGGAATCATTGTTTCCCACTTTATAGAGGGAGAAACTGAGGCTCTGAGAAAATGTCAACAGAAAGACAGCTAAGACAATCATTTTCCCCAAGTCTCCTGACCTGGAAAATCAAGGATGGTCAAAGCTTGGATTTGAAGATTAAATCCAACTCCCCCAGTTTTACAGATGGGCAAACTAAAGCTCAAAAAGAGAGAGTGGTAGAACATGTGCTTAGCATGTGTGAGGGCCCTGGGTTGGATCTCTAACACCACAAAGAAAATAAAAAGAGATCATTCATCTAACCTTTCTGATTTTATAGAAAATGTGAGTGTAATTGTGCAGCTCCCAACATAGGATCTGCACTCACCCAAGTGTGGTCATGGTGACAATGGTATACCAGAAGGCCGCAGGGATGCTGGTAAAGTTGGTCTTGCTGGTGCCCTTCTCAGCATAGAACATGACAGTGGCAAAGATGATGATGGCCATGGTGAGGGAAAAGAGGAGAAAGCCCAGCTCAGAGGCACAGCTCTTGAGTGTGTAGCCCAGAATCCGCAAACCCTGGGAGTGCCTGGAGAACTTGAAAATGCGGAAAACACGGAACACACGCAGGGTGACAAATGCACCCGAGACATCATCATTCTTGGGCACAAAAAGCCCAATGTAATAGGGCAGAATGGCCACCACATCGATGAGGCTCATGACACTCCGCAGGAAGCGGCAACGGCTAGGGGCAGCAAAAAGCCTCAGGAGGTATTCTCCCGTGAATATGAGTACACAGGCCGTGTCCATGCAGAAAAAGGCTGTCGGAAAGCGGTCACCACAGGGCTGCTCCCTTGGTGGCCGCCGTGCAGGGCCGCGGCACGGGATGGTCTCCACCACATTGGCGATGACCGACACTGCGATGAAAAAGCCAGTCACATAGTAGAAAACCAGCGCTGCAGTGCTAGTGTGTGGGTTCTCGAAGGCCCTCCAGAGCCGTTGTCGCAGGGAGCTGCCTGCTGGCAGGGCAGGCCCATCTCCAGCCTGCTCAGCCTCCTCATCCTCAGCCAGGCGCTCAGCATTCTCCTTTTTGCGGTCCCGGTACTCTTCAAGGCAGCAGTCGCCCACAAGCTCGGGGACCAGGCCATAGAAGGCCAGCTCTTCGTCGAAGGCCTGGATGCATTCCTGGCGTGGACAGTGTAGCCGGCCAGTTCGGTAGAAGTTCAGCACGTGCCGGAACATATCCGGGTCGCGATCAAAGAAATACTCGCCAGAGTCCGCGTCATAGAAGAACTCCTTCTCAGAACTGCCCAGCAACGTGTCTGGGTAGCGATCCAGAGTGTTCTTCCAGGTCTCGAAGCGCCGGCCGCTGACGTTCACCACCAGAACCTCATCCCCTCGAGATGCCTTCACCCCTGGCGCTGGGGGCAGGGGCTGCTGGGCAAGGGGCAGCCAGCCCACAGCGGCCGCCCGTGCAAAGGGCAGCCACGTGGCCACGCCTGCCGCCATCCTGCGGCTCCCCAGGCCCACGGAGACTTGGGGGGGGTGGCGTTTAGGAGAATGTGGCTGTCTCCAGGATGGTGGGGGCTTGGAGAGGCCCTGGGCCACCCGGACAAGGAAACTGGGGGTGTCTAGAGAGGCCAAGAGGAACGAGGAGGAGGAACTAGAGAGATGGACAGGAGCTTAGGGGGCATTTAGAGGGTCTAGGAGGGGCCCTTGTGGTGTCCTGAGGGACTAATAAGGGCTTAAGGAGATCAGAGAGGACAAGAAGGATCCCCAGGATCTCTGAGATGATTCTAGTGGGGTCAGCATGTGCCTGAGAGATGTTTGGGGGTGTCTAGAGGGACCGAGAAACAAGTGGGGAGCTCTCAACACTCCCAAGAGTTCTCAGGAAAGGAAAAATAGGTCTGGAACCCATTAGCCAGTTTGGAGAGGAAATTGGGGCATCCAGAGGGGTACAAATGGGATCAGAGGTGCTTGAAAGAGGCTGAGTGTACCTGGGGGCTGGTTCTAGAGGGGATGAGAAAGGTGAGGAGGGTCGTCCATACCCTCAAGACTTCTAGGGTAAAGATAAGGGGGTTGAAGCACCCTTATGGGATCTGAAAAGGGGCTGGTGCTTCTCAAGGGTGGCTGTAGAGCCAGGAGGTTGTAAAGAGGCTGAAAAGTGTCTTGGGAGTGCCTAGAGCTGCCAAGAATAGCCTGGGGGTGTTGTCTACATATTACAGGAGTTCTAGGGAAAGCAGAAGTGAGGGCCCCCTAGTGGGGCTGGAAATGGAATGGGGTAGCTAAAGAGGTAGTTATGGGACTGGATTATTTTGTAAGAGGATGGTAGATATCTGGGTGAGGGGGATATCTAAAGGGGCAGAGGAAGCCTGGTCCACACTCTGAAGAGTTCTGGGAGAAGAGAAGAGGGGCCTGGGGAACCCTAAGGTGCTGGGATTCAACCGGACTGAAGTTGGGCACAAGGATTTCCCCAAAAATGGGTTGGAGAGAACAGTGGGGTGTTGAAAGGGAGTTGGGTGTGTCTCCGGGGAGGTGGGGGCTGCTGAACCTTGCAGGAGACAGGCAGGAGAGGCTGGAGAAGGCTGGGTCCCACCGATGGGGGCAGGTCTGGGGAAACCACACCCCGAGGGGCTGGCGGTGTGTGCTAGACAGCAGCAGCAGCAGCAGGAGCAGCAGCAGCAGCAGCAGCAGCGGCAGGAGAAGGAGGAGGAGGAGGAGGAGGAAAAAAGGCAGCCACAGCCAGGCCTAGAAGGGAAGGCAGCACAGGCAGGGGAGGGGGTTGGGTCCCTGGAAGGAGGCTGTGGAAGGACAAGGTCCAGTGGGATCCCTGGGGACTGTCCCAAGATGGGTTAGGGTGTGGGGGCTGGACCAGGGAAGGACAAGGACAGTGCTTGGCGGCCCCCTCCCACTCCCCATAGGGCGTCCTCACCTGTGTCCCCGCTGCAGCAGCAGCAACAGCGGTGGGGCTGGGGGTACCAAACACCGGAGCTGCTGGCCCCCTCTGCAGAGCTGCCCCGAGTTCTCCTCCTCCTCCTCCTCCTCCTCCTCCTCCGGCTCTCTCCCCGCCCCTCTGAGCTTGCCGGGAGATGGAAAGGCAGGGAGGGGCCTCGTGGCTCCCAGAGCCCCCTCCCCTAGGGCAGCCTGCGAGGGACCCTGGGGAGACTCCGCCTCCTACAAAGCTGGTTGGGCCTCAGTCGCGTCATCTGGAAAATGGGGGTGGCAGGGAGCTTTGCCAGTTCTCCCCACCTCCTTCCTGGACTCCCCCTCTTCCTGCCCAGTTCCTACCCCCTCTACCCCCAGGGGCCCCCACCCCCACCCGCCTGAATCAGCAGCACTTAGCAGAACCGATCGATGGGGAGGCGTCTGTTAATGGCCCCAGAGCGGAGTGCCATGGGGAATGATACAGCGCTGTGTCCCCTCCCTGCCCCCTAGGCTGTGGAAGGGCAGGAGAAACTGGGGTGCGAGGGTTATTGATGGGGGCTCTCTCCAGACGGACAGGTCTTTAAAGCCATCCCCTAGGAGTGTGCCACAGCCCCAATTTTAAACTTCCATCATGGGACTGGAGCATGCATCTTCCACTGTCTTGCGATATGAAATGTGGGGTACAGGGAGTGCAGACAGGGACAATTCAGGCCCCACCCCCCAGTCCAGGCAGGTTTCACGCCAAGGGGGCAGGAGCCCTTATCTGTGCACACCCAGTGACTGCAAATCACATCACATCCTCTAGAGGGCTCTGCTCCTGGTTCGCAGGAGCAGAGTATGAAGAGTCTATGGCAGGGATAGGTGGGTTCAAACTCAAAACTTTGCCACATTTGCTATGTCCTTGAGAAATGCCTTGCATTGTTTCTTTGGCTGTCAGAATGGAGTTATCCCTACTTGACAATGTCATTTGGAGCATTAATTGAAATGATGTGAAAGGGGATGACCCAGGGCCTGGCACAGATGATTTCTAATCTTAGATAACTAAAGTTGTGTGATGAGGGCACAGTAACACAGGAAGTGTAGCCTTTCAATCCATTTACCAACCCATTGGATTCCTCCATTTGCTCACTTATTACACTCTTGATTTGTCCACCCTCCCATCTACATAAGCAATCACTCTACCCACCCCTCCACCTATTTAGCCATTAATCCACCAACCCACTTGCTCATCCATCTGTATGTTCATCCTATCCAACTATTCACCAACCTATCCATATGTATCAGTATCCATTCATCTGTCCAATCACTCATCACTTATGCACCCACACTTTACCCTCCCTATTCGTTAGCTTATCCATCGATACAGTCCCTTATTCATCCAAGAGTTTATTCCCAACCTGTTCATAAATCCAACCATCCAGCTACATACTCAATTCATCCACTCAACCATTTGTCCATCTATACACCATCTGTCCATTTATATATCCACTTATCCATTCTCTAGCTATCCACTTACTGATCCATCTATCCATTTATTCATCCGCCAATCCACCCATCCATTTCCCAACTTAGCCAAAATTGATCCATGCAAACTTCCACTTATTTATCATCAGTCCATCCAACCACTTATCCATCCTCCCATCTGTCCACTGATTTATACCACAACCCCACGCACATCTACCCACAAACATATATCTGCAGATATTTATGCTCCACTTAGTTTAAGAGGTTGGTCAGGTGACAAGTGAGTTGAGGTTGGAGGAAATAATAAAGTTGCATTCATAGAACTCCCTCCCCAATGCAACAGAGTGACCTTCTGACCCCCAGAACATCCCCCTTGATTGAAAAAAAAAATGAGACCAGACAGTCAGTGGGTGGGCCCGTCTGGCCAGATGGTATTTTGGCTGCACAGCCTTTATACACACACACACACGCGCACACACACATACACGTTGCTAGAACGCTGAACACAGACCGCACCCCCACCCAACACCCCCAATCCCAAGTGCAGAGTAGTCAGGCTTTCAGACATAAATTAAAAAATAAAATAAAATAAAAAAGTGTTGGTCTCTGGGAGGGAGAGCTCATGCAGAGATGGAGGCAGATCTCCCTGGGAGCCTGGGCCAAGGAGAAATCCCTAACCCTTCCCTGGGGATTCCCACTCCTGGGGGGGGTGTCTCTGCCCTGACCAGGTCATTTACACCAGCCATCAGGCCTCTAGCCCCTTTAATGTCCAGTCTCCCAAACTACTAGATTTTGGTGTCAGCCCCCATTTCCCTCCATAGCCCAAGGGAGTAGCATCCTGGGAGGTGACAAGGGGAGGGAGTGGATGCAGCCTGCAGGTCTTTAGCTGGATTCTCCAGGCTCTAGGTCTGGGTCAGGTGACCCCACGCACTCCTTGCTGAGTCGTACAATTTCCTGGGACAGAACTTCCATGTCCTAAGAAACAAAAAAGCCATAATGGGCCAGAGAAGTAGGTAAGGGAGGCTCCTTCATTTCCAACGGTGTCTGGCCTGGTTTGGGAAGGTTCTTGGAGTTCACAGAGCCTTCAACAGAAGGCTGGGCATGGAGAAGATGGGAGCTAAGGAGATGTAGTGGGTCACCTGCTGTGGCCCAATGGTGCCAGAGGATATAATTGTCACCCTCACCACCTTGTCTTCTATTAAATGTGAACTTGCTTCTCCAAGGTAGGAGCTGGGTCTGACTCCTTTATGAATCCCCCAGAGATGGGGGAAATATTTGGGTGAAAGAGATGGGCCAATGGACATGTAGGTAAACACATCAGGGATCTATGGCAGGCAAACAGGTGCACAAATGCATTGTGAAGAGGCCATAGGGAGGACAACAGGTAGGGAGGCAAGTCATCTGGTAGGTTGGCAAGGTAAGACAATGGGTGAGTGAAGAAAGAGAAGGATAGGTCAGGAAATGGTTGGAAGACCTGGGAAAGATGATTACATAGGTAAAAGAGTAGGAATATGGACAGATGAATAAATGGTTGGGTGGGTGTATAAATAGATGGATGGATGGGTAGGTGGAAGAAAAGAGAGACGAGTCAAAGAATAATAAGTTGACCCAAAGATGAAAGATGGGAGCATGAAAGGGTGGTGTATATAAGAGTAGGAGAATGGCTGGGAGGACAAAGTCTGGGTAAGTGACTATAGGGACTGGCAGAAGACCTGGGGCTCTGTGGCTAGGGAGACATGTGGTTAGATAGATGGGGAGTCTAGTAGGCTACACTCGCCTTGTGCAAGTGCATATTCTTGGTGAGCTGCTCCTCCAGCATGTTCTGCAGCTTCTTGTTCATCTCCCGAAGGTTCTCGTCTCCTGGCTTCACTAGGTCTCTCAGGACGCTGCCCAGCCCGCTGCGGTCTGTGTGGCCTGCTGCCACAGACACATCTGCAAGGGCCCAAGCTGAGCACTACCCCCTCGGCAGAGCCGGAGGAGAGATGGGCAGAGCCAGAGGAGAAAAGAGGGGAACAAAGCAGAGGAGAGGGGAGGGAGAGAAGCCATGTTATGTAGGGGGGTGGAGATTTTGACATGTGAAACCAAGCTTTGTCACTTACTAGCGATGTGACCCTGAAAATGGGGATAAATATCTAAATCATGGAGTTGGAAAGATGCATGACTGCATGCAAATTATAGAGCACACAGTAAACCCTCAGCAGATGCCAGTAGGTATTGTTCTGCTAAGGAAAAATCAGGGGGAGAAGAAGGTTTGAAAGAAGGAGCAAAAGAAATAAAGACAGAAAGGAAGAGCAAAGGGGAGAGAATATAGGAGACAGGTGGGAGAGGAAGAGAAGGTGAGCAAGGAGGGAGAAGAGATCAGAACCTCAAAAAGAATAAAAATACAGAGAATTAAAACTTGTGGAGGCAGAACAATATAGCCAGTAAGAGAAGGTGAAGGAGGGGGGGTCAGAAAAAAAAAGATACAAAGAGAACACAGAAGGGAGAGAGAGGAGGAAGCCGAGACATGGTGAAAAGAAAGGAGACAGAAGACCAGAGAAGCACATTAGAGGAACAGGGAGTAAAGGAATGACAGGCACACAGAAAAGGGGAGGAAGAAAGAGAAAAAGACAGTTTCCTTGCTATCCTCTCCATGGTTTGTAATTTTGTTAATAGATGCACTGAGTTCCAAGAAGAGAAAAGCCACAGCACACATGGAAAATGAGTAAAGTAGTACTTGGAGAGCCAAGTAAAGGCTGGATGGCAAGGGGTGAGGACAGGGGAGGGGGCACTGACCGATTCGGCTGTCCATGACGTAGGTCTCAATGATGGCGCTTTTCCGGCAGAGGTCCTCTGCCATGGAAGCACTGCTCACCTCCAGGTGCTTCACCTGCAAAATAGCCCATCCCACATCAGACCCCTCAACTGCACATGATCACCCATGAGGAGAGGAGGAGGGCCTGACCAGACCCCCTCCTCACTGCCTGGCCAAGAGCACTTCAAATGGGGATAAGCAGAGAGACAGACAGTACCTTCTCCTCTAGCATCCATTTCTCCTGCTGTGTTTCTGCCAGCCGTTGAAAGAGCTCAGCCACTTCCTCATCTGACAGCTCAGCTGGCCGAGGGGGCTGGGCCTGAGGGCTACTAGATAAGGACTGCAAGGAAGAGGAGATAGTGACCAGCCCCAGATTCATCACTGCCCACCCCAGACACAAGTCAGGAGCTGGAGTTGGATGGGAAAGTGTGGGCCCTGTGGCTGGAGCTGTTGGTCAGTCTTGGCACCCTCAGAAACTCTGTGTTCCCCTTGATCTAAAGGCAGGTAGAAAATAACTACCACATCAGAGCCTTACTGAGAAAATTAAGGGAGATACATTAGCAAATGAGATCTTTTAGCCAACAGGAAATGGAGGTGAGAGCTGAAAAAGCACCACTAGTAAACAAGTAAAAAAAATTCAAAAGGTAGAACACTTCTTATAAGTCAACTGGCCTAGTTTGTTCCCAAGATGATGTCACAAAAAAGGGACCAAAAGAAAGCTGGGCATGATGGTGCTGCCTGTAATCTCGGAGACTTGGGAGACTGAGGAGAATCACAAGTTCAAGGCCAACCTGAGCAATTAATAAGGCCCTAAGCAATGTAGCAAGACCCCTTCTCAAAAATAAGAAGGGCTAGGGATGTGGCTCAGTGCTCACGTCAGTGGCTTGGGTTGAATCCCCAGTACCACACTAGATTAAAGGGGGAGAAAATAACGAGATGATGTAACATGTGCTCTGAAATGGAATTCTGATTTTCAGTTTTCAGAAAAAAAGCAACAAAGAACATTTTGGGGCCAACTAGAAAAATATGATTAAGGTAAACTAGAGTATTAGATAAGATGAAAATTTTTAAAATTGGGAAGGTAGAAACCAGGTGAACCAAAACATGTTCTTAGTGCCATTTAGGATTTTAAAATGAGGGATCTGGAAGGGTATGAACTAAACCTTTATTTAGATCAAGGTTTCACTATGTTGTTCAGGCTTGCCTTGAATTCCGGGATTCAAATGATCTTCCCTTGCCCTTATGAATAGCTGGAACTGCAGATGGGCAACACTGTGCCCAACTTGAACTGAGAATTTATAATAATGACCTTTGGGTGGTAAAATCTTTACTCACTTGTTTTTGTTTTGTTTTGTTTCTTTGTTTTTTGGTACTAGGGATTGAATTCAGGGACACTTTACCATTGAATTACATCCCTAGTCCTTTTTTATTTTTAGACAGCGCCACACTAAGTTGCTGAGGCTAGCTTTGAACTTTTGATCCTCCTGCCTCAGCCTCCTGAGTACGTGGGATTACTGGAATGCACCACCATACCGACTTTTTTTTTAAATTCTATAATGTACACATACTATTTATGGAATGATAAAAAAAAATTCCAAATAAAACTGGCTAGCAAGGAAACTGACATAACAGATAGCAATAATAATGAATAATAAGTGTGATTTGGAAGAAGGGACCTCCTACATGGGTAGATACACTTACTACACACCACATACTTTATGGCTCCCAGAAAGGTGGAATTAGCTGACAAATGCTGAAACATGATGGTCAAAGAGAGAAAACGATTGGCCTGTCCCCCATGTAACAATCCAAGTTGATGAGATTGAGAAGAACTTGTCAAAAAAAATGCATGTGCCAGGGGATTGGGTTGTAGTTCCAGTGGTAGAGCATGTGCTGACATGCCCAATGCCCTGGGTTCAAATCCTAGCACCAAGAAGGAAAACAAAAATGCTTGTGCTAGACTCAGAGTAGATGGCTGCAGCTGAGGGAAAAAAATAGGGCGATGCCCCAATTCCAGATTTGAGGCAGGAAAAACTGGGATTGCACACTCTTCCTTGTCCCTTACCCTGGCTGGAACAGCTGAGCTCTCCTTTTCCCGCAAGATCTCCCGGTAGCTGAAGGAGGAGATGCTACTGCTGTCTCCTGTCTGGGTGCGGCTTGGTGAGTTCATCTCAGAAAGAACCAGCTCCTCAAGGCCTGGAAAGTGGAGGGAAGAGAAACTGAGCCCATCCCCCTGGGTCCCAGGGCACCAACTGGCAGGAGGAGGCAGAAAATAGATTTGACAGAGATGGAAGGAGGCAAAGAGACACACTAGGGCATGGGAAAGTCAGAAGCAGACAGGACAGGGAAAGACAGTGGAAAAAAAAAAAAAAACAGCTGTCTTAGTTGGCAAATACACACAATAAAAGAGAGCCAAGGTGAAAGAGGCCAGGAGAAATAGGGGATACCTGGGCCTCAAGTAGCATTAGCACTCAGAGTTGGGCATGAAGAAAGGAAAACAGAACCCTGGAGAGGGCATAGGGCACACTCACACAGAGAAAACCCTAGAGGGACAGGAAGCTAGAGCAGATGATGGAGACGATCAGAGACCCTGGCAAAAGACATGGAGCAGAGAAAAATGATGGAGAAGCCAGGCTTGATGGCATGCATCTATAATCCCAGTGACTCAGAAGGGTAAGGCAGAAGGATCACAAGTTTGAAACCAGCATCACCAATTCAGCAAGACCCTCAACAATTTAGTGAGAAACTGTATCAATATAAAAAATAAAAAGGGCTGGCAATGTAGCTCAGTGGTAAAAGCACCTCTGTGTCCAATCCCCAGACTGTTAAGAAAAAGAAAATAATGGAGACAGACTCATAGCCATGCACCAGATCTCAGTTCCATTTAATGGACAAGATGGAGGTATGGTATACCATTCTAATCTGTTCTGTGCCACTTAATTTGTAACAAAACAGAAACAGAAACAAAATTCCTGTTATAAAGAGGTGACTTCAGGAAACTGAGTACCTCACAGAGAAATTGATTTGAAATGAGATAACATTCATTTTGCCATGTACTTAAAACATGGGCATTGAATTTGTGCCACTGCTCTTGTTGCTGTTTCTCAGTGTCAGGAAGGGTATGTTAATAGCACACCCCAAGGGCTCTCTAGCATGGGTGGGGTGCTGAGTGAGGTTCCACAAGTACCCTGAGTGGGAGAACAAGAGAGCGAGTTTTCTCTGAGGCTATGGTTTGAGAGATGCAACAGAGTCATCACTGCATCTTACTTATTTCAATGTATTTATAGGCCACCCCCATCCAAAAAAGGCAAATACAAACCTAATTTTTATGTCTGTCTTTGCCTTAAGTGGCAGAAATAACATGAATTGGATATAATAAAACAGTACAATGTTGCCGCTTGCATGGATATCTGTCTCCCTAGCTCCACTGGGAGTTCCTAGAGGGGAGCAAATCAGGGGGCTTTATTTCAGGAACCCTGGACTTGACTGTGGGAATTTATAGAAGGAAAGAATGGATACAACAGATTTAGAAACACTGAGTGAGATATAGGAGTGTGTACATGGGGGTAGTGGGAATGCAGACAGAGAGAGGAGATAGAGAAAGAATAAGATAAATGGACAGAAAGAATAAAAAGTGGGGAACAGAAAAGGAGAGATGTAGAGAAAGAAGGCAGGGAGATAAAGGCAATCTAAGAGGAAAGGGAACAAATGGAACACAGAAACATGGAGATACAACAGAGAAAACAAAAAGGGAGAGAGAAAGAAAGAAAGAAACAGAAGAAAACAGGTAAGAGTTCAAGAGGGACAGAAGAAGCCAGAGAGAGGATCAACGGAGGTGCAAGAAGGCCCCGGGACCCATATGCCCAGGCCCTGGCTACCCTGCACCGTAGCCTTCTCTTCCTGTCCTGGTGCCTCACCAGAGCGGCTCTTGCTATTGGTGAGGATGTCCTGCAGCCGCTCCTGCAGCTTGTCGGCCCGTTTTCGCTCCAGGTGCAACTGCCGCTTGAGGTCTTTCAGCTGTGCAGGGACGGGGGAAGATGAGGGTTGAGGGCCAGGGGGCCCATAGGGAAAGGAAGGGCATACATGCCAGGAAAGGGCTGTACGAGGGCACCTCCCCATTTTACCGCAGCACTGCCCTTCTTCTCCAAGATCCGCTGCCCATCCACTGTATCCTTCACCTCCTGTCAGGTAAAGGCAGCATGGCTGACAGATGCCAAAACAGCTGCCTGCAGCACACCCCCTCTTTACCCAAGGGTGTGTCTGGGGCCATAGAGGGACCATTGACCTGCTTCAGGTTGCTAATAGTCTTCAAGTGGCCATCTCGCTCCTCCTGGGCCTGCTGGAGCTGATCGCGTAGACCCTGTAGCTCCTCCTCCTTGCCCTGCAAAGCAGAGAGTAGCTCAGGCTGCAGATTGGGAAGCCTCTGTACTCCCTTGAGGGCCCTTCAGTACCCGGAAAGAGGAACATCATCAAAGGAGAAGCACCTTCAACTCAGCAGTATGCTGCTCCTGGCACTGCTTTAGGGCTTCCTCTTGCTCCTGCTGCTGCTGCTGTAAAGATTCCTACAAGACAAGTCCTGGGTCTGGCCACAGTCCCCCAGAAGACATTATGCCCAGTTTAAGGGTATACTGCAGTGGGGCCCTTCAGGCATGCAGAAAAGAACTTCTCAGCAGGAAAACACCACATGCCCTTAGGCAGAAGTGTTACATTTAAGCCTGTGCCATTCATATAACTCTAGATTTGCATTTACATTTTCTTTTATTTAACAACACATAACATAACACTTACTACATGCCAGGAATATTCAAAGGGTTTTACATATATTAACTCATCTTCCCTAATCCTCCCATAATCCCTAGACAGTAGGCTTTATATTTATTTATTTATTTATGCTGGGAGTTGAACGAAGTCCTCACGCACCCTAAGCAAATACTCTACCACTGAACTACACCCCCAGACCCTATTGTTATCCCTTTTCTACCAAATATGAAAACAGGTCACAGAGAGGTCAGATGACTTGCCCAAGGACACACAGCTAGCAAATGGCCCAGCCAGAATTCAAACCCAGGCAAACTGGCTCTGGTCTGTGCTCTTCACTGCTGCTTGACATTTCCTCTTATGTATTGTCCTGAGTTTTCCAGAAAATGGCAATAAAAGCTCCTGTTCAAATCAAATCAGTATATAACAACAATTTCCTGATAGAAGTAAAATTCCAGGAAGAGCAGGTGCCTTTTCAAATCTGCACAAAGGCGGGGTGGCATTTCACACCTAACATTTTGCCCTGTCTGTTGGCCATTCCTTGGTCTACTCTAGAAGGCTGCTATTGAGCCAGCAGGACTGTGGCTATAGACACAAGTCCAGGACGACTCAGAAAGTTCTAGGTCCTGACCACTTCTGCACCCTGGTTTGGCCTGGGTGCCCCATAAGCAGCCTCTATGTCTCACTGGGCACCACCAACTCACCTCAGCTTCCTTCAAGCGCCGTTCAAACCAGCCCTTGGCTCCATCCATGGAGTGTACCTGAGCCTGAAGTTCTTCCACTGTCTGCTGGAGATTCTCCAACTCCCGTGTTCGGGCCTGGAAGGGGCATCCAGGGAAAGGTAGGCTGAGGACCAGGCACCTCACACATGCCATTCATTGGCTCATCAACAATACTGTGGTACCCAAGGTTTGGAGGAGGAAGGGCATTGTAATTTACCCACCCACCTTCTCCTCCCGGATCTGCCCACGGAGCTCCTCCTCCTGCCGCTTTTTGTCTTCATGCAACTCTCGGAGCTCACGCTCGTAGCGGGCACGCACCCCCAGCACCTCCTTTTCATGCCTTAGTCGGACTGCTCCCAGCTCTTCCTTGTGCTGAGACTTCTCCTGCAGTGTCTCCATTGCTAGTTCATCCAGCATTGCCTTACGCTTCTCAGCACTCTGGGGGGGGGGGTCAGAAGGATGGGCCAGAAGGATGGCAATCAACCTCCTTCCCTAATACTGGAAAAGGGCCACCACCCTGTCCCCATGACCAAGGAATTAGCCAGACACCCCTCTCTCAGTCTAATCAATTTGGCTGAGTCACTCTCCCATCCTCAGAAAATGGGTCATTTTCTTCTCCCCCTCATTCCCATGGATTTGAACATATTACATCCTCCAATTTCCTTGGACTGAGCCAGTCCCTCCACCTCTCTCCATGGTGCCCTACCTTCCTAGCCTCCTGGAGTTCCTGGATCAACTGCTCCTTCTCCTGCCCTATTTCTTGAAGTTGTTCCAGAAGGCGACTATTGGCCCGTAATGACTCCTAATGCAGGAACAAAGGGGATGAGTTTGATGAAGAGCTAGTAGGTGCTGGTTACCTGGGATGCTTCTGGTAGACCATCTCCCTTTCCATTGGTCAAGTGAGTGTTATAATCTCAACCTCTACACAGCTAGTTGCTCCCCAATATTCATTCTCCCATACATTCCTAGCAACAGAGTTTGTGGTTGGGTACATGATGGTCTAGCAAGCATTACCCCTCTTCCTTCAAAGTTAGGTGTATCCATGTGATTTTTTTCTTACTTTATTTTATGAGACAGGGTATTGCCATGTTGCCCAAGCTGACCTCAAACTCCTGGGCTCAAGGGATCCTCCTGCCTCAGCCTCCCAAGTAGCTGGACTACAGGCTGGTGCCACTACTCTCAACTCATGTGATTACTTTTTATGTTATGAAATTGGTTGATGTAACTTAGGTTATGCTTTTTTTGGTACTGGGGATTGAGATCAGGGCCTGGCACATACTAGACAAACATTAAGCTACATTCCCTAGCCCTTTTTATCTTATTTTAAGACAGGATCTCACTAAGTTTCCCTGGCTGACTTCAAGCTTGGGATCCTCCTGCCTCAGCCTCTCAAGTAGCTGTTATTAGAGGTGTGCGCCACCATGCCTGGCAGGTAGTGCTCTTAAAGGAAAGGGGAATACTATTCCCTGCCCTATTTCCTTCTTCCTTCAAGATGGAATGCAAAAATGATGGTGGAAGAGCTTGAGCAACCACCCTAAATGCAAGATAAAAGTCTTGTGTTGAAGGTGGGAGAAGAGCAATAGAAAAAGAATGAGGGTCACTGATGATTGCAGAGCCATCACTCATCCTTAAACATCCTACTTGGAGTTTTACATGAAAGAGATTTAAACTTCTCTCTTATTTAATTTACTATTATTCTAGTTTCTATCCAAAAATGTAAAATCTAAACCTTTTTGAGTACCAACATGAGACCAGAGTAGAAAATTCCACATCTGACCTCTTGTGATAGGTCACAGTCAAACACAGGTGTGGGGCTGAGGTTGTGACTCAGTGATAGAGCACTCGCCTAGCACTGGGTTCGATCCTCAGCACCACATAAAAATAAATAAATAAATGAACAAACAAATAAATAAAGGTATTGTGTCCATCTACAATTTAAAAAAAATTTAAAAAGTTTATTAAAAAATAGAAAAACACAGGTATAAGCCAGGCACAGTAGTACACACCTATAATCCAAGTTACTCAGAAGGCTGAGGCAGGAGGATTACAATTTCACGGCCAGACTAGATAACATAGCAAGATCTGTCTCCCCCAAGGGAAAAATACAGGTGTACTAAAAATATGATATAAAACTACTTCCAGGCTATATGCATAAGGTATATACAAAACAAATGAATTTTGTGGTTAGACTTGGGTCCTAGTCCCAATACATCTTGGTAAGTATATGCAAATATTCTAACATGCCCAAAATCAAAAATCTGAAACATTTCTAATCCCAAACAGGTTGGATAAAGGACACATAACCTATACTATGGAATCAGAATGTATATCCTAATGAACTGAAGAGGCCCAGCTTCGGAGAAGCAAAATGATTTGTGCCAGGACATATGGATACTAATAAAGTCAGGCAAACAGCCTGGAATCTAGGTCCTCCTGACTACATAGTCTCCCTACTGCACCTCTTGGGGATTCCACTGAACCAGTACTAGGGGAACTGTAAGACAGAACAGAGCCAGAAGTATCACCTGGAGCTGGGAGTTGAGGTCATCTTTCTGTCCCATGAGATCCTCATACTCAGTTTGCCGCTGCTGTAACTCAGCTGCTAGCCCAGTGGTCTGTTCCCGGAGCATATTCAGTTCTTGTGTCTTTGCTGTTTGGATCTGCAGAAAGTGTGGTGATGGGATATGGAGTGAAGGGGCCCCAGGGACCCAGGCATGAGGCATGGGCCTCTCCGTTCCAGAAAGGCATGAAGAAAAGTAGAATGAGAGAAAATTTCAAAAGAAAAACAGTGAGGATAATGTATAAATGTGGTATATTCATGCAATGGAGTACTTCATAGTGATAAAAGAACAAACCCAAGCTATATTTGGATAAACCTCATGTATACAAAGGTGCCAGAAAGTAGTCAAAGACAAAGTAACATTGATTCCATTTATATAAAGTAAGAGCAAATGAAGTGAATCTATGTTGCTAAAGTCAGCATGATGGTTATTTCTGAGGGAGTATTGACTGGAAAGGGTAAAGGGGACCTTCTAGGGTACTGAAAATACACTATTTTTTGATCTGGGAGGTAGCTATGTGGAGACAGAAAAATAGGAAGACTGAGAGATAGAGAGATAGAATTCACTGAGTTATACACTTAAGATTATTATATTTCATTCACTTTACTGGAGAGAAACTAGAATGTCAGAGAAGCAAGGATGGATGACTAGAGAGAAGAGGGCTGGAGCAAACAGAAAACAAAAAGAGAAACAGGTACCAGAAAACAGCATGGTATCCAAACACCCTGCCTGGGTATGGACCAGAAAGAAGAGAAATGGGAGAATGAGGAGGGATCAGCAAGGGCTCTCATGTGTCCTGTACCTGCTCCAGGGCAGCCAGGCTAGTCCTCAAGGCATTGTTCTCAGCCAATAGCCCTTCCACTTGTTCCTGCGCATCTGCACTCTGGATGGACACCTGGCCCCACCCCCACGACAGGTGAGAGCGGGTCCAGAACAGGAAGGCAGGACCTACCCGCAGCCAAGAAAGAAAGGAAACAGACAGACACACAGGCCACAGACCAGGACTAGGAGAAGAAAGACCCCCAGGGACCTGCCTACCTGTGTAGCACCCACTCACTCAGGCTGCCAACTCCCTCAACCTCAGATCCCCAAACCCACCCAGTACAACGTACCTGATCTTGTAGGGCCCTCAAAGCTGCTGCATGCTCCAGGCGTTCTCCCTGCCGCTGATCTCTTAACTCTGCCAAGCTCTGTGGGTACCAGGAGGTCAGGGGAGCCCATTCCAGACCTCAGCCACCCCTGAGGTACATATAACCATACAGACTCCCTTTTGAGTAATCAACAGTATATCCCCAGCACTTGTGAGTTTTGGACTACCCATCAAGGATGTCAGGTTCACCAGACTCCAGGTCACAACCTGAAGTGGCCTTAGACACTCTTGTACCCTCTATCCCATCCTTCAAGCATGTCAGATACACCTAAGCTCCTGGTCTTAGCTCTTGGAGGACTCAAACTCCCCTAGCTCCCATCCATAAGATGTCTTACACTAACTCAGATTCCAGCTTGGGAGCCCCAGATTCTCAAGATGCATACAAACCCCAGGAATCACAGATGTGGTCAATATCTAGGGACAATAGCTTTACTTAGACTCCAGGCCCTGACTACCAGGGGTTTCAGAAACACTAAAACCCCCATGTCTCAAGTTTCCAAGGGTTTTGGATCCACACAAACTCCTAGTTCCAGACTCTAGAGGTCTCAAATTCATACAATCTCCTAGTTTCCAGCTCCTAGAGAAGTCTCAGACTTACTCCTACCACCTATTACTCTGGTCCCCACTCTCTGAGGATCTTCAGAGACAGATCACTACCAGGTCCTGGGGCATCTCAGCCTTACTTAGACTCCTGTTACAGCTCCCATATTCCAAGTTTCTAGGGGCCTTAGTACCATGAACCACCATATTCCCTTCTCCAATGGACTTATGACTTACCCCTTCTAGAGGAGAACCTAGAGGCTTTAAAGTCAGCCAGCCCCCAACCATCAAGAGCCACAGAACCACCTAGACTTTTATACCAGCCCCTGAAGGTCTCAGACTGACCAGCTTTTTGTTCACTTTCCTCAGGGGTCTCAGGACCACCTAGCCCATGCAATTCCACTTCCTAAACATCTTAGACCCAAACTAACCTCCAGACCCTGAGAGTCTCAAATGCACTACACCTCTAGTACCAACTGTCCCATGCCCTAGGCCTCTGGAGATGCCAAATTTACTGACACCCCTACTCTTAAAGGTCTCAACATCACCCAGTCTCCAGGAAGTTCAGACTCACACCTACTACTGGTCCTAAACCCCAGTGGTAGTTTCAGACTGATATGAACTTGTGATACACAATCCCCCAAGTCCTCAGTCCCAGGGCCTCTGATCCATACAGACCCTTATCCCAAATCTTAGAACTCTTGGGGCTCCTAAGGTCCTATTTTTCTACCTCCTGGGGAAAGCCTAGGCCCATCTAATCTCTGAATTTCCAACATAGGAAATACTACAGACTGTCCAGCCAGTCTCCATGAGCCACAGACCTCTCCAAACAAGAGTCCCCACCCCAGGGATCTCAAGACTGAGCTTCTCACTTGATTGGCAGCCTCAAGTTCCTGCTGCAGTTTCTGGGTACGAGCCAACTGAGCCTTTAGATCAGCTTCCTTCCGCTGTTGTAACTCCTCAATCTTGTTCCTGGGGGTGACAGGGATAGGGCACACTGGATGTGGCTCAAGATTCAAACTCCTAGTTTTGCCCCTGTGATCTTCAGGTAATTCTGCATGGAACAGTCTCTGTCTACCAGTGCTCCCAATCCTGGCAGTTACCTGCTGTCATTAAATAGTGTTTCCTTCTCTGTCTGTAGACGGCAAAAGCTGGACACAGAAAGACAGACATAGATGGGTCAGTTTTATAAGTCAGTGTCCCTTTAGGCTCCTAAAAACCATACAAAAAGGAAGTGTACCTTTCTTGTTTCTTTTTTAGTTTCTCAGAGAGCTGGATGGGAGGGACAAAGGGGAGTAGACAAGTGATGAAAATGATAATTATATTAACAAAGATAAAAATTAACTTAATATTTTCACATAATTTCACTGCACCCTTTCTGAAAGACATGATTTACTTATGTTATCCTATGGAATCCTCAAAATAGCCCTGAGAAGTGACTACGACCAGTCTTACAAACTGGGAAACTAAGTCTCAGAAAGCATAAGTAATTTAGTTGCCTGGCTGGTCAGCAGCAAAAGCATTATTTTCATTTAGATCCCTTGGGCTCCAAAGGCCAGCACTTATGTCCTCTAAATAGTGGCCAATAGCCACATCCTAGAATGGCTAGTCTGGGAGGCCTAGAAATCAGGATCCTAACTGGTTATCTTAATGCTGGACTGCTAGGTTCTAAAATAAGAATAAGGAATCTGTAAATGCTTGGATAAATGAATGAATGGGCAAAGTTGGGAGGGACAAAAGGGATGGGGCCTGACATGCACAAAATAGAGTGGGGCCACATTAGCCCATTCCATATTGAAAGTAACTCTGAAAGATAAGTGTGAGTCTCTCCACTTCCCCCATGATGAAACTGAGGCTCTGAGGGAGGCACAATGCTCCTTTATGCTATGCCAGGAATAAGCTGGGCAGCCCCACCTTAGCGAGTTCTTCCTGCAGCCTGGATGTTTCAGCCTGCTTTGAGCTCTGCAAGGAAAGATGAGGGATGGGCTTGTTGTTAGTAAGGACAGGGGAAGGCCTCTGCTTCGCCTTGTCCTCCTGCCTCCCTCACCCCTTCCCTTCTGCCCACGAGATGGTGATGTCACAGACATCTCCGTGGGACCACAGGCAGAGCCAGGGCATCTGCCTGCCTCCAGACATCCCAGCCACAACAGACCCAGGTTTACCTCCAAGCCTTGCAGCTGCTCCCAGAGCAATCTCTTTTCCTCTTTCTCCATTTCCCATTTCAGCTCCACCTCTGCCAATGGCATGGGGGCCATGATAGTGGGAGTGAGGCCCCCTGGGGGATCTCCTTGGCCTTCACTGACAGCTGAGGACTTCACAGTCTCTTTCCCATAGCGCTCCTGCAGGGCTAGTGGGTTGAATAAGAATATATGATGGAGTGCTATGTATGTTTATGATGGATGAGGTAGTCTCTGAAGTTCCTTGCCATGCTTCAAATAGAGGGAAAACTGGCCTTCAATCCTTCAGGTCACAGAAACCCTGCTCCAAATGCCCACAAGCACCATTCATGCCTTTACAAATCCTACCAACCTCTGAGATCCTGTCTGCCACGCTCCATTCCCCTACTTATAGCTAAATCCTTACTATAAACTCAGAATACTCATCTACATTCTAGCAAGTCTCCCTCCTGATCATGGAACTAGCATCCACCACCAAACAAGCCCCAGCTGTTCACCAAGAGTCCATGCATTAGGACCTTCCCACAATATACCAAACTGTCTTTCAGCTTTTATCCCAAACCCCACCTATGATCTGAGCTCCTTCATTCACTTTCTTCACTTAGTAAATAGATCCCTTTCAACATTCATGCTGCTGCTCTCTAACATTTGCTAGGGACCAGGCCCTGAACCAAATGCAGATTGATACCAACTCTTTCTACTTCCATCTTTCAGGTAGCAGCCATCACTGTGTATACTGTGCAGATAAGGACCCTTTGGCTCAGAGAGGTAAACTGGCCTGTCCAAAGCCACACAGCAGTTCTTAGCAAGGCCAAGCCTGGCCCTAAAGCCCTTTTCCTTCCCCTGAGAGGCAGACATTCTTCTATGTTTCACTCAAGTTTTGAGATCCCTACATACCCAGGAGAGCCTCTACATACCTGCCACATTCTTCTGCAAGGCTGTGTTCTCTGCCTGCAATCTTAGCAGCTCCCCATCCACATGGGGTCCAGCTTGGATAGTGCCTGTTCCAGTAGCCCCTTCCTTTAGTTGCTGGTTCTCCCGTTCCAACTGCTCCATCTGGCTGCAGAGCTGAGCAGGGGAAGAGTAAGGAAGCACAGAAGCAGCAAATCAGAACACTATTCACTGAAACATATATAGCACTTGACCACGCAGTTAATAATTCATTTAATTCCCATAAAGAACCTATGACATAGGTGCTCTCACACTTTACAGATAAGGACACTGAAGCACAGAGATGTTAAACAACTTCATATTCACACATCTGTTTAGCAGAATCAAAAAGGTTGAGAATGATGAGAACAATTTCCCCTTTGCCTATTCCCAACATCTCAGATAAACTCTAAGACCTCACACTCCTCTGGAAATTGTCAGCACCATGGATAGTCCCAATGCCATGACTTCTATAAACAACTCTGTGTCCTGGGTCTTACGCCCAGGGATAGTTCCTTCTCAGCTCAAGCATCACAGAAAACTTTAAGAGTATTTCCAGGGCCACCACTGCTTATAATTCTTGCCTTGCTAGCTCCTGGCCTTGGAGAGTAAACAATAAAAATAAAACTAAGCCAGCCCCCTGTTCACTTCCTGACTGAAATACACTTCTCATAGAAGTTCCAAGATGATACCTTGTCCCTATTTTCAGGGGATAACATTGAGGCCCAGGAAAATTTTTATTTTTATTGACTGGGATATTTTCTATCCCAAATACTATTTTCACCTAGTTCTTCAGATGATTGGCTTCTGTGCATCCTTTAGTGTTCTGCTCATATGTCACCTTTAACATAGTAAACCATGGGCTAGAGATGTAGCTCAGTGAGAGACCACTTGCATAGCCTTAGGGCCCTGAGCTCCATCCATAGAACCAAAAAGAAAAAAAAATTGGTATCCCTCAACATCGAAATTCTACTCTATCAAAGCACTGCATTCACTTCTTTCTTATCTGGTTTTAATCACAATTAAATTTTATTTTTTAACAGTCACAAGCACAGATTCTGAAACGAGATTGCTTGGATATGAATTTATACTCTGCCATTTACTAACCAGGTTATCTTGGGACAAATTACTTTATCTCCCTGGGGCTCAGTTTTCCACATCTGTTAAATAGGGATCCTAAAAATATCTCATAGGCTATTGCTAGGATTAAAATGAATAAATAATGTAGAGCACTTCAAATAGGAACTGGTACATAGGAAATGCCATATAAATGTCAGTTATTACTACCTACTAATTTTATTTGCTTATTATGTTATGTTTTTCTCCTAATCCCATCCCCAGAATGTAAGTTATGCAAGAGTGGAGAACATTCTGTGCTGCTCACAATTGTATTTCCAGAACACACAGAACATAGCAAGCATTCAATAACTATTTGTTGAAGAAACAATTGAGCTGAAATATCTTGGCAAACAAGGGGTGGATACAGGCTTCGATCCCAATGCCTCCCTGTGAGCACTTCCAGTGCCTGGGAGGAGTAGGAAGGTGACTATGAAGGAAGTCTCCACACCTGGTCCAGTACCCAGCCCTGGGTAGTACAGGGAAACATGAGCTAGATTTATGGAAAAATGCCTGACCTACCTCACCCCATCAGAATCAAGATACCATGGAGGCAAAAAGCATAGACAAGTAAGGCTGTGAGACCAGTGGTTATGTGAGCACCAGGGGCATGGAACTAGAGGGTGGGGAGCACCAGAAGTTAATGTTTAAAGTAGTGATGAGGCAGACCTGCAGGTCAAAACAACCTATGTGGAATGGACCAATTAAAAAAGAACTCGAGGGCTGGGGTTGTCGCTCAGTGGTAGAGTGCTTACCTAGCACAAATGAGTCACTGGGTTTGATCCTCACCACCACATAAAAATAAATAAATAAATAAAACTTGAAGCCAGGTGCAGTGGTGCAGGTCTATAATCCCAGCAGCTTGGGAGGCTGAGGCAAGAGGATTGTGAGTTCAAAGCCAACCTCAGCAAAAGTGAGGCACTAAGCAATTCAGTGAGATCCTGTCTCTAAATAAAATACAAAAGAGGGCTGGGGTTGTGGCTCAGTGGTCAAGTGCCCCCGAGTTCAATCCCTGGTACCGCCCCCCACAAAAAAAATTGTAGTGAGAAAACCAGAGAGAAGGCTGTGAAAATGTAGCAAGTAAAGCTGGGCATAGTGGCACATGCCTGTAATCCCAGCAGTTAGGGAGGATGAGATAGGAAGATCATAAGTTCAAAGCCAGCCTCAGCAACAGTGAGGTGCTAAGCAAATCGGTAAGACCCTATCTCTAAATAAAATACAAAATAGGGCTGGGGATGTGGCTCAGGGGTTGAGTGCCCTTGATTCAATTCCCAGTACCCGCCCCCAAATATATATATCTCAAATGAGAGGTAGTAAGGGCTGAGGCAGGCAAGGGCCATAGGATGGATATAAAACATTTTTTTCAGTAATGGTGATTGAACCCAGGGCCTCATGCATGCTAAGCAGGTGCTTTATTACTGAGCCATATCCCCAGTCATCTACTTGATGGCTTTTGTGTGTGACACTAAGGATCAAACCCAGGCTAGATAAGTGTTCTGTCACTAAGCTATATCCCCAACCCCAGAATATCAAAACTTAAAAAGTCAAGAAAGAGCTGGTGATGTAGCTCAATTGTACAGAGTATATGTCTAGTACGCATGAGTCCCTAGGTTCAATCTCTAGGATTTCCCAAAAAATCAAGAAATATTTTAGAGGACTAGGGATGTGACTCAGTGGCAGAGCACCTGCTTCACATATGCAAAGCCCCGAGTTCAATCCCCAACACTGCCAAAATAAAATATATTTTAGAGTAAGACTGAATCAATAGAAGGATAATATCATTAGCTAACATTTCCATAGCTGATATTACATCCAAGGCTCTGTTGTAAGTGACTTACATACATTTATCCATTTAATCCTCACAAAGCCCTGCAAGACAAATACTGTTATCAGTATCATTTCCATTTTTTTTTGTTCCAGGGATTGAACTCAGGGGCACTTGATCACTGAGCCACATCCCCAGCTGTATTTTGTATTTTATTTAGAGACAGGGTCTCACTGAGTTGCTTAGTGCCTCACTTTTGCTGAGACTGGCTTTGAACTTGCGATCCTCCTGCCTCAGCTTCTCTAGCTGCTGGGATTACAGGCGTGAGCCACCATGACCACCATCATTTCCATCATTTAAACATTTGGGAATGAGAATTGACTTTACCATGGTCACAGTTAGCCAAGATTTTAATCTAGGCCTAGCTGGGAGTGGTGGCTCACACTTACAATATCACTATCTAGGGAAGCTGAGGCAGGAAGTTCACAAGTTTGAGGTTAGCCTCAGCAACTCATCAAGACCGTGACTCAAAATTTAAAAAAAATAATAAAATTTAAAAAGTGCTAGGGATGTAGCCTAGTGGTAAAGTATCCCTAGGTTCAATCTTCAGTGCTGAGGGGAAAAAAAAAGTTTTTAATCTGGGTCTTCCAGTACCAGACTACATGTTTGGAACAATTGCTCACTGAACTGCCTCTCCTGGCACTGTACTTGCTTAAAGGTTGATTTTTGCTTTGTTTTTTAAAGTATTAAGAAGTATTTTATCAGATGGAGCCTTATAAATACCATTTTTGCTACCAAGGGACTTTTTTCCTGAAAATATGCTAAAAATTTACAAAGAATTAGCCATGGAAACAGAAGATACATAAGAGAACAAAAAGACAAAGTCTCCAACTGCCCAATAGTTTCAAAAGCAGCCAGGACACTAAAATCAGTGAGGATATAGAATTAACTGATCCAGGATGAATTATCTGGAAGAAGTGGAACCCCCAGTTTATGTCAGACAAAGAGAAGGAAGACAAAAGGGAAGCACTTCAAATACCTTTCCAACCCATATTAAGCATAATAATTTTAGCTAAAAATTCCCCAACACCCTGATGCTCCATACGTCAGCCCCAATTTTATGGAGACTTGAAGTTCAAAGAAAAGGAGTGCCTGGGCCAGGAACCAGCTGACCTCAGGGCTTGAAGCCATCTGATTGCACCACAGTGAAAGGCACCATCTGTCAAATCATTGCCCCCCCAACGATATTTCAGGACTTGTTTCAGCACCATGGACAGTGATCCAAGGTCAGACCCTGTCCAACCACCAGTTGTTGTCAGGTCTCAGCCTGGGTAGCCCCTGTACACACTTATGCACACAAGCATGCACACAGCATTCCTGTTCCCTCATTTATCCCAGGCACCAGCACCTTGCTGAACTCGGCCATAAGTGTGCTGTTCTGCAAACGGAAGTCCTCCTCCTGGCTGTGCAGCTTTGCCTGCAGCATCTCATTTTCACTCAGCAGTCCCTCGACTTCCTGCAGTGGCAGACATAGGCCAGGACTCCAATAGAGGCAGAAAAGATGAGGAGGTATGGCAAAGAAGGAGACAGAAGAAGATGATGTGGGGGAAGAGCATAAGGTACAGAGAAAGGGGTGATACAGGAGAGAAACATACAGGGAGGGATAAAATGAGAGAGAGAGAAAGATGGATAGAGAGTCATGGGGAAGTAGAAAGAAAGGAAAACAGGGAGGGAGAGACAGACAAAGAAGGGGGAGTACAGGAAAAGAAAAGGAAAGGTAATAACAGGAAAGGAAAGAAGGATCAGAGAGAAAGAAAAAGAAAAGACAGGAACAGGGAGAAATCACCAGGGAAAGAACAGATCAGAGAGAGAAGTGAGAAAGTTAGGGTAAGAAATGAGTCAGGATGAGATAAAGGAACAAAGGGGAAAAAAAGAAAAAAAATGGAATGGGCAAGAGAAACAAGGAGTCAGAGAGAAATAAACAAAAAAAAAAACATAAAAGACCCACGATGACAGAGATAAGAACAGGATGGAGAAAGACAAAGAGAGGGTTGAGGAGAGAAACAAGAGTCAGAGAGAAGGAAACAGGATGACAGAGCCAGGAATAGACAGAATTAGAATAAAGAGAGAAATGGAAAAAGAAAGAAAAACACAGAGAGGCAGAATATAAGACAAACACAGGAAAACAAAGACAGACACAGAAATACATGACAGTGAGGAAATGGTAGATGCAAGGGCACACACAGAGAAAGGCAGGCCAGTATGAGGAGATCCCAGCACACAGAGATATATTCCCACTTAGACAGAGTCTCTCAGATACATTCACCCACCATGAGCCCCCTTACCTGAGCTTTCTTGCTCTTGCTCAGTGCCTAAAGTGAGGGGTGGAAAGACAGCTAAAGTGAACAGCGATGAATATATCCTACCCTCAGTAAGGTATGGAGACTACTGTGATTATTGTTAATGGAGGACAATGATGACATGGGTCATAGGGTGAGATTGTCTTCAACCTCAGAACTTTCTTGACAATTTGGAGCCCATAGGAATAACAGAATGAATGAGTGAGTAAATAAGAGACTGAACAAACGAGAATACTGCTTTGGTGCTACAGCACATAAGAATCTTCCTTTTCTCTGTTCTTAAGGTTGAGGTGTGACTTAGTATTTAACCCTTTACAGGCTGGATCTCCAAGCTCAGAAATTGTGGCTTTATTGCTACATCATCCAAACATGTGTATATGGATCCCTCCTATAGAACATGGAAAGTACTTCTCAGCAGCTGAGGGCATGGTCAGGTTTGAAGAATTAGTACCCTAACAAAGAGAAGCCCAGCCTCCTGACAGTGAGATTTTCTGCAATCTATATTAGTGTTCATCCAACAAATATTTATCCAGCACATGTACTACAAATAACATTGTAATAAGGGAGACAGAGCAGTGAAGAAAACAAAGGAGAATCTTGAATGTCTTGAGGAGCTTTAATAAGTTATATTCTATCTCATCTTTATGGGATCTAAGAGGTGGGTTGGGTCTTATATTATCAACAGGACCAGTATAGGGATGGAAAATAGGGGGACAAAGTGGGAATGTGGGTAGAAGTTGGGATGCAGATTGAAGGCAGATTGACTTCGAGTATTCAATGAAAAGTTAGTGACTAAGAATGAATAAGTAACTGAACATAGAATGAAATAAGAATAAATTAAGTTAATCAATAAATTAAGCAGGATTAGACAAAACTAGCCAAATAAAGAGATTTCCATGAGAATTATTTAAATGACTACATGAAAACAGCATTTAATATTAGGTCTAGTTCACTGTAGGTGCTCATTGGCTACATGAATGAGTCAGACAAATAAAGGGTAGCAGAGAGTGGGTGGCTGGAGAAAGGTACCTTTTGAGCTTTACTGAACTCTTTATCCAGATAGGCAACCTTCTGTCGAAGACTGGCAAGTTCTGGTGTGAGGAAAGCAGGGAATTGCAACCTCAGGCAGTGGCAAGGAGCTGAAGGCTCCTCCTGCCAGGCCTCTTGAGGTAAAAATCTCAGCCTCTGGCTCCCAAATTCACCCCCACCTAATGAGACCCTCTTGGCTCACCAACGCCATTCTTGCGTAGTTCATCTGAAAGCTGGTAGTTGTTTGTCCGGAGTTCTAGGAGCTGAGCCTTTGGGGAAAAAAGAAGGGAAAAAACTTAGGAAAAGTGCTCTCACCCCCACCACAAGGGAACCGAGCTCCTAAACCCTATGGATTAGACTGGTACCCTCCAAGTGATTCCTCAGCCACTCCTTATTACTTAAACATACTGCATCCTAAAATGAGCTGCCAGGCTCTGAGCCCTTGTCCCACCTCCTACAGGTCCACTTATAACCCCAACCAATCTCACCCCTCTAATCCACTCTGCGCTCCAGCCATCAGTGAGCGCTGGCCCACACACATGCGATAAAATTTCTCTTTCTCATCTTGGCTGACTCCTTCACACACTGAACACTATCTTACCAAACCTGGAGGCCCCTGAGGGCAAGGAACAAGGGCTTGCCTTCCCACCTCTTTCCCAAGGGAAGAGGGTCTGGTATTTTCCTCCCCAACCTTCACTGAGTCAAGAGCATTCCCAGGATCCTGTAACTACAAAGGTTCTCAAAACATCTCCAGGCCCCCTTCAAAAATTAAGGAAAGGGCTGGGCATGCCAATGATCCATGCCTGTACTCCCAGTGACTCAGGAGGCTGAGGCAGGAGGATCACAAGTTCAGAGCCAGGCTCAGCAAGTTAGGGAGGCACTAAGCAACTTAGCAAGACCCTGTCTAAAAAATAAAAATAAAAAGGGATGGGGATGTAGCTCAGTGTTTAGGCTATCTGGGTTCAATCCTCAGGACCAAAAAAAAAAAAATAAGGGAAAGGGCCAGGTGCAGTGGCACAAGCCTGTTATCCCAGTGACTCAGGAAATCACAAGTTTGAGGCCATTCTCAGCAACTTAGTGAAACCGGCAGCAATTTAGTGAGAACGCTGTTTCAAAATAAAAATTAATAAGGAATGGGAATGCAGCTCACTGGGTTTAATCCTTATTACCGAAAAGGAGAGAAAAAGAAATAAGAGAAATAAAAGAATTAAGAAAAAGTGAAATTTGGGCCATTCTAAACAGCACAGTCCTTTCTACAAACCCTGTAGGGCTCTGAAGCTGGTTGGTCCCAGACTCATTCACTATCCCCTACCCCACCAGGACCTTTTTCCTCCCTCAAAACACACTAACATCTACTTCTCTTCCCCTGCTCAAAGTCAGAGGGTTTGGTCTCTATAAAACTTTTCCTGCCCCTGTCTTCACCAGGACTCAGTGATCCCTCTCCATGTCCTGGTCCAACTGGAACACTTCTTTTCACTCCCTTAGATTTCCTCCTCAACAGAGTGAAATGGTTTTCTCTCACTCACTGCACAGTGGGATCAACCTTCCTCACCCAAGGACTCCCACCTCCCAACAAGATCACTCCAGTCGGGGTAGAATGGGATGACTCTATACACTTCAAGGTCTCTCAAATACAAAGCCTTGGGTGGGACAGTTTGATTACTCAGATCCCTTGCGAAGGTTAGGGAAGTCTTTCCAATTAATGGTTCAAAGATCTCACCCTTTCATCCCCAAGAGTCCCAGTGAGGAACAACTGTTTTCCCTCATTCAAGGACCAAAAGAATTATTTGTCCTCTCTCAGAGTTCCTGTCCTTCACCCACAGGACACTTCTCAGGATTTTCTCCTTTCAGAAACTCTCAGCAAGGAACTCTCTAGAGAAGAGCCCACTCCTGAAGCAATGCTATGGCCTTTCATCCATTCTCAAGAGTTCCCACCCTAAAAGAATCAAGTAATCATAGTACCAATTCAGGATACCTCCAAAAAGTGCAGTGATCCTTTCTCCATGTAGTCCAAGATACCACTTTTTTACCTTCTCTGGTCCCCCCCACACCCGTTGGGACTGATGGTATTACCCATTCAGGGCCTTCTTTACCCCAGGCCTAAAGGATCACCCCTAGTAATCCAATGGTACCGCCCCTTTGAGGATCCCCTACCACCAAAGGCACAGTATCTCCACTTCCCAGGAACACACCTGGGGTCTTTCCCCAATCCCCTGGCATAGTAGTATCTCCCACAAACTTCCCACCTCCCACAGGGTAATGGTATTGCCCTCTCAAGGGCTCCCCCCACCGTGACGCAAACGGCCCAACGCCAGCTTCCTTCCTCTCCAGACAAAATGGTTTCGCCCTCAGGATCTCCTTCTTTCAAAGCCCAAAATTATCATCACCCACCAATGGTATCCCCCCACACAGACACAAAGATCTCATCCCCCCAGTTCTGAGTAAGGTATTGCCTAGTAAAGGTCACTCTCCCCTGCCCACAAGCCTAACAGAATCTAATCTTCAGAGCCCAAATATCTCAGAATCAAAGAGTATCGCCGATCACAGCCTCAGTTTCCCTTCTCCAGATCAATCCCTTGGACTCAATGTCGGTTCCAGCCAACTCATTCTCAGAGCCGGTGGCACGACCGCTCTATACCCCTCCCCCTTGTCGCCTAGCCCGGTGGTCTTTCCCACAGCGAGCGGCACCTGCATCCGCTGAAACTCCTCCTCAGACAGAGCTTGCGCCATGTTCCTCCCCCCCACCCCCCCTTCAGCTTTATGCGCAGACGCAGCTCGTGCCTCCTGTCAGTATTAAGTTCGGACCGAACCAATGGCCAGGAATAGAGGGGGAGGAACCTAATTCAGAAGTTCAGATTTTGGGAAACGTAGAAAAGAAAACAAAACTGACAAATCAGATGGATTCTATTATAATGTTTTACTAGATTTCAAATCATCCTATCTGCCTTTTAAACTTCTGTGGGTTACCAGTTGTTGTGAGACATTATGGCATCCCTGTCTCGTGAGTGAACTCTTCGCTAGGGAAGTGTTTGCCGACAGAAAATGACCCTTCTGTGCTACTCCTTTAATAAGAATGGTTGACTTAATAACCGTAGAAATGAAAGCGGAAGCTTTCCTCTGTTCTGGTTCCCGCCCTCTTTCCAATGACCCCTGAGGGGAATCCCGCCTCTGGTGAACCCCCTTTTTCCTAAGATTTGACAATGATTTTATTAACATGATGCTGTACATCATTTTAGGTAAAGGACCCTAGCTACCAAAAAATTAAAAATACCTGAGAGGAAAGAATGGCAGTGAACTAGGTGGGGGGGAGGGGCGCTCTATTAAAACTACAAAAACAAAAGCAAGGGCTGAGAGTGTATTCCAAAGGTAGAATCCTGCGTTCTGGCATCTGGAGGGTGGAGGAGGGGACCTGAATGATGAAACATTCGAATTAATACTAAAATGCCAGAGCTCTTTTTTTTCTTTGATTCAATGAACTTTATTGAGATACATTGTTTATCTCACCCATTTGCCAGACATGGTGGTGCACTCCAGTAAACCCAGTGGCCTTGAAAGCTGAGTCTGGAGGAGCGCAAGTTCAAAGTCAGCCTCAGCAATTTAGGGAGGGTCCTAAGCAATTCAGCAAGATCCTGTCTCGCTATTCTGTCTCAAAATAAAAAATAAAAAGGGCTTGGGATGTGACTCAGTGGGAGAAAAAAAAGGGAATCTTTATTAATGAGCTACGACCCCAACCCTTTTTATTTTGAGGTAGGATGGCACTAAATTGCTGAAGCTCGACCTTGCCTCAGTACCCCAGTCGCTGGAATTACAAAAGGAACCTTATTTTTATGTGGTGCTGAGAGTCAAACCCAGTGCTTCACAGGTGCTATGCAAGCGCTCTAAAATGAGCCACAACCACAAACCCACCTTAGTGTAGTTTTGATTTGTGTTCCTCTTAGAATAAGTGAGACTGGGCATCTTTTAGTATGTTTAAGGACTAATTTAATATATGTGTATATGTGTGTTTTGGGGGGGATTTAACCCAAAGTCTTCTTCATGCTAGACAAGTGCCCTACCACTAAGCTACATCCCCAGCCCTTAACATGTTTGTGTGTGTGTGTGTGTGTGTGTGTGTGTGTGTGTGTGTGTGTGTGATTGAACCCAGAGGCACTTAACCACTGAGACTATCCTCAGACCTTTTTATTTTTATTTATTTGTTTGTTTGAGACAGAATCAAGCTGAGTTGCTTAGGACCTCGCTAAATTGTTGAGGCTCACTTTGAACTAGCAATCCTCCTGCCTCAGCCTCCCTAGTCACTGGGATAACAGGCATGAGCCAGCATGCCTGGTGTCAAGTGCATTTTAATTTTTTTAAAAAAATTTGTTTTGAATGGTACCCCCATTTTATTATTTTTGCAAATATGCAGGCAATAACAACTGTTTCTGAGTGTAGGCACCATCAAGTGCATTTTTAAATTAAAAAAATAGTTCCATTGCCCATTTATTGATCAGGATGGCAATTATCAAGAATACAAGTAATAATAAATGTTGAAAAGGGTGTGGGGAAAAGGGTACACTTATACGTTGTTGATGGGATTGCAAATTGGTGCAACCACTCTGGAAAGCAGTATGGAGATTCCTCAGAAAACTTGCAATAGAACCACCATTTGACCCAGTTATCACGTTCCTTGGCATATACCCAAAGGACTTAAAAATAGCATAGTATAGTGACATGGCCACCTCAATGTTTATAGCAGCTTCAATTCACAATAGGTAAGTTATGGAACCAACCTAGATTCCCATCAACAGATGAATGGATAAAAAAATTGTGGTATATATACACAATGGAATATTACTCAACCATAAAGAACAATGACTATGACATTTGCCAGTAAATGGATGAATCTGGATACTATCATGTTAAGTGAAATAAGCCAGTGACAAAAAAATCAAAGTTTGAATGTTTTCTCTGATATGTGGATGCTAACCCACAATAAGGTTGTGGTGGGGGAATAGAAGTTCATTGGGTTGGACAAAATGGAAGGAAGGGAAGGCAAAAAAGATAGGAATAGGAAAGAGAGTGGAATGAACCTTACATAACCTTCCTACATATATATGTGAATGCACAACAGTGAATATCACCATTATGTACGTCCACAAGACTGGGATCCTAATTAGAATAAGATGTATTCTATGCTTTGTGTGTGTGTGTGTGTGTGTGTGTATCCGAGGCTGCAATTGTAGCTCAGTGGTAGGGCACTTGCCTAGCATGTAAGGCAATGGATTCAATCCTCAGCGCCACATAAAAATAAATAAATAAAATAAAGGTATAAAAATACAATAAAAGATAGAACTTACTATCAGAAATAACTAAAAAGAACCAATAAAAAATATAGTATTGGGGGCTGGGGTTGTGGCTCATAGGTAGAGTGCTCACCTAGAGCCTGTGAGGCCCTGGGTTTAATCCTCAGCAGCACATAAAAATAAATAAATAAAATAAAGGTATTGTTTCTAACTACAACTAAAAATAAATATTTAAAAAATATATAATATTGAGGGCTGGGGATGTGGCTCAAGCGGTGGCACGCTTGCCTGGCATTTGTGCAACCCGGGTTTGATCCTCAGCACCACATACAAAGATGTTGTGTCCGCCGAAAACTAAAAATAAGTAAATAAATAAATAAAAACCTCTCTCTCTCTCTCTCTCTCTCTCTCTCTCTCTCTCTCTCTTAAAAAAAAATATATATATATATAATTAGTTTTCCTCACATAAGTTTTTTTTTCACATTTCTTTTTGGGTTCCTTCCTAAGTATACTATTTTGTTTGTTGCTATTACATTTTTTTCTTTGTGGGTATGGGGATCCAATCAGGAATCTCACACATGCTAGGCAAGCACTCTACAACTGAGCTTCATCCCATCCACTCCTTGCCTTCATAAATGGTTTTTTTTTCACTATCATCATATCCTCAAACTGATTAGTGTTTGTATGTATAAAGGCCATTTGTTTCTCTAGGTTATTTTCATATCCTTCCACTTTACTGAGTACTTTCATTGTTAGAGTTATTTTATCATTGATTCTCTAGAGTTTGTCAAATACAAAACCATATAATCTGAAAAGAGAGCTATGTTTATTTCTTTTTTTCCAATCAATCAGACTGCTTCTAACTGACTTCTTTTATCTAATTACTATTTTCTGTTACCAGCAACGAGGGACCCATGGAGAGAAGGCTGATTCCAGGACTAGTGCAGGAAAAGTACAAGATTAGTCTGGAGCCTCTCATTTTACCATCCAATGATCTAATTTGAATTAAAAGAAAAGAATCCACTAATCCAAACTGATCTAAATAAATAAATGGAGTGGAAGTGAAAACTTCCTTACAAAACAATTTTAACTAATTAATGCAGAAGAAATGATGGAATCAGAAAATCTCCATTTGGCAACCACTGATGTAGTAATTGCCTCAGGCAAGTGTCATTAAGGGTAAAAATTAATGGGTATGAGTATGATGAGGAACACTATATTTACATAGATTTAAAGAATTGCCCTGCCTAGCTTGGTGACCCACTCTCTTTTTTTTTTAAGATAGACTTTATTCAGAGAGAGAGAGAGAGAGAGAGAGAGAGAGAGAGAGAGAGAGAGAGAGAGAATTTTTCAATATTTATATTTTAGTTCTCAGCGGACACAACATCTTTATTTTATTTTTATGTAGTGCTGAGGATCGAACCCAGCACCCCATGCATGCCAGACACGTGTGCTACAGCTTAAGCCACATCCCCAGCCCTGGTGGCCCACTCTTGTAATCTCAACAACTCAAAAGGCTGAGATAGGAGGATTGTAAGTTTGAGGCTAGCCTCAGCAATTTAGGGAGACCCTGTCTCAAAATTTAAAAGAAGGTCTGGGGTTGTGGCTCACTGGTTAAGTGTCCTTGTATTCAATCCCCAGTACCAATCAATCAATAACAAAAAGAGCTTGGGGGGTTGCTTAATGGTTAAGCACCCCTGGGTTCAATCCTTCATAGAAAAAAAAAAAAGTAATATCCTGAAAATTATTTCTTTTTCTCCTCTGGTACTGAGGATTAAACCCAGGGGTGCTTTACAACTGGGCTATATCCCCAGACCTTTTTTATTTTCTATTTTGAGATAGGTTCTCTCTAAATTGCTTAGGGCCTCACTAAATTGCTGAGGCTGGCCTCAAACCTGCAATCTTCCTGCCTCAGCCTTCCAAATAAATTACTTCTTAATTATACTGGGGCCTACTATGCTTTTAATCTGTGTTTCTGATTATTTCAGATTGTTGAATCTTGTTGCACGATTATATGCTGTGAATTGCTCATAGCATATACACATATGTCAAAAGAACTGACTTTGGTAGAAATTCTTCATATATGTTGGATATTAATCCCATCCTTGATTAAATAAAACAACTTTTCAGAGTAAAAAAAAATTATACTGGGGAAAAAAACCTATGTGGGGTCAGACTGGTATTATGGGCCTCCTGATGTAATGTATTGAGAAAGACACAACATAATTTCTGAGGTATTTCTGCCACAAATGCATAACTTGAATAGACTCATGAGAAAATATCAGGCAAATCCCAATTAAAGGATTTTTCAAAACAACAAAGACATGAAAAATTGAATAAGTGATCCAGATTAAAGGAGACCAAAGGAGCATGATAACTAAAATGCAACAATTTTGGATTGAAGCCTGTACCATAAGTTTGTTTAGATTTTACAATAAAGGGTCACACACAGTGGCACATGCCTGTAATCCCAGTGGTTCAGGAGGACTTCAAATTCAAAGTCAGAAACAGTGAGTTAGTGAGGCCCTAAGCAACTTAGTGGGACCCTGTCTCTAGGATAAAATATGAAAAAAAGGTCTGGGAAGGGGCTGCAGTTGTAGCTCAGCAGTAGAGCGTTTGCCTAGCATGTGTGAGTCACTGGGTTCGGGTTTTAGCACCACATTTAAAAATAAATAAAATAAAGGTATAAAAATATAATAACATCATTTTAAAAAGGTCTTGGGATGTGACTCAGTTGTTAAGTGCCCTGGATTCAATTTCTGGTACCAAAAAAAAAAATACTATAAAGGAAACCTGTAATTCCAGCAACTTGGGAGACAGAGGCAGGAAGATGGCAAGTTCGAGGCCATTCTCAGAAATTTAGTGAGATCCTGTCACAATTTTTTTTAAAGTAGGGCTGAAGATGTAGCTCAGTTGGAGTGTGCCCTTGGGTTGAATTCCCTACCCTCACCCCACAATTTTCTATAAAGGACATCAGTAGGGTCTTGTGCATATGAGACAAGCATTCTACCAACTGAGCTATATCCCCAGTCCCATATCATTTTTAAATTTCCTGATGTTGACACTGATATTGTGGTTTTATAAGACAATGTTTCTCTCTTATATGTCTTCATAAAGAAAAAAAAATAAGACTAATGCCTTTAAATGACCTAACTGTAGGGTTGGCTCTTGACGGTTATCTGGTAACTTGGTAGTAAACAGTTCACTACACTGATAAAACATTTTTTCCTAATGAGGGTGGCTGGGTCTGGGGTAAAGAGCAATACTGGAATGCTTGCCTAGAAAGCACCAGGCCCTTACTTAGTTTCACCTACAGCACCACATACACACCAAAAAAAAGTGGTTCATCATGATGAAACTGTTTGGAGAAACAATGTGGTTTATGCTAAACACCTGCATTCCTTCAGAGTCTGGAATTTTGGTATGTGCTGGATAGAGGCACCCACTGACTAGCCTCCACTAAAAACCTTGGGCATTTGGTTTCTATGAGTTTACCTGGTAGACAATACCTCACACTGGATGTCATACGCATTGTTGGAGGAATTGAGTTTTATGTGGCTTCACTGAGAGAGGACTCTGAAGCTTTGCCTGGTTTCCTCTAGACTTTGGGCTGTGTCCCTTTCTTCTTTGCTCGTGGAGTTATAGAACATAAAAAAGCCTGTACCTGGATTTCTCAGATACCGCCTGTTTTTTGTTTGTTTGTTTGTTTGTTTGGTGTGTGTGTGTGTGTGTGTGTGTGTGTGTGATCTGAGCCACCAAACTGGAGGATTGTCCTGGTGACTTGCAACATAATTACACAGAGATAAGGAGACAAAGCAAGAGGAAGGAAAGGTGGTAAAATGTTAACACTGGAGCAACTGGATGAAGAATATAATAATATTATTGTTTTGCAATATTTTTACAAGTCTGAAATTATTTCAAAATAAAGTTGCTCATAATGTTCCCCATTATCCTTTTTTTTAAAAAAAATTTTGTGGTACATATAGATAATGAAAGTTACCATTTTAATCATTTTAAGCGTACAACCAGGAACATTAAGTACATTCACAACATTGTGTAACCATCACCACTATCTATTTCCAGAACTTTTTCATCATCCCAAACAGAAACTCTGTACCCATTAAGCAATAGCTCCTCATTCTCCCCCACCACCCAGCCACTGGTAACCTCTATTCTACTTTCTTTCTCTAGGTATTTGCTAATTCTAGATACTGGTATATGTGAAATTAAATTATATTTGTCTTCTGTCTAACTTATTTAGCTTAACATAATATTTTCAAGATTCATCATGACACTGGAGTTGTGACTCAGCTTGCCTAGCATGTGCAAGGTGCTGGGTTCGATCCTCAGCATCACATAAAAAATAAATTAAATAAAGGTATTGTGTCCCACTACAACTAAAAAAAAAAAAAAAAGATTCATCATGAGTTGGCCCTCTATCTCCAAGAGACAAGCTGGGTAATCATAAGGCTCACCCTGTTTCTTTTTATCATCTCTCAGGGATCCCTTTCCTTCATTGTCTGAGGTCCGGTATCTTGAGATTTGTTGTTTCATATATTTGTCTGGATTTCTATTTGTTTCAGGCAGGAAGGCAAATCTGGTTCCCATTATTCCATCTTGGTTGGAAGTAGAAAGCTCTTTACTGCTTCATATTATCAACTATTGATCACAGGATATTAAAACCTGTGATCATGATTGTGGATTTGACTATTTCCCTACCTTTTTTTTTTTTTTTTTTTTTTGGTGGTGCTGGGGATTGAACCCAGGAATCTGTGCATTCGAGACGAGCACTCTACCAACTGAGCTATATCCATCCCCAGCCTTATTTCTCTATTTTTTTAATGTTTTTTTTTTTAAAGAGAGAGTGAGAGAGGGGGACAGAGAGAGAGAGAGAATTTTAACATTTATTTATTTTTTCTTAATTCTCGGCGGACACAACATCTTTGTTGGTATGTGGTGCTGCTGAGGATGGAACCGGGCCGCACGCATGCTAGGCGAGCGCGCTACCGCTTGAGCCACATCCCAGCCCCCTATTTCTCTATTTTTGTTGGGATTTGTGTCATGACTTTTTGTTTGTTCATTGTTTTGCTTTAAGTACTGGGGATTGAACAGGGGTACTTTGCCACTGAGTTATGTCTCCTTGTCCTTTTTATTTTTATTTTTATTATTATTATTTATTTTGAAGCAGGGTCTTACCCAGGCTGACTTCTAACTTGTATCCTCTTGCCTCAGTCTCTGGAGTCACTAGGATCACAGGCATGTGCCACCACACTGGGCTGTCATGTAATTTGAAATCCTATTATTAGTTTCTTAAATTTATATGTAATATTATGTCTTCCTGATGAATTCATCCTTTTATCATTATGAAATGTCCCTCTCTATCCCTCTCCAGGGAAAGACTTCTAGTCTTTTTTCTTTTCTTTCTTTTTTTTTTTCTTTTTCTGATACCAGAGATTGAACCCAGAGGTGCTTAACCACGGAACTACATCCCTAGCCCATTTTATATTTTATTTAGAGACAGGGTCTTGCTGAGTTGCTTAGGGCCTTACTAAGTTGCTGAGGCTGGATTTGAACTTGCTATCTTCCTGCCCCAGCCTCAGAGCTAATGGGATTATAGCTGTGTTACACCATGCCCAGCTATTTTAGTTTTCTTAAACTTAGTGTTTGCATCATATATTTTTTCTTTTTCTTTTGTTTTAATATTTATTTTTAATTTTTTCGGCAGACAAAACATCTTTATTTGTATGTGGTGTTGTAGCGAGCGCGCTACCACTTGAGCCACATCCCCAGCCCTATTTTTTCTTTTTCTAAAAACAAAATTATTTTTTACTTTTAGGTGGACACACTAAAATACCTTTTTTAAATTTTTATGCAGTGCTGAAGATCAAACCCAGTGCCTCACACATGCTAGGCAAGCACTCTACCTCTGAGCCATAACTCCAGCCCAGCATCATATATATTTTCTGTGCTCTAATTGGGCAGGGTGTCTGGGGATAGAATCCAAGGATTTGTACTTGCTAAGCATGTGCTCTACTGCTGAACCACACCCCCAGCCATTATGTTTTAACTTTTTTTAGTTTTTTATGAGATCTTTATTTAATTAATTAACTAATTTATATGCAGTGCTGAGAATAGAACTCAGTGCCTCACATGAACTAGGAAAGCACTCCATCACTGAGCTACAACCCAGCCCCAATTATGTTTCAGCTTTTAACTGTTATTGCTTTAGTGTGTTTCTTTTGTAGACAGCATAGAATAGGACCCAGTGCCATCTCAAGCCATACTGGACAGGAGGTAGAAAGAAAACACACACATACACACACACACACACACTCATATATAATGAGTTGTTTTTTTTTTTTTCCAGTGTTGGGGATTGAAATTAGGGCCTTGTGCAAGCTCTTTTTTTTTTTTTTTTAGTTGTATATGGACTCAGTGCCTTTATTTGTTATTATGTGGTGCTAGGATCAAACCCAGTACCTCACAATTGCAAGGCAAGTGCTCTACCACTGAGCTACAACTCCAGCCCATTGTGCATGCTCTTTTCTGTAATATTTAATGGTTAAATTTTTTCAACGTGGACATAATGGTGCACACCTGTAATCCCAGTGACTCAGGATTCTGAGGCAGGAGATTCACAAGTTGGAGACCAGCCTTAGCAACTTAGTGAGAGCCTGTCTCAAAATAAAAAATAAAAAGGACTAAGAATGTAACTCAGGGGCAAAGTGCCCCTGGGTTCAATCCTCTGAACCAAAAGAAAAAAAATTCTAGAACCTTAAAGTCATTGAAAAATGTTGACAAATTCAGAATTATGTATATTGCTGTTCTTACTTTAATGGAGCAGATTCACCCATAATATTTTCAAAATATATTTCTTTGCTTATTTCATTTTCAGTTGAGACAATTGCCATGTTTGACAGCTCTCTTGACCAAGTAACAATCTGAAATAATTTTAAACTTCAGTTTACAGAAACTTATTTTGTAGGACAACACTATGATTGGTAGTATTAAAACATTCTCGGGGAGGGGGTGGCTGGAGTTATGGCTCAGAAGTAGAGTGCTTGTCTAGCCCATGTAGGGCACTGGATTTGATCCTCAGCACCACATAAAAATAAATAAATAAAATAAAGGTATTGTGTCCATCCAGAACTAAAAAAAAAATAATAATTAAAAAAATAATTCTTGGGGCTAGGAGCATAGCTCAGTCATAGTGCACTTACTTAACATTGCAGGAGGCCCTGGTCTTGAGCAGGCCCTTAGCTGGGAAGCACTAATAAATAAATAAAATGTTCTCAAAACCACTTTCAGCAGGGTGCAGTGGCGCACACCTGTAATCCCAGCGGCTGAGGAGGCTGAAACAGGAGGATTGCAAGTTCAAAGTCAGCCTCAGCAATGGCGAGGCACTAAACAACTCAGTGAGATACTGTCTCTAAATAAAATACAAAATAGGGCTGGGGATGTGGCTCAGTGGTTGAGTGCCACTGAGTTCAATCCCTGGTACCCAACAAATAAATACATAAATAAAAATAAAAGTAAAAAGCTGGGAATGTGTCTCAGTGGTTAAGTGCTCCTGGGTTCAATTCCCAGTACCTCCCCCCTCCCCCTGCAAATTATGATCCTCCTGACTCAGCTTACTGAATTGCTGGGATTACAGGTGTATGCCATGGTGGTACTAGAGATTGAACAGGCCCTTACACATACTAGGTAAGTGCTCTACTACTAAGCTACATCTCCAGCCCTTTTTATTTATTTATTTTAATTTTGAGATAGGATCTCACTAAATTGCCCAGGTTGGTCTTAAATTTGCAGTCCTCCTGCCTCTGCTCCTGAGTAGCTGGTGTATATGTTTTTAATGCAGTAGAGCTGCCATAAGAATATCCTATCTAATTCACCAAAATACATATATCCTTTGAATGGTACTAAAAAAGGTTATCATACTTAAATTCACAGGTGTAGTATTTTGCATCTTATAATAACAGAGACTTGAGGGCTAAGGCAGGAGGATTTGAAGTTCAAGACCAGCCTCAGCAAATAAGTGAGATGCTGTCTCATAATTAAAAAAATAAAAATAAATAAGGCTGGGTATGTAGTTCAGGTAAAGTACTCCTGAATTCAAGCACTAAAACAACACACATAAAAAATGATGATGAGCTGAGTAAGGCAAAAATTTAGTATAATCATTTTTTGGGGGAAATAATGGCTTGTATATTCCTATCATATATGCTCTATTATTATATCCCCAGCCATACTAGTTTTTAAGTCAATGTCATATTTTTTCCTTTTATTAACAGATTTATAAACAAACTATATCCAGGGTTTTCTTTAGTTCAATGAAGACAATAAGGGCTAGGGATGTGGCTCAAGCGGTAGCGTGCTCGCTTGGCATGCATGCGGCCCAGGTTCGATCCTCAGCACCACATACCAACTAAGATGTTGTGTCCGCCGAGAACTAAAAAATAAATATTAAAAATTCTCTCTCTCCTCTCTCACTCTCTCTTTAAAAAAAATGAAGACAATAAATCTGGGACTGGGGTTGTGGCTCAGTGGTAGAGCACTTGCCTAGCACATGTGAAGCACTGGATTTGATCCTCAGCACTGCATTAAAAATAAATAAAGGTATTGTGTTCATCTACAACTTAAAAAAATCTTACCAGTTTAAAAAAAAGACAATAAATCTTCTGTTGAATCCTTATTTGTTGTTGTTGTTGGCATTGGGGATTGAACATGGGGCACTTTACCACTGAGCTACATTCCCAGCCCTTTTTAATCTTTTATTTGGAGATGGGGTGCAAGTTACTTTGGGCCTCCCTAAATTGCAAGGCTGACTTCTAACTTGCAATCCTACTGCCTCAGCCTTCCAGGACACTGGGGTTATATGTGTATTAGCATTATTCCTAATGTGGATATATCTTATGATCTGATACATAATAAATGATGGGATACATATACTGTATAATCAAAAAGTATAGAAACAGCTGGTAAAGTCACACATTTTGTAATCCCAGCAACTGGGGATGCTAAGGCAGGAGGATTGTAAATTAGGATCAGCCTGGGCAAATTAATGGGACCCTGTCTCAAAATAGAATGAAAAAAAGCTGGGAATGTAGCTCACTGGTAGAGTGTCCCTGGGTTCAATCCTCAGGAATTGCATGAAACGAAAAAATAAATAAATAAAAAGAAGGGAAATAGATTTTATGTCTTTTACCACAAAAGGTATTTTAGCTTTTGCATGATTTCCCAGTGGAATTTTAAATTTATTAAAAATAAGATAAAGATTAAGATAAAGATCGCTTTGAATGATTAAATATATTATTATATTGATTTACAACTACATTTATAGGCTGGGAATGTGGTTCAGTGGTAGAGCACTTTCCTAGCATGTGAAAGGCCCTGGGTTCAATTCCCAGAACCTTAAAGAAAAGTTCAACTATGTTTAGAAACATTCCCAAAATGGGACTTCCAATAGTTTCTTGTGATCCTTTAAAAGATAAATTGATTTTTGCAAAAAACATAACATGTAAAATCACCCAGAGACTATTTCACCATATTTGTCTAATTTTATTGCCTTCTAGAGAACATCATCTATTATACAATTAGTCTGAATATTTTATAAAACACTTTCATTTATAAAGCATCATGATGAAAATGGAACATTCAAGTCTTGGTTAAGGTGATACCTGCCAGGTTTCTCTACTGCAAAATTACTTTTATTTTTTCACTTTGCATAGTCTTTTCAGGAGAAGCAATTCCCTAAGAGCAGCTCACATTCAAAAGGAGGAGAGTATTTAAGCCCCATATCTTAAAGGGATAAGAATCAAATATTTTTAAAATATATTTTTAGTTGTTGATAGACCTTTATTTTATGTATTTATTTATACGCAGTGCTGAGAATTGAACCCAGTGCCTCACACATGCTAAGAAGTGCTCTACCACTAAGCTACAACTCCAGTCTAAGAATCAAATATTTAATATATATTTTGGAGGTGAGACTTTAAGGCTGTATAACTATCATGTTTCACCTTAAAGTTTTGCCCACTAGTTTTAGCATTTAGTGAATTCCCCCCAGCTACTTGGAATTGAACCAAGGGCCTCAGGCATATTAGAGAAGTGCTCAACTACTGAGCTACATACCCAGCCCCTTTTATTTATTTATTTATCTATCTATCTATCTATCTATCTATCTATCTATCTATCTATCTATCTATTTATTTATTTATTTATTTATTTATTTTGTGGTAGGATCTAAATTGCTGAGGCTGATCCTCCTGGCTCAGCCTCCCAAGTACCTGGGATTACAGGTGTGTGCTAATGTGCTTGCTCTGCAGCAATTGTTATGGTGGGATTCTTTTTTTTTTATATCTTAGGATTGAACCCAGGGGTGCTTAATAACTGAACTGCAGTCCTTTCTCTTTTTTATTTTGAGACATGGTCTTGCTAAGTTGCTTAGTGCCTCACTATGTTGCTGAGCCTGGCTTGAATTTGAGATTTTCCTGCCTCAGTTTTCCAAATTGATGGGATTATAGGCATGCACCACTGAACTGGCTTAATATAATGGTATTCTAAAAGGAAGTTTTCTACTTTTCTAATTCCTTCTACATGTAGTTTCTGGAATTCTTTTTTTTTGGGGGGGGGTAGTGCTGTGGCTAGAGCTCAGGGCTGTGTGAACTCATAGTTAGGTGTATGTACAAATATGAAACAACATATCCCACCATTAAGTACACCTATAATGTACTAAGAAAAAATTTCAAATGGGCTGGGGTGTAGCTCAGTGGTAAAGTGCCCTTGGGTTCAATCTCCAGTTCTGGAAAAAAAAAAAGAAAGAAAACAAAAGGAAATAAACCAAGATCTGGGCATGAGATACTTGTTATTTCTGGAATAGCTTTTTTTTTTTTTCCTTCTCAGTGGACAGACTGAGAACCTTTCAGGAGATATCAAGAACATATGACAACTAAAATGCAACATAGTATCTGTAGTAGGGAGCTTCTAAGATGTCCCTCAGTGGTCCCTCCTACTGATATTCATGGTCTAGTGTAATCCCCTCCCCTTGAGTAACTTGATTCAAACCAACAGATTGCTTTAACATGGAGGGGATGTCACTTCCATGATTAGATTATATGAGATTGGAACTTCTGTTTTAATTTCTGACTCTCTTGTTGGCTTTTTTTTTTTAAAAAAAATATTCTTAGGGCTGGGGATGTGGCTCAAGCGGTAGCGCACTTGCCTGGCATGCGTGCGGCCCGGGTTCGATCCTCAGCACCACATACCAACAAAGATGTTGTGTCCGCCAAGAACTAAAAAGTAAATATTAAAAATTCTCTCTCTCTCTCCTCTCTCACTCTCTCTTTAAAAAAAAATAATAAAAGTCTCTGTAACTAATTAGAACAAATTAAATTGTATTTATTAAAAAAATATTCTTAAGTTTTAGGTGGACACTATCTTTATTTAACCCAGTGCCTGGTGCATGCTAGGCAAGCACTCTACCACTGAGCCACAACCCTAGCCCCTCTCTTGTTGGCTTTGATGAAGTAAACTACCATGCTTTGTGAGATGCCTTACACAAAGGCAAACATGGCAAGGACTGACGCATCTCTGGCTGACAGCCATCAAGGAACTGGGGCCCACCATTCGACAGGCTGCACAGAACTGAATCCTGCCAACAACCAGAGGCATGTGGGCCTGATCCCTTCCCAGTCACACTTGTAGATGATTCCTCAGTTCAATCCAATACCTTCTTTGTGCCCTAAAGAGAGGCTCTGAAGCTTAGGACCCAGGTGAGTCCAGCATGAATTCCTAGCCCATGAAGCATGAGAGATAATGAATATGTTTTTTTTTTAGCCACTAAGATTATGATCATTTGTTACCCAGGAATAGATAACTAATGTATTATCCTTACTTGGATCCTATTACAGAAAAGATATTAGTGGGAAAATCCACGAAACTCAAATAGTCTGAAACTGAGCTAAATGTACTCTATAAATGCTATTTTTCTTAGCATTGATGAATATGCCATATGGGGGTGGGGGAGATCTGGAATGTAGTTCAGTGGTAGAGCACTTGCTTAGCATGGTCAAGACCCTAAATGCTCCCCAGCACCCCACAAAGTGTTACCATAGTTAAGTAAAATTAACATTAGGGGGAGGTAGGTGATTGGTATGGGATCTCTGAGGGCTTTGCAACTCTTTGGTAAATCTAAAATTATTTCAGAATAAAAACTAAAGAGGTTTGTGGAAGTAGATCATTAGTAGAGTGTTTGCCTAGCATGCTCAAGGCCAGAAGGGGGAGTGAGGAGGAAGGGAGGAAAAGAAAGGGAAAGGAAAGGAAATAAAAGAAAAGAAGCCACTTCTGGGTGTTATATGTTATGTTTATAAGAAAGAGATTACACCAAAGTTGAGGAGAAAAACAATAAAGGTATCAGGTGTCAGCAGTCTGGTGATAGGGACTCAATGACTAGCTCTGAGGGGTTGCAGAAACAGATTAGAAAGAGGTATCAAGTGTGGTGGACACAGTGTGGTGGGGGGAAGTCACAGTGACTAAGTCCTGTTTGAACCCTCAGGGGTCAGTCTGATGGGGAGTCTTAGTTCTGTTGAGGAAATTTCCTCACATTCTGTTGAGGAAATTGCTGGGATAAAGCCTGATGTTTCTCCTGGGTGTCAGAGTCGAGTCTGGCTGAGGAATTCCAAGAAAAATGGTTTTTTGTTTTGTTTTTTTGGTACTGGGTACTGAACGTAGGGGCACTCAACCACTGAGACACACCCCAGCCCTTTTTTATATTTTTAAATTCACAGACAGGGTCTTGCTGAGTTGCTATAAGCCTCACTAAATTGCTGAGGCTGGCTTTGAACCTGTGATCCTCCTGCCTCAGCCTCTGAGCCACTGGGATTACAGATGTGCACCATGGCACTCGGTTCAAAAAATACTTGTATCTATTCATCTCAATTTAACATCTCCCAAGATGTCAATGTCTGCTCCAAAATGGAATTGCTTCTCTGTTACTCTACTTTTATAGTTTTTATCTTTCCCTTCCCACCATCACAAATACCTATCTTATCTGCCAGGAGATAACCTCTTGTATTTATCAGTTTCAAAAGTGAGTTTGTGAGTTTGTGTGGTATGCGTGTGTAATCCCAACTATTTAGGAGGCTGAGCCATGAGGATTGCAAGTTTGAGGCCAGCTTTAGCAATTTAGTAAAACTCTGTCTCAAAAAAAAAAAAAAGAGCTGGAGGGTGTAGCTCTGTGACAGTGTCCTAGGAATAAACTGCCAGTATCAAAAAAACTTTTAAAAAAGGGCTGGGAGCCAAGTGCGGTGGTACACACCTGTAATCCTAAAGGCTTGGGAGGCTGAGGAAGGAGGATCTTAAATTCAAAGCCAACCTCAGTAATGGTGAGGTACTAAGCAACTCAGTGAGACCCTGTCTCTAAATAAAATACAAAATAGGGCTGGGGATGTGGCTCAGTGGTGGAGGGCCCCTAAATTCAACCCCAAGGAAGGAAGGAAGGAAGGGAGGAAGGAAGGAAGGAAGGAAGGAAGGAAGGAAGGAAGGAAGGAAGGAAGGAAGGAAAGAAGGAAGGAAGGAAGGAGAAAGAAAGAGAAAGAGAGAGAAAAAGAGAAAGAGAAAGAAAGAAAAAAGAAAAAAAAAAGGAGTTGGGGCTGTAGCTTGGTGGTAGAGCAACTGCCTAGCATATTGCAAGACCATGGATTCAATCCCTCAGTACTACACACACACTCTCAGAAAGAGCTTGCATGGATCTATGTGGCTCACCAATAGAATGCTTGCCTAGAAAGTTCAACCCACTGGGTTCCATCCCCAGAACTGGGAGGTGGGAATGAACTTGTAAGCATATCTTATTTTCCTCTTCTACCCTTATCTCACTTAAGCATTTATTGCTTCACACATTTACAGGCTGCCTATCTTCAGAAGTTATTTATTATTTTAGGTATTGGGGATTGACCCCAGGTACTTTACCACTGAGCAAGTCCATTTTTTATTTTGAGACAGAGTCTTGCCAAGTTGCTAAGGGAGGCCTCAAATTTATGATTCACCTGCCTTAGCCTCCTGAGTAAATGGGATTACAGGCATGCACCACATAAATTGTGACTACAAGTGGGTGTCACTGCCAGCCCCACAACACTTATTTTAATTCTATTCCTCAGCCTCTCCAAACAGGAAATGGGAATGAGCAGCAGCACTTTCTGACCACCAGCCCTCTGGGAAATATATCAGGTGAAATAACTGCAAAAGTTAGATGGGTATGTGGCAGGTCATTAAAAGGACTGATTGCTTTTGCATACAGGTGATTTTCCTCCAGACATTCTTCCTATCTAAATTCCCTTGTCTACCACTCTGAAATGCTTCTTCCAGTAACTTGTATCCCTCTTGGTCTGCACAGACCACATTCACTACACAGTAAAAAACAAGCACATGAGACACTTTGCCAAAGTTAAAAGCGCATCAAACACGCCTAGCATTTATTATTTTAATCACAAACCTACAGACCCCTCAGTACACCCTCCTTGGGGCCTGGCCCCAGCAATCCAAAGCTGATGACCTTGGGTATAGGCAGCAGGAGAGGTGGGGATGGGTAAGGAGTGTCTCTTGATAACTCTGAAATGGGGGGAATCCTCCAAATGAAGAACTGAGTGAGGGCCAGAGGTTGGGGATAACCTAGCTTCTGAGTAGGGGGAACAATAAAAAATCAGTTAAACAAATGAGAGAGGGTACAATACACTTTTGCAACCCTTCCTCCAAGCCTCTGCCTTGTAAGGGAGACTGTCTTTTTCCTGGGCAGGGATCTCCCTGGAGGGGCCCTGTCCTTCACCCTGTTCTACATTTTGAACAACAGTACTGGGGTACTAGACAACTGGTCTGGATCCCCAGTAATCCCCATCATCTCCCCAAACTTTCCCTAAAGGAAGAAGACTGGACTCTACCCAATGGTAGAGGCTTAACTCTTACTCCAGATCTAGGTTGGAAGAATAAAACTGTAGAATTTCAAGATCTGTCCTCTTCCCCAAGAGCAGAGTTAGCTCAGAGCCCTCCTAGGTCAGGTCAGGTTGGTCCCAGGTTAAGGTGGGGAGCTTAAGTACTGCTCCTCCCTGCTGAGTGGAATGCTTGCATGAGATGTTGCTAAGTGCCAAGGGTAGGACTGTGGTCTTCAAGTGGGATCGCCTGCTCCTACTGACTCCTTCACACCTGAAACACCTGTGCTGGACTCTTCCTATAGGGAAGGGATAGAATGGGGCCTGGCCTCCATTCCCAGAAGGTCAGGACTCATGTTCCCATGGGAAGGGGCTGGGTCATGTCCTCATTTCTATTCCTTGTTTGGACAGGGAAGGGTTCATGGGGAAGGAGATGGGCTTAACCCCCCCAGGGGTGGGACCTCCTCTTCCAGTGCCAAGATGGGCTAGACTGGCAGATCCCAGGGAAGGGATGGAGCAGCATCCTGACATCTCCTATTCCCAGGAGACCTGGTTAGGAAGTCTTTAGCCGGCAGAGGTGGGACCTCATCCTGTCACCTTTGGTCTCCTGATCAAGGGTAGGGCCCATAGAGCAGGGACAAGGCTGTGATCCCCAGCAGACAGACCCTGATCTCACAGCCTTCTCCCTCTGAAATACCTGCACTGGGCTATGCCTTTGGGGGAAAGGGCAGACCCTCATCGGACTCCTCCTCCTTGACTATTACAGGGGTGGAGCCTGATCACATCTCTACTTCCCCCAAAATTCCTGGGCAGGGCAGTTTCATGGGAGGGTGGGGAAAAGGCAGGGCCTCATCCTGACTCCTCCTCCTTTTCCTGGGTGGGGAAGGTCCCAGGGGAGGGGTGAGGCCTGATCAGGACTCTTCCTCCATGCTGAAGCTGCTGCGGCGGCTGCTGGCCTTCGAGACAGCCGGGGATACTGAAGAAAGCAGGGGGTCAGAGGCAGCCCGCAGTGGGGACAGGGCACCCCCCGACAGTCCTCCCACCACCCCCTCCTCCTCCTCCATCAGAATGTCCTCCAGCCCCAGGTGGAAGGGGTCTCCCAGGTCCCCCAGGTGGTCACTGGGAAAGTGCAGGTCCAGAAGAGCATCTGAAGGTGGTGCTGGGGGCTGCTGATGGGGAGCATTCTGGGCAGGTCCCCCTGCTACATGAAATGCTGCTGTGCCTGGCCTGCCCTCCTCCTCAATGTCCAGCTGCTCTGGCTTGAGGCTGTCAGAGGCTGAAGTTGTGGTTAGGGAGAGCAGCCCTGGGGTGGGAGGCACTGGCAAACCATGGATCTGGGCCTGCAGTTCTAGCTCCTGTAAAAAGTAGGGGATGGGTACAGAAAAAGATGGGGTTCTGAGTCTCCCAGAGGCAGAGGAGGGTATTGGTTAAAAATCCAGACTGCCTGAGTTCCAATTCAACCTCTGCTACTGGATAGTTTCAAAACTTTAGGCAAGTGGCTTAAAGTCTGAGCCTCAGAGTCCCAGTCTATAAAAGGGTTATAATAATGGTCCCCATCATCTCATATGACTGTTGTAAGGATTAATGAGTTAATGGATATAAAACTTGTTACAGTGTGTAGCACAAGATAAATACCATGTATTTTAGCTAATAGTCATAAATGTTATTAATGTTAGCTAACATTAATTAGTATTCTTATTAATGTTTTGATTATTATATCATCATCATCATCATCTTATGAATCAGGAAACCTGGAGAATCCCCCAAATATGCCAAGATGGGAAACCAGGTCTGTTCTTGCTCTGCCTCTGCCTGCAGGATCCTCCACTCCCACCCGGTCACCCCTGCCACCATCTCTTCCTTCTAGACCTGAATTCGAAGCTGCAGGCTGCGGTTGGCTTGCTCCAGGGACCGCTGTCGACTTTCCAGATCTTTGGAGCGCTGTTGCTCCTTCTGCAACTTGCGGATATAATCCACAGAGGCCTTCAGGATGGTGCCCTTGTTCCAGCGCATCTCTCTATGGGGCCCAAGGCGGAAGAAAAATGGAAAGGCTGAATATGGAGTCTCTCAAGAGGTGAGGGGGGATCATACCAGGTAAATGGAACACCCTACCAGATGCCCAGAACTTGAGGCAAGGCTACTCAAGGGTATGAAAACTCCCTGTCTAGAAAGGGTTTACACACCATACCCTGGAAGACCTGTGTGACCTGACCCCATCTGGATCCTTTGCCATATATGGCCCTCTTAATTTGTTGCACTACAGCCACAATGGCTTCTCATTGCTTGTAGAACATGGAAAACCATCCACATCTCAGGGCTTCTGCCCACCTGTGCCCTCTGCCTAGAATATTCTTCATCTAAACACCTACATGGCTACCTACCTAGCCTGCTTATGCTTTTTATTTCTTGTGTGCTGGGGATGGAATACAAGGCCTTGACCATGTGAGGTAAGCACTCTACCACTGAGCTATACCCCAGGCCCCCATCTTTAGGCTCTTAATTCAAATATTTCCTTATTAGCTGAAGTCTGTCCTGAGTTGAGGCCCACCTGTTCCACCCTTCTCACCCCAAAATATCACCTTCTCCACCCCAAACTCTCACCTTTCTCAATGCACCAACACTTTCCCACCTTCCTTCTGTTTTTTGCGAGTGTGTGTATGTGTGTGTGGGGGGTGCTAGGGATTGAACCTGGGGCCTTGCACATGCTAGGGTGTAGCTCTACCACTGGGCTACACTACTACTCTTTTCATATTTTATTTTGAATCAGGGTCTCACTAAGTTGCTTAGGGCCTTGCTAAGTTGCTAAGGCTGGCCTCAAACTTGCAATCCAACTGCCTCAGCCTTCTGAGTAGCTAGAATTATAGGAGTGTGCCACTCTGCCTAGCTCCTTTCTGTTCTGTTTTTCCCCTGACACTGATCAAAATGTGAACCTCTCAGATTTTACTAATTCATCTTGTTTACTGTCTGTCTGCCCCAACTAAAACTTGAGTTCTATGAGGTCAAGGATCTCTGTCTCTCTTTTTCCCTCTGGTATCCTCAGGGCCTACCACAGTACCTGATACAAAATAGAGGCTTAATAAATAAATCTTGAATAGAATAAATAAAGGAAGTACTAAGTGAATAGAACACTAGGTGCAATATATTCTGTAGGGAGCAGACAGGACATATAAACCATACCATCACACACTTAATATTTTAGATGGGCACACAGTGAGAGTCTGCAACCCTGCTCAGGCTGAGAAAAGACCAGAAGAGAACTGGCGCTTGGGCAAGACTTCATGGAGGGCCAATCAAAGAACAAATTCTTTAGCATGGGGCACCCCCCACCTCCCACTGGCCTGGGATCCCCAGCCCAGACTCACGGGTCATTGGACTTGGGAATGAGGGTGCCCAACTCCTTGATCCTATCGTTAATGTTGAATCGCCTGCGACGCTCAACTTTGGAGGCAGGGAGAGAGAAAGAAAAGGTGAAAGAGTCATCAATGGGTAAAAGAGGGAAGAGAAAATGGGATGCTGGAAAGCTGGTATAGGGAGGGGGCTCCCCATGGAGAGAGGGCCAGAACTCAGAGCAAAGCAGGAATGTGTAGCGCATGGGCAAGCGTGCACACTCAGGCTTACTCAGGTTGTGATTGTCTTTCTTCTGGCGTTCCTTCAACAGGGCCTTTGCCTCGGTTTCTGGAAGAGAGCAGGGGTGGTAAAGGCCTCTGGACACAGAAAGAAGGAGCACATGCAGATACAGAGGTAGGGGTTGGTGGGCTGGGGACCAGGGAAGTGACTCTTTAAAGAGATGGGGTCAGACTGTGTTGCCCATGATATGAACTCCTGGGCTCAAGCAACCCTCCTGCCTCAGTTTCTTGAGTAGCTGGGACTATAGGTACAGGCCACCAAACTCAGCTTGAAGTGAATTGTTTTAAAAAGTGACTCTTCTTTATTATTTTTATGAGGACATGATGACAAGCCAGTTGTTATACCCAAGATGAGAAGAAGTGAGGTGAAAGCAGGACCATGGATCATATAAAGAAAATGCAAAAACAGCCCATTTCATTCTTGCTTGCTTGTTTTTTATTCCCCCTTTTTGGTACTGGGAACTGAACCCAGGGCTTCATGAATACCAAACAGACACCCTACTACTGAGCTACACCCCAAGACCTGGCAGGCATGGAGCTCAGCCCAAGGTACAAGGTGGGGGTATGAAGTCAAGATTCTGGTACTTACCAGAGATCTCCCGTTTGATGTTAGGCAGCTCAGCTGGACAGGAGTTGCTGACAGTGATGGCTGGCGTGGCCACACCCTGATTACTGTACACGTCAAGCAGATTCCCTGACACAGGCAGCTGAGGGCAGCGAGAACACAGACACAGTGGTTGGGAATAGGCCCCAGGCTCAGCCTCTCCTCAGAACCAAGCTCCTGACTGGCCCCACACATCCCAAAGACAGGGCCCTCTAATGCAAGGACTGGTTGTCCCAGGAACCCTTCCTTCTTCAAGGAAATTTCACATGGCAACCCAATGTGGGGGGACAGAGCAAAGTGGACCTCTTGTGCTTTGCTGAGTGACTAGAGCCTGCCTAGTATGCCTATCACCCCTACCAGGTCCCTCAAATCTTTTAGGGGATCTCCCAAAGCCCTCTCCCAAACCGCAGTGCTGGCCCTGAGAAGAAATGCTGGAAAACCACCATTCTCAGGTCTTTCTCAGCTCTGATGTGACATTCCAGTCTGATAGCTCCTCCCAGCACAACATTCCAATCCAACATTCTTGGAACACTCCAACCCAATCTCCTCAGACCTTGGTAAATTGTCATGGTAACATTCCACCCAAAATCTGGCCTTCTGGAGCATTCCAACCTAATCTTCAGTCTTTCACTTTGATCAAGTCATTCCACCTTAAATACCACACCATGTACCAAGGTCCTAACTCTAGGAAAATGACTCTAGGGACATTTTCCCACACATTCTGCTCTCAACTACTCAACAACTACCACTGCTTTTAGATCAGCCTAATGTTTTTCTTTCCTCTACACTCTCCTGGATCTACTCCAGTGCAACAAACCAGTATAAAAGTACACCCAAGTCCCACCTCTTGATGAATTGTCATGTTTTGACACTTCCTTATCTGTCTGATATAAGATCCCAATCCCTGTGTCAAAATCAATGAAAACTTCTGGACTGGGGATGTGGCTCAGTGGTAGAATGCTTGCCTAGTGTGTGAGAGGCCCTAAGTTCAATCCCCAGGACCACACAAATTAAAAAAGAAAAAGTTCTAATAAACTGGTACCAATTTTTTGTAGTACTGGGAATAGAACCCAGGTCTTCACACATGCTAGGCAAACACTCTACTGCTGGGCTATACCCCCAGATCCAAACTGGTACTATTTTTATACATTCTTTTTGGGGGAGAGTACTAGGAATTAAACTCAGAGGCACTTTACCCCTGAGCTACATCTATAGCCTGTTTTATTCTTTTATTTTGAGATAGGGTATTGTGAAGTTGCTGAGGCTGGCCTCAAACTTGCAATCCACCTGCCTTAGCCTCTCGAGTTGCTAGGATTATAGGTGTGTGGTACCATGTCTGGACTACAAATGCTTCTATCCTTTTGATAAGTGGGAACAAAGTCAAATCATAGCTATTTATGTATATTGCAAAGCAAGCTATGAGATCCTTATAATGTACTAGTGTCAGAATGTTATAACAGTACATCCCTTATTCCAGAAAGTTTTACTCATTCTCTACTAGGGCCTCGCCTCTTGGCCCAGTACACTACAAGATACCACTTGTTACAACCCACACCAAATTTTGAGCCTTTGGGCATGTTCCAGTCAATACATGGTCTGGGGATGCCCCAAACATCTGACTCCCTTGGGATATTCAAATTGCTATATGATTCTTATCTCTTGGTACTTCTATAGGAAAGCCCAAGTGCTTTGGTATGCCTTAATATCTCCATAAACTCCCTTCAAAGTCTATAAGGGCCTCCGCTTCACATAGTCCAATACAAGGCCCAAGGGCAATACTATGCCATATTCTCATCATAGGGCCTCCCTCTCTACCTTAGTACAATCAATGGCAAGGGTCTCATATATACACAGCCAACAAATTAGGGTGTATTCTTAGTGATAAAAGGATGCCCTAATTTTCAGACCAATCAATCACCCGTCTCAAGGCCTCACCGTGCTGGGGAGCTGCAGCCCTGCGGTGCCTCCGGGCAGGTAGCTGAGCATCTCATCATTGTAACTGGACTCCAGGCTGATGATCTCATCAATGACATCATCAATCTGGGGGTAAAAGTAAATATTGTACAGGGTTAGAAGGATTGGAAGGGAAAGCTGGGGGTACAGTTTAGTGGTACAGCACTTGCCTAGCATGTATAAGGAAGGCCCTAGGTTCCATCCCCAGCACCACAAGAAAAATTGGAAGAAGGGCATGAGAGAGTTGTCTACAGCCTTTTACCTCCTTCTCTGAGCTGGACCCGATGGTGAGCAGTGCCATGGGGCTGTTGGGAGCGCTGCCTGTGGGACCAGTGGTGTGAGCAGCCTCAGGGGCAGGCAGCGGCTGGGCACTGGTGGGCCCTGGTGGTGGGGTGAGGGCCTGGGAAGCCAGCTTGGGCCCAAGTGTAGTGGACAGGTACTGTTTCACCTGCTGCCGGCGTGCCTGCTGCAGGTGGTAGCGCGTTGGGTTCTCCAGGTGGGTCTGTACCTATGAGATAAGAAGGACGGGGCAGGGAGGGGACAAGGTGGAACAGTATCAGAGGGGTGATTCTGAGCCCCAGCCTAATCTTCCTGACTCCTCTGTTCCTAGGTTTAGGTATGCAAACTGGGTCCAGAATCTGAAAACCCATAAAAAACATTGATGAATCTTGCCAGGCGCAGTGGCGCACACCTGTATTCCCAGCTACTTGGGAGACAGATGAGAGAGGATCATAAGTTAGAGGCCAGCTTGGGCAACCTGGCGAGACCCTACCTCAAAATAAAGAATAAATAGGGGTGGGAGTATAGCTCAGTGATAGAGCATATCTGGGTTCAATCCCCAGTACTGGAAAAAAATATTGGTGAATCTGACCAAAGACCTAATCCCTTGCTCAAAAATCCTTCATAGTCCCTAAGATCCACCCACAGCTGACCAGAACTCTCAGTTTCTAGATCACCTTGTCACTGTTCCCAAGACTCCCCTAGAATCTCTGACACCATCTAACAACTCCCCTGGAGTCTCTAACACCACCTAACATCTGGAAACTACACATGGTTTTCCAAAACACCCTAATCACCAAAGAATTACACACACACACACACACACACACACACACACACACACACACACTCACTCACTCATGAGAAGCTCATCCTACAAAGCCAGTGCCCACCTGGGGCTTGGATGATCATCCGTGGTCCACCAAGATATCCTTGTAGCCCCTAAGAACTACTCACAAGTCCACAAAAATACCTCAGAAACCCTAAACACATAGGACATTAGCACAAACCATTTAAACACTACCAGGGACCTTCTTTACAGACCCTAGAACCTCATCCAAAAAGACACTAGGACCCCAGGCCACCCCTAGCTCTTAGGACCACTTATTTGACACCTGGAGTAACTCTCAGGGTCTCTAGACCTCACCTTACCTTGAGCACCTCCCTGGGCACCTGAGCAGGGGGTGGACGGCCCAACGTGTGGCCCCCAGCAGAGACTCCAACCACAGAGATGGCAGGAGAGGCAGGTGCAGGACTGGGGAAGGAAGCAGCTGCAGCCTGTTCGCGACGCTCACGCCTCTCCTGCTCCTGTGCCTGGGCTCGCATGAGTTGTTGCCGCAGCAAGACCCGGGATGAAGAAGATGACGACATGGCAGGGGTCCTGGAGCCCCCTGCAGAAGACGATGTAGAGAGTGTAGCTGGGGTGGTTGGTGTGGCCTGCAGTGATATTGGGAGGCTGTGGAATGGGAAATATGGGGCCATACGTAAGCTAAAAGTCTCTTCCCGTGTCTAAGGGTCATAGTGTGCTGGAATAGACAGACACAGGAGCCAGGCAGATTCTTTGCCTTCGGAGGCTACAATGTGGAGGGCAAAACAAAGGAACCAGGCCTGTTTGCAGCCCTCAGGGGTCAGAGTGGAATCAGACTCCGTGTCAGCATTCAGAGTTCAGACTAGTGGGGGAATTTTTTTAGCCCTCACTCCTAATAGTTAAGCCTAGGTTTGAGCCAGTTCATATCGTACATGGAGATGCCATTGCTAGGCTCTGCAAGAGGGGCGTATCCCATTTAAAGGTCGAGTGGAAGCAGAATTCAGATTGCAGCAATGGACAAGGTATGCAAAGGACTCCTAAATCCAATTTGGGGCTGCAGATGCTCTTGGAGCTCCTGGACATGGGCATCAGGATAAAAGGGCAGTCTCGGGCACCCCCTTCCTTCCCTGTTAGGGCCTCTGGTCCCAGGAGCTAGTCAGTCTTGAAAATCTCAGAGATTTCACAATCCTCTCTTCCTGCCCCTCTTCCAGGTCCCCTCCCCTCTCTTAGAGCTCAGGCCGATGACTCAGCACATTTAGACTACCAGGCTAGGGGAAAGAAGAGAGTAGTAGGGGTTCCTCCAGAGATTAGGGTGGGTGGGCTTGTAACGTGTGGGCGGGGCTATGGTCATGACTCCGCCCACCTAGGGCGGGAATTTACGCAGGACATTCCCTTCCACTGGGTGCTCCAGGCCTGCAAGAATATTTGTGTATCCATGGGTAGGTAGGTATAGTTAAGGAAGGCAGGGGAGTTCTGATCAGAGATAACATAGTTTGCCCACCTGTTTCCCTGTGTGACATGCTCTTTTAGGGCCCTGATTTTACTATCTAGAAAATACAGGCTGCTGAGAGAATGAGTTGGGCTAGCACTGAGGGACTCTTGCCCTGTAGGGAGGGGAGGCTGAGGAACTGGGGTGGGGGGTATCAGGTAGGCCAGTCATACCTGGAGCGTAGGGGTAAGGGTTGGCTTTTGAGCTCGTAGAAGCTGTCAGGATCAAGGATGTTTTCTAATTCAATGTCAGCAACAATCCCAGATTCCGGAAGCAAAGAGTTCAGGCTGAGGGTGGGAAGGAGGGAGGGGGGTGGTCAGTGATTATAGGGAAAACTCATTCCTTTGCTTTTTTCTGAGACAAAGAGGGAGGGAGCCCTCAAGCATACTTGGCCACCTTGCTGGGTTACCTCCACCGAGAATCCCTTCATCTGTTCCCCATCCCCTTTCCTCTCCTAACTCTTTATTTCTGAGTTATCCATGGTCCCTTAAGAGCCAGAATAATGAATGCCTGAATCCCAACCCCTTCACTCTAACAATCACATGTAGCAGCAACCAGAGTTTGAGAAAAACAGAATTTAGGAATTACAATTCACTTCAAAGCATTCCTGACTTTAAATTCAGAGTTCTCCCAGACACACCCCTATCCCCTACTGTTCTGACAGTTGAATGTTAGCCTATGTTTGGATCTACACAAACACACACACACCTAGGGGCATCCCTCAGCATAACTGTCCAATGTAACACTAACTGCATGCATCACAAAGACAACTGGAGACCATTCACTTTATCTAAGAGCTACCCCTTTGCAAGTGAGTTTTCCCCAGCCCCAGCCAGAGTTTACGAGACATTAATACACACCCAAATATAAAAGTGGAAACATGAAAGGCTCCCTCACTCCAACAATTTGGATTTACAAGAGAGAGAATTTGGGTGGATGATCTGCTTTATATGAGCATTCATTTCTTAGCTGGAGGAACCTACCCAGTTCTCTCCTGTTTTTCTGGGGATAGATCAAGACACAGACACAGACACACACACACACACACACACACACACACACACACACACACACATCTCCAGTATCAAGATCCACTGGCACACAAAACAAGAAGCCATGCACACCCCTCCCTTCAAACTGTGCCCACTTCTGTGATGATCCAGGTTACTATAAGGAATTAGAAGATGGTAAACCCAGAAAGGTTCCTGCTCAGCCCTCCATGCTGGGTACAAGAACCCTAGTGCCCAGGGAACACTTACACACATGTGGATGAATATGCATCCTTGAATTTAGTCAAAGATTTAAAATCCTGAGACTGAGGGTGACTTCACTTGATAAGAATCCTCTCCCCTCCCCAAGGATCTGTCTTCCTTCCACTCCTCACTTTCAGATGGGGCCCTAAAACCACCCAGGAAGTAGGGAAGAGGAAGCTAGGGGAGCCGCTGAGGTCAGCACAATCCCAGGCAGAAAGGAGGCAAAGCCCCCTCCCATGCTCACACACCCATTGCACAGAAGTTGAAAGAGATGGGGTGCTGGGGTGGGCAGGGAGAGATGGAGCTCCAAAAAGGGTTGATGAGAGTGGGAATGAGAAGAAGCCAGAGAAGAGAACCTACCCATGCCGGGATGGTGCAATCAGTACTCACTCCAGCTCTAGGGACAGATTCAAGATTACCCCCCCCCCCAGCCCGAGACAGACTGGGAGGGCCAGATGAAAAGAAGAGGGAGTGTGTGGGTAGTGAGTGGGCAGGGCTGGTTGAAAGGCGTGAGTGGCAGCAGGAACAAGACCCTCCTCTGGGTTCCCAAATAAGGTCTGAGGCCTGCCGGGAGCTTCCTACTCTACCGGGTGATCTCCCATTCAAGCCTCTGCAGGGTGTGGGATCTGACTGGGTGGGCAAGGGTAACAGGATTATTCTGGACAAGTCTTGGTGAATGTTACTTCTCTTGCTCACTCACATACACACACAAGATTGGTATCACACCGTATAATTGAAATACCCTCCAGTCTCTCCAGATTCAAGTTATTCCCAAACACATCAACCAATCACTGGGAGTCACTAAGGTCCCAAAACAGCACCTCTGCACCCCATGATCTTTCTTTCACAGAGAGAAAGGCTCCAGGATTTCCTTAAAATCAGTATATCCTCAATCAGTGTACCTGACAATTCCTTTCATGCCCAACTCAAGGACCCCACATTCAGACTCTAATTAGTCCCCCAAGTTCTGATACCTCAGACTAGTTTCTGGATACTACAGAATCTGCCATTCTAGACCCAGTCAAGGGCCCCCCAAATCTGACCCTGCCCCCCTTAATGCACTCTCACGACTCCTTTAAGCCTCAGTCCAAGCAGGCCACCACAAGATTCCTTAGGTGCCCCCCCAAGATCGGCGCCCCAACGTCCTCCAAGCCTAGGCCAAGGGCCTACAATCCCAGTCAGGGGTCCCAATGCTCTCAGATGAGGGCCCCCCCCCGGACACCCCAGTTAGCACTCCCGGCCCCAGGCAGCCCCGCACCTGAGCAGCTGGGCGGAATCGGCCGGCCTGCGCTCCTCCAACAGCACGAACACGGCTCGAGGGCCCTCCTTGTTGGCCTCTACGCCGTCCCGAGCTGGCTCGGCCGCATGAGACATGACGCCCGGCCCCGGGCAAGCCCTGCCAGGCCGGTCGGGCCTCGGCCCGGTCCCCCTAACAAAATAAGAGTCCCCCTCCCCCCGCTCGCCACCGCCTCCTCCTCCGCTAAGCCATGGAGCTAGCTCTGCGCGGGCGGGCGGCGACGGAGAGATGGGATGGGCCGTGAGTCATCCCCCGCCCTGAACGGACCGACACCCCCCCCACACCTAACCCCGGACGACCGCCCTCCTCCCCCTCGTCCTCTTCCCCCTCCTCCCTGAACTGGGGAAACTCCACAGGAAGTGACCACACTGGGGATGGACAGCTCATATAGCCACACCCCTTAGTGAAGCATCCAATCGTTGAGATGAGACTCCAGGGGCCCGCCCTAAGACACGCCTTTGAGGCGGACTGAACCTTGAGTTCGACCCGCCCTCATTCAGGGAGGGGGCACCTAGACCACGCCCTCAGTGACGGAGGCAAATAGGCGAGGGGTGATTTGGTTGAGTCACGCCTCCATGTTTGCATCGGTGTCTGAGCCACGCCTCCCCTTCTCAAATTATCCCTCCGCAAGATAATATTAAGCCGCTCCTCGGCTTTTCTGCGTCTGCGCACCAATGACCAGTCGGCTAGCCGAGGGTCTCCAGGCCAAGCATTTAGCTTCAGGAACCGCGCCCTCTCCCGGTTCACGTTTGCAATATCTGCGTCCTATACCGCGCTACAACCTCGATTTCACCGTGCCTTCTCAGCCAAAGCCTTAATAACTACGAGGCAGAAGCAGCTACACTTCCTGGAGGTGTTGGCCAGAAACCCTGCCCTTTCAGTACCCACAGCCCAGTCCCTCATCTGTCATGTTCTCTGTTATCTAAAGTAGTTATTGTACTATGGTCGTTGTTCTACAGAATAGATGCTTAATGAATCCTTGATGAATCCTTGACCAGTGACTTGTAGAATCATAGGGAGCCAGGTTTGAATATGGTAGGGGACTTCCCTTCTTGGAGCCTTCGCTTTCCAGACCTGTCAAATGGAATCAAAATACCTGTCTGAGCCAGGCGCGGTGGTGCACGTCTGTGGCTCTGGAAGCTGAGGCAGGAGCATCACAAGTCCAAAGCCAGCCTGGGCAGTCTAACGATACCCTCAGCACTTAGAAAGACCCAGCCTGAAAATAAGAAATAAAAAGATCTGGGGATGTACTTCAGTGGTAAAATTGCCTCTGGGTTCAGTCGTCAGTTAAAAAAGCAAAGAAAAATGAAAAAGAAAAAAACTATATTTTGAAACAGGGTCTTGCTAAGTGTCCCAGGCTGGCCTCAAACTTCATTTTTCCTGCCTCAGACTCTCAGTTGGAGAGTTCTTGCTTAGCATGTAAAATGCCCTGGGTTCAATCTTCAGGACCTCAGAAAAAATCAAAATTGGGCTGGGAGTGTGGCTCACCCCAACTCTAAGCCCAGCTCTGAAAACATAGACCTCACAAAAAAACCCAAAAGATTTTTATGGTGCCCTACATATGCAAGAATGGATAATTTTATGATAGAAGAAAAAAGAGGAGGACATCATCTTAAGAGATTAAAATATTACAGCTGGGGGCTGGGGTTGTAGCTCAGTGGTAGAGCACTTGCCTCGCATTCATGAGGCACTGGGTTTGATCCTCAGCACCACATAAAATAAATAAATAAAATAAAGATAATCTGTACACCTACAAACTAAAAAAAAATTTAAAAAATATTACAGCTGGCAGAATAGCACATGCCGTAATCATAGTGGCTCAAGAGGCTGAGGCAGGATGATCACAGTTCAGCAATTTAGGGAGACCCTAAGCAACTCAGTGAAACCCTGTCTCTAAATAGAGTACATAAAAAGGGCTGGGGGATGTGGCTCAGTGGGTAAGCGCCACTGCGTTCAATCCCCGTACCAATATATATATATATATATATATATATATATATATATATATATATATATGTGTGTGTGTGTGTGTGTGTGTGCGCGCGCACACACACAAGTAAATTACAAAGCCCTAGTCTTTAAAATGTGGCTGGGATCCCGACACTATGATGCATGCCTATAATCCTAGTGACTTGGGAGGCTGAGGCAGGAGGATCACAAGTTAGAGGCCTGCCTCTGCAATTCAGCAAGGCCCTAAGCAATTTAGTGAGATCCCTGTCTCAAAATTAAAAAAAAAAATTAAAAAGGGCTGTGTATGTCACTAGTGGTGAAGCACCCTTGGTTCAATCATGAGTACCATAAATAAATAAATAAACAAACAAACAAACAGCTAGCACTGTGGATGTTGCTCCTGAGTTCAATCCTGAGAGTACCCCTGAGTTCAATCCTCAGTACCAGAAAATGACATCGAAAATGGTGACTTGGGTCCTGATTAGTAAATGGTATTTCTTCCCCATCCACTCCCCTCCCCCTTCTCCTTTTCCTCCTCTTCCTTCTTTCCTCCTCTTCCTCCTCCTCCTCTCCTCCTCCTCCTCCTCCTCCTCCTCCTCCTCCTCCTCCTCCTCCTCCTCCTCCTTCTTCTCCTTCTCCTTCTCCTTCTTCTTCTTCTTCTTCGCAGTACCAGGGTTAGAACCCAAGGTCTTGCACATGATAGGTGAACACTGAGTTACATCCCTAACCCTTTTATTGATATAGTTTTCAGTTGTCAGTGGACCTTTATATTTATTTATTTACTTATATGTGGCACTGAGAATCCAACCCAGTGCCTTACACCTGCTAGGCAATCACTGTACTACTGAGCTACAACCCCAACTAACCCTTTTTATTATTTGGGGGGGGGTGGCTACTAGTGATTGAACCCAGAGGTGCTTTATCCCTGAGCTACATCCCCAGCCCATTTTATTAAACCCAGAGGTGCTTTATCACTGAGCTACATCCCCAGCCCTTTTTATTGTTTTTTAAATTCAATGTCTCACTAAGTTGCAATTGAAGGACTTTGGAGGAATGGGGCGGTTAGGAGACAATTTGAGTATGTTAGTAGGAGTTAGTGGAGGGTGGATCATTAATACAATTATGAGGTTAGAAGATGATTTGAGGGGCTGGGGATGTGGCTCAAGCGGTAGTGCGCTCGCCTGGCATGCGTTCGGCCCAGGTTCAATCCTCAGCACCACATACCAACAAAGATGTTGTGTTCGCTGAGAACTAAAAAATAAATATTAAAAAATTTTTTTTTTCTCTCTCTCTCTCTCTTAAAAAAAGAAGATGATTTGAGATGCTATCTTGTTTTCTTTGGGGAAAAAGGATGGTTTAGGGGTCTATCAGAAGATAGTGGGTGTTTAGGGACAGAGTTGCAAGGTAGTTAAAGAGTAGAGCTGTTAATTGCCATAGAATGGTGTGGTAGACTAAATAATGTCCCTTCCAAAGATATCCACATCCTAATCCCTGGAACCTCTGAATGTTACTTGAATGGAAAAGGACTTTGTAGATATGATTAAGATAAGGATATTTTTTTAGTGCTGGGGATGGAACTTAGGGCCTCACACATGCCTGCCAAGCTCTCTAAGCACTCTATCATTGAGCTATATCCCCAGCCTTTTTTTTTTTTTTTTGGTACCGCATATTGAACCTGGGGCCCCGTATATGTTTTATTTTGAGAGAGGGTCTTGTTAAATTGCTTAGGGCCTTGCTAAGTTGCTGAGGCTGGCTTTGAACTTGTAATTCTCCTGCTTCAGCCTCCTGAGTCACTGGGATTATAGGTGAGTGCCACCACATCAGCACAGATGTTTTATTTTATTTTGTTTTGAGACAAGGTTTTGCTATATTTCCTAGGCTGGTCTTGAACTTGTGAGCCTCCTGCCTCAACCTCCTGAGTGGCTGGGATTATAGGTGTGCACCATAGTGCACAGGTGCATTTTTTTTGCTTTTTTTTTGACAGGTTCTCACTATTTTCCCCAGGCTGGCCTCTGACTCAAGCAATCCTCCTGCATGAGCCTCCTGAGTAGCTGGAATTGCAAGCATGTACCACCATGCTCAGCTTCTAAATTAAGGATATCAAGGGCTGGGAATGTGGCTCAGGCGGTAGCGCGCTCGCCTGGCATGCGTGCTGCCCGGGTTCGATCCTCAGCACTACATACCAACAAAGATGTTGTGTCCGCCAATAACTAAAAAATAAATATTACCAACAAAGATGTTGTGTCCGCCAATAACTAAAAAAAAAAATACTAAAAATTCTCTCTCCCTCTCTCACTCTCTCTTTAAAAAAAAGGAAAAAAAGGATATCAAAATGGGTATAAATTCTAATTGCAATCACAAGTGTTCTTTTTTTAAATTTATTTTTTAGTTTTTGGTGGACACAACATCTTTATTTTATTTTTATGTGGTGCTGAGGATTGAACCTAGCGCCCCACACATGCCAGGCGAGCGCATTACCGCTTGAGCCATATCCCCAGCCCCACAAGTGTTCTATAGAAGGTAGGAAGAAACAGATTTTACTGATAGAAAATAAAGCAATGTGACCATCAAGGCAGATTATGGTTATGTGGCCACAAGCCAAGGAATGCTAGCAGCTACCAGAAACTGCAAGAGGCAAAAAACAGATTGTCCCCTAGGACCTCTAGAGAGAGTACATCTCTGGTGACACCTTAATTGTAGTCCTAGTTAAACTGATTTGGAACTTTCCCAGAACTGTAAAAGAATAAACTTCTCTTGTTTAAAGCCACCAAGTTTGTGGTAATTAGCTATAGCAGAACCATTGGAAAGTATTTGGGTACAACTAAAGCCATTGAAGGGATGTGAGGTCAATGGAGGGTGGTTTGGAGTTTAGTTGGGAGGCTGTGGCAAGGTAAATTGTGGATGTTTACAGGTAGCATTGGGGGCCATGGGAGGGCAGTTTAGGGTGTGGTTGGGAATTCTTGGAGGGTGATTTAAGTGTTATGGTTGGGAAAAACTGGAAGATAAAGTTCTATAGATATAGTTCCATGTATTTTTTTTTTTTTTTTGGTGCCAGGGATTAAACCTAGAATGCTTAACCACTCTGCCACATCCCTAGTTATTTTCATTTACTTCCTTATTTATTTATTTATTTAGTTTTGGTACCAAGGATTGAAACCAGGGGCGCTTTACTACTGAGCTACATCCCCAGCCCTTTTTAGTTTTCATTTGGGGACAGGGTCTTGCTGAGTTGCTTAGGGCCTCTCTAAGTTGCTGAGGTTGGCCCCAAACTTGTGATCCTCCTGACTCAGCCTCCTGATCCTCTGGGATTACAGATGTTCACCACTGCACCTGGGCCCAAACTACTGTTTAATGACTTTCATACCCAACCTTATCTTAAATCATGTGAAACTGCTGGGTGTGATAGTGCAGGCCTGTAATCCCAATGATTTAAGGGGCTGAGGCAGGAGGATCGCAAGATTGAAGCCAGCCTCAGCAATTTAGTGAGATCCTGTTTCAAAATAAAAAAATAAAAAGAGCTGAAGAATGTGGCTCAGTGGCAAAGTATCCCTGGATTCAATCCCTGGTACAAAACAAGTGGTTTTGGGGTACAGTTCTGGGACCAAGGAAATGTACTTAGGAGAAACAGAGTTGGGGGCTGTTGGAAGGCAAATTTTGGCAATGAGGCTTATAATTATTGGACAGTAGTTTGGGGTTAGGGTTGGGTATCATTGAAAAGATACTTTTGGGATACACTTGGCAGTTTGTGTGTGTGTGGGGGAGGTTACTGGGGATTCGGATCCATGGATGCTATCACTGAGCTACATTCCTATCCATTATTTTTGGCGGTGTAGGTATTGAATTCAGGGCCTTGTGCATGCAAGGCAAACATTACCAACTGAGCTATATCCCAACCCCTCCATTTTTCATTTTGAGATAGTCTCATTAAGGTTGCCAAGGCTGGCCTTGAACTTGTGATCCTGCTGCCTCAGTTTCACAAGTAGCTAGAATTACAAGCATGTGCCACCACACCCAGTGAGGTTTTTTTCCCCTAAGAGCAAGGGTCTCACTATGTTGTCCAAACTAGCCCCTGAGTCCCTGTGTTCAAGCTATCCTCCTATCTCAGCCTTCTGAATAGCTGGGACTACAGGCTTGTGGTACTACTCTGCTTTCTCAGGAGTTGATATAGGGCAGTTTGAGGGTATAGTAGAAGCTGTTAAAAGGGTTTTGGGGTCTAAAAATAAGGCCGTGGGAGGGTAGTTTAGTGATGATTGAGGATCAGTGGAGTGGTTTAGGGATGAGTGGGTTATTGTCTGGGAGCCTGTGTGTGTGTGTGTGTGTGTGTGTGTGTGTGTGGTGCTGGGGATTGAACCCAGGGCCTTAGTGCATGTGAGGCAAGTACTCTACCAACTGAGCTCTATCCCCAGCCCTTGGGAGGAGCCTATTTTGAAGTCTGGATTTCAGGAGCTATTGTAAATTGTAGTTAGGGAACAGTTGAAAGATGATTGGATAAGCCAGGTGTGGTGGTGCATGCTTGTAATCCCAGTGATTTAGAAGGCTGAGGAAGGAGGATCACAAGTTTGAGGCCAGCCTGGGCAAATTAGTGAGACCCTGTCTCAAGGAAACAAAACAAAACAAAAAAGTGTTGGGGATGTAGCTCAGAGGTAAAGCACCCCTGGGTTCAATTCTAAATACCTCAAATAAAAATACAAAGGAGATAAAATGTCATTGGATATTCAACTATTCAGAAATAAAATGAGCAAACTCCTGATACATGATGCATGTTATGACATAGATAAACCTCAAAAAACTTATGCTGACCATGCACAGTGGCACATACCTGTAATCCTACCTACTCTGTAGGCTGAGGTAGAAGGATTACAAGTTTAAGGTTAGTCGCAGCAAATTAGTGGAAACCCTGGCTAAAATTAAAATACAAATGGTTCTGGATGTAGCTTAGGGGTAGAACACTTGCCTAGCATGCACAAGGCCTTGGGATCAATGCCCACTAGTGCCAAAACAAAGTTATGCTAAGTGAAAGATGCCAAGTCAAAAAAAATCCTCATGTTGCATTCATATGAAATGTCCAGCACAGGATGTATAGAGACAGAAAGTAGATTAGTAGTTGCCTAGATCATGGGAATATTAATGGGGATACATTGTATTCACACAAAGAATCTTATTGAGATAATATAGATGCTATAAAACTGGGTTATGGTGATTGGTGCATATCTTGGTAAACTTTCTAAAATCGTTGAGAACTTTTAAAAGTGAATGACATTTATGGATTGTTAAGTATATCTCAATTAAATGTTTTTAAGAATGATCATTGGGCTAGGCGTGGTAGTGCACACCTGTAATCCCAGAGGGTCAGGAGGCTGAGATTGGAGGATCGGGAGTTCAAAGCCAGCCACAGCAATTTGGTGAAGCTCTAAGCAACTCAGTGAAACATTGTCTCTAAATAAAATACGAAAGAGGGCTGGGGAAGTAGCTCAGTGGTTGAGTGCCCCTGAGTTTAATCCCTGGTGCCCCCACCCCCCAAAAAAGAATGATCATTGAAAAATGCTTTGTAATTTGGTTCCCTAATGTAGTATTTGGTGTGCAAATGGAGTCATTGGAGGGTTTGAGGGACACGTTTTGGGTCACTGGAGTATGATTTGGGGGATCCCTATAGCAAGATGGTTGTTGGTTATTGGGAGGAATAGTTGAGGACTGTTGAAGAGTGGTTTGGTGATGCAGTCTGAGTCACTGGACTGTGGTTTAAAAGTGCAGAGTGTGTTAATGGTGATCTGAAGTGCAGCTAGAAAACCACACAAAGTGTATTTGGGAGTATTTGGGATATTGGTAGGGGCTATTGGAAGGTAATTTTGTGGAAAAAGGAAGGGAGGTCAATTGAATGTATTTTGTTGGGGAGTATGTATGGAGCTTGGTTTGGAGGTAGAACATGGGATGTTTGGAATTGATTTGAAGTGCAGGTGAGGCCCATGTCAAGTGTAATTGGCAATGTTTGGGGTGGTGATGGGGGCTCTTGGAAAGCACTTTGGGGATTGATAGAGTAATGTGGAGAGCACATGGACAGCAATCTGGGGTCAAATTAGGGTGTTTTGGATACATAGTAGAGGGTGATTCAGAAGTAATGTTTGGGGCTGGGAATGTAGCTCAGTGGTAGTTTGCATCCCAGAGGCCCTGGGTTCCATTCACAGCACTGCAAAAAAAAGAAAAAAGAAAAAATGCTGTTTGGAAGCTAGTAATTTCCGGGCTGATTGCAGTTCGTTTGGGGGGGAACAACTTGCAGGTACTGGAGGGTAGTTTATTGGTACAGTTTGAGTATCCACGGAAAGGTGGATTGGAGGTACTGCTTGAGATCAACAGAAGTAGCTTGCAGATACAATTTAGAGAACTGTGGAAGGTGGTTTGAAAGTTGAAATTAAGAGGTAAATAGAGTGATTGGGGAATTGGGTCCCTTGGGAGGGATCTATGAGTAATTTTTTGATTGCAATTTTGATATCCATGGAGGGTAATTTAGAGTTATACCTTGGAGTCAACATACTGTGCTTTGGATACAGCTCAAAGGTCCTTAGAGTGGTTTATTGGTGCAGTTTGGGTGTTCATGAAGGGTGGAATGGAGAGACTGCTTGGGATTAATATTACTTTGGGGATATAATTTGGTGGATGATGAAGGGTGGTTTTGGGGTGAATTTGGGGAAAGGCACAGAAGGTCGATGGGGAGTTTAGAGGTGTATTGATGGCTTACAGAAAGCAGTTTGGGGTACTGCTTGGGGATCTGTGAAAGGAGACTAGTGGTGAGGGGCGCCAGTCTGCTTACTGAAGGGGCGTGGCCTGGGCAGGGGCGGGCACGGCTGCCCTCGAGAAAGCGTGTGCGCACGCGCTCCCAGTTTGTTCGCTCCTGGCGCTCCCAGGGCAGGAAAATCGAAGACCCGAGCTGGCGCCTGCGCACTTCGTCTCCGCCGCTGCTGTGGTCTCGCGCCCCACTCCCCAGTTTTCCCCAGGCTCGCGCTCAGCGGCGGAGGTGGCGGTGCTGTCGGGAGCGGATGCACCGAGTTAAAGGTGGGGGTTGGGGGTCCATAGCCTGCAGAGGGGCAGCACACCTTTCCCATCCTCGGGGCGCCCCCCATCTTGCCCCCACGGCTAACGGTCGCGGGGCCGAATGCGGCCCACCAGAAGGGCGCGGAAGGGGTGTAGGCGCGTGTCCAGGGACTAGCAGGGCTCAGCGAGGGAGGGGCGCGCCCACTATCCCTGCTGGCCTACACCGACCCCGCCTACACCGTGGTGCAAGGACCCTAGGTGAGTAACAACCCCCTCTAGGGGAAGAAGGGAGGGGACAGGGTGGGGTGATGGCCTGGAAACGCAGACAAGAATATACCTGCGTGTACACTCACGACCTCTGACCTTATGATATCACCCCTGACCCCTGTCTGACCTCTTTTTTCAACCCCGGACCCCTGCCAACCTTGGTCTTAAAACCTTCAGTCAGATCCTTGACCTAATCATATTCTGGCTTGCTGTGATCCTTAACCCTTGCTTTGTCCCCCCTTAATTCAGTGTCACCCCCAAACCCATGCAGATCTGATCCTAGGTCCTTGTCTGACCATGTCCTATATCTCATCTTGCCCTGTCTTGATGCCCAGCTGACCCTAGTTCATGTCTGGTTGCTTGGATCTGTGTGTTCCCAAAACGCTTATCAGGTGTCTGAAACTCTTCCATTTGTGATCTGTCTTCCTAACCCCAATCTGATCCAGTTCTATCCTGATTCCTGGCCCCTTATTTCTGTACTTTCTCCCCACCCTGTACTATCCCTCTGGTCTGTTTCCCACCTCCTGATCTCCCTCTTGGCTCACCACTTTTAAATATCCCCCTATGTCTCCTACCTGTCCCTGTCCCCAACCCTTTCCTGTTTTTCCCTCTTTTTTTTTTTTTTTGGTCCCATCTCTACCTCTTTCCTATCCTCATTCTGTCCTGGTCTTTTCCTGTTCCTGATCTCCCTCATGAACCTGCCCTTTTTTCCTCTCCCTTGACAGGCTTAACCCATCCCAGTCATGTCTTCTTGGATGCTGTTCTACACTGACTTTTACCCTGCCTTGCTGTTTTGTCTTCTTGTACTTTTTCTCTTGTCCTGAACCTCACTCCATCCTCTGGCCAATGTCCTGCCTCATTCCCTGTCCTGCCTCTTTTTTTAAGCAGTACTGGGGATTGAACCCAGTGGTGCTCTACCACTGAACTACATCCTCCAGCCCTTAATTTTTTATATATATATCTTTATTTTGTTTATTTAGTTTTTGTGGTGCTGGGGATCGAACTCAGTGCCTCACACATGCTAGGCAAGTGCTCTACCACTGAGCCACAACCCTAGCCCTCCAGCCCTTAATTTTGAAACAGGATCTTACTAAGTTGCCCAGGCTGTCCTTGAACTTGTGATCCTCCTGTCTCTGTCTACTGAGTTGCTGGGCCATTGTGCCTGGCCCGGTTCTGCTTAGTGATCTCTATCTTGTATCCCCTGTACTCCTTCCTTTCCTGTTCTTTTATCCTATTCCCAATCTAAGACTACTATTCTACCCCTTACCATGCCCTTCCATCCTATTCAGGTCTTCCTCCTTTCTAACATCCACTTCCCCTCCCTTCTGAGTCCAGTACATTATACCCTGCCCCCGAACTTGAAGGTTCCATTGTTCCCAGGGTTTTTAAAGTATACTCCAAATGCTGAGAAGCAAGCAGTACTGTGAGCTCTGTGTGGTTGATAGGATTTTTGTATGTGATCTCTCCCTTCCTCATTTCTCTCCAGTGATCTCGAATAGAGCTTGCATTTCTCTTCCTGCAGGAGGGCATGGAAATCTTCCTATGTCCCCTGCCCTCCCTAAGTGTGAAAAACACCCTAAATTATTCAGTGACTCTCTGGGAGTCAAGAGGTGCAGGTCAGGTTTCCAGCCTTGCTATGTCCAGGGCTGTCACTAGTTGGGGGGAGGCAGGGAGATTGAGAACATATGTGGGGTAGGGGCCTAGAGTATTTATGAATCTTCTAGGTCACATTACCCTCCTTTCCTGTTTTTTTTGGAGGGGGTACCAGAGATTGAACTCAGGGGCACCCAACCTCTGAGGCACATCCTCAGCCCTCTTTTGTATTTTATTTAGAGACAGGGTCTTACTGAGTTGTTTAGTGCCTCGCTTTTGCTGAGGCTGGCTTTGAACTCGTGATCATCTTGTCTCAGCCTCCTGAGCTATTGGGATTACAGGCATGTGCTACTACATCTGGCCCCTTCCCTGTTCTTGATCCTGAGTGTGTAATCCCTGCTTTTCTGGCTGGAGAAAAGTCTATTGTAGGTCAGAGGCTTGGTGGGGGTGGGTTGGAGGTTGGGGTTTATACACTTCTCTCCTGCCGGTAAACAATAAAAATTTGGGTGCTAAGTCCATCCCACCTCTGTGGGACCAGTGTGTGTGTGTGTGTGTGTGTGTGTGTGTGTGTGTGCATGCTTTGGGGGTAGGGGGAATGCAGGCTGTCACTGGATGTTAGAATCAGGCCCATCTAAGTGGGTGTGGTTGTACACACCTATAGTCCCAACTATTCAGGAGGCTGAGGCAGGAGAATCACTTGAGCCAAGGAGTTTGTAGCCAGCCTGGGCAACACAGCATGATAGTCTCAAAAAAAGTATTTTTAGTTGTTCCAAAGGAAATGAAATATTTAGGTCTATACTTAAAAAAATTTACAGAATCTGTTTGCTTGAAAATTATGAAGTGGTAAGACAATAAGCTAAGAAAGGCTTTAAAAGAGTCAATAGATTGGATCCCTCAACATAGAAAAGCTATCAATTTACAGGTTTAATAATTTTTTTTTGATACCAGGGATTGAACTCAGGGGCACTCGAACACTAAGCCACATCCCCAGCCCTATTTTTGTAATTATAATTTAGAGACAGGGTCTCACTGAGTTGCTTAGCACCTTGTGGTTGCTGAAGCTGGTTTTGAACTTGCAATCCTCCTGTCTCAGCCTCCCAAGATGCTGGGATTATAGGCGTGCACCACTGCACCCGGTTTACAGGTTTAATAAATTTTTGTGAAAGTCCTTAAAAAAAAAAAAACAGAAAAAGAATCAGGCCATCCAGTAGTAATAATTACAACAATAACGTGAGATTCCTTTGCTATATGAATATTCTTGATTTTAAGGATGGATAGGGTGAATAGTGAGATGGTAATGTGTTATTCACTTATTCCTGCATTTCTTATAGAGTAGTGAATTTTAAGAAAGTGTGAGAGAGAGAGAGAGTGAGAGAGAGAGAGAGAATTTTTTAATACTTATTTTTTAGTTCTCGGCGGACACAACATCTTTGTTTGTATGTGGTGCTGAGGATCGAACCCAGGCCGCACGCATGCCAGGCGAGCGTGCTACCACTTGAGCCACACCCCCAGCCCTAGAGTAGTGAATTTGAATGTTGAATATCAGACCAATCTTATTTATTCAAAACGTTTCTCCAAATCTGTCAATAACAACTAATTGTTCTTCACTGTCCCCATCTATTTAGTGTCTGAGTTCTGAGTCAGGAAGATTTCTTGGAGTTCAGACAGTGAAACCTATCTGAAGGTGCTTTGTGTTCCCATCTTACGTAGTGAGAAGTGAAAGTTCAGATAATCAGGGATAATGACTCCAACTCAAAAGGTATTCAGGAAGGGCATGGTGGCACATGCCTGTAGTCCCAATAGCTTGGGAGGCTGAGGCAAGAGGATCACAAGTTCAAAGTCAGCCTCAACAATTTAGTGAGGTCCTCTGCAACTTAGCAAGAGCCTACCTCAAAATAAAATATAAAAAAGGGCTAGGGATATGGCTCAGTGGTTAAGTGCCCCTTAAGTGGGTTCAATCCCCAGTATAAAAAAAAAAAAAATCCAGGGGCTGAGGATATGGGTTTGTGGTAGATTATTTGCCTAGCATGCACAAGACACTGGGTTCTGTCCCCAGCACAGATTAAAAAAAAATTCAATTCCTATATTTGATAGTGAGAGTTCCAACAATTTATTTGAATGTATTTGGTTTCTGCATTTTTTCTTTGGTACCTGGGATTGAACCTAGGGGTGTTCTACCATTGAATTATACCCCCAGCTCTTTTTTATTTTGAAACAGGATCTTGCTAAATTGCCCAGAGTGGCCTTGAATTCCTCAGCCTGGAATTATAGGTGTGCCTCATGGCGTCCTTGTTTCCTGCATTTTTAATTTTTAATGTTGAGTTGAGGGAGAGGTTGGAGATTAGGGAAAACAGCTCTGTTTCAAAAATGTCTGGTTTGGCAAGTAGGGAGGGCTTGGAGGCTGAGGGGTAGTAGCTCTCTTTGAAATGCATCTGAATATATTTATATCCTGATTTTGGATAGTGAGAGTTCAGACAGCTTATCAGAGGGAAAATAGGTCTGTTTCAAATTTATCCAGTGAAGTTGAGAGACACTGGCTGCATCTCAAAAAACAAAACAACAACAACAAAAAACCCCACAACCCAGTCCAGATATATCTGTTTGATTCCTGAGTTCTTTGGGGAGGAATACTTGTGATTATGACAGCCATCATAACTGATTTTTTAATAGTCTATTAACTGATTTAATGCTCACAACAGCTCTGTGTTCACTACATACTGTTCTCATCATCCCCATTTAACAAATGAGAACATTGAGGCACAGAGACATTAAGTGAATTGTCTAAGCCGGCATACAACAGTAAATGACAGAGCAGGGTCAAATCCCACACCTACAACTTATTAGCTGTGTAGTATCCATGGGAGACTCAGGACCCACTGAAGTAGGGCTGAGAGTTTGGGCCATCTTCCAGGCTGTTAAAAATCATCAGAGTGGGGCTGGGGTTGTGGCTCATGGTAGAGTGCTTGCCTAGCATGTGTGAGGCACTGGGTTCGATTCTCAGCACCACACATAAGTAAATGAATAAAATAAAGGTCCATTGATATCTAAAAAAATTTTTTAAAAATCATCAGAGCAATGATATGTGTGGGTGACTCTGCCCTACTTGTCTGCATGGCCAAGGAGGTCCAGCTACCTGCTCTTCTCCACTTCCCTGCACCCCAACCCATCAATGGATGAGTTTATTATTGTTATTACCAGTCATTAATGATGTGATGAGTTTCCTTGCACTTTGAAATACCTTCCAGAGTTCCTTTGGCCTTTATTATCTTTATAATCACCTTTTACCCATTTTATAGATGAGGGAACCTGAGCCTTGAGATTCAATCTGCATTGCCAGCCTCAGTCTCTTGTCCCTGTTGGCTCTGATTTTATATACATCTCACTTCCTACCATCCTAACGTTCTTGGTGGCCCGCAAGAGGTGGCAGAGGCCATGGCCAAGAAAACACTCCCCACTAACACCCAGCTAGTTAGTTGCCCACCTTTCTGTTGTCCGCCTCCACCAGCTCTGGGCAGAGAAGAAGGAAAGAAGGGGGAGGTAATGAAAGGGGCCTTTGTGTGCCACACCGGAAATCTCACACCCAGGAAGAAAGGTGGGCAGGGATGGCAGGAGGCCTTAATAGCATGTGACAAAGGGAACTCTCTTGCTTGGCACACCTGCCAAAATAGGGAGAGAGCATTCCTGACACTCTGCTCTTTCATGTTGTAGCAGGGCTGCTTCAGGGGCCTGGGTTAGGTTTGGGCCTTGAGGTCACAGAGCAGACGGTCCCATACGGAGCACAGGATGTGTGGTGTGCGCTGGGACAGGCCCAGAGCCCATGTGGTGTTGTCCTTACATTGTAGGGACTTGGAACCCTCAATTTCCTTGTCTGGCATGAAGCCTGACTCCTGTCCAGAAATGGCAAAGGGAAGAAATGAAGGAGACCCAGCAAGGATGTGAAGAAGCCTGAACCTCCTTCCTACTCCTCCTCCTTCAGGAGCAACCTCTGCCTGCCTTCAGCCCCCAACCCAGACCCAAGATTCTGATTCTACTTGCTTTTTTTGGCGGGGGAGGTGAATACTAGGGATTTAATCCAGGGGTGATTTACCACTGAGCTATATCCCTGGCCATTTTTTGTTAAATATTTTTTAAAAATATATTTTTAGTAGTAGATAAACACAATACCTTTATTTTATTTATTCTTATGTGGTGCTGAGGATCAAACCCTGTGCCTCGCATGTGCTAGGTAAGCACACTACCACTGAGCCACAACCCCAGCCCCGTCCCAGCGGTTTTTTCTTTTTTTATTTTGAGACAAGGTCTCACTAAGTTTCTGAGGCTGACCTTGAATTTATAATTCTCCTGTCTGAGCCTCCTGCACTGCTGGGATTACAGGCAAAGGTCCCCTCCCCCACTCCACCTGCTCTTGTGGGTAGTGATCTATATCAGGTCTCTTCACCTCTCTGAGCTTCAGCTTCCACATAAGTACAATGGCTCTGAGAAGGTAGGCATATAACATTCTTCCATGTTTGTAGGACATAAATTATTGTGGTTGGTTTACTAGGATTACTTCTTCTGGACCTGTGGAAGGCTGTAGGGTCTTGAGATCTGGCCTCTTAGAAAGGTTCACTTCCTCTGTCCCCAACTTGGAAATTTATCCCAATGAATTACTCCAAGGACTTCTCCCACCCCACCTTGCCCTAGGAGGAAGGGCAGGGGCCTTGGGAATGTGATACATACTCCTAAGAGACACAAATTTGGTATAACACCTGAGCCTCCAGTCTGCTTTACAGTTCCCCAGTCCTCTGGTCCCCCAACCCCAAGGCGTACCGTCAGCAGGCAAGCTCTGGTCCTCTGGAAATCTGGGCAGCATGAGAGGCAGTGTGCATTCCAAGACTCTTAGCTCTTCTTTCCCAGGTCTCTACTTAAGTATCTGAGGTGAGGGGGGGTATTCCAAATTCTCTTCTTGGCCATGCAGGACACTGTGAAGGGACTAGGCCCTGAGGCTGCCCTCCAGGGATAGCCCTAGCCCTCATGGTAGACAGGCAAGGGTTAAAAGGTGTGGGCCGGCCCAGTTCCTGGCCAGGTAGGCTGGGCCATTACCTAGTGGGAGGCAGCCAAGGCATCCGCCACTGTTGCTCACTGCCACTGCCAGCCGAACCAGGGCCCGATTGAGACAACTATTTTTTTTTCTGAGGTACCCGAAGCTACCCCACAGCACTCTCTGACATTGGTGAGCACCTGGGAGTAGTGGGCCCAGGGGTGGGGGGGATGAGAGCATTAGGAAGCGGAGTATGGTGTACTAAAGTTCCCTTCAGAAGAGAGCCAGGTCTGTGGGAGAGGTACACCAACAATGTGGGGTGGGGCTGGGGGGGGTTCAGCACAGAAGGAGGGCCTGAGAATCACAAAATGTCCTACTTCCTTTCCTGGAACAAAGTAATTTAGGGCCGGAAATGGACGAAATGGACAGGGGAAGGATGGGGGAGAAGACACATGAGTTCCCCTTCTCCCCTCCTCTTACTTCCTCTCTTCCTTTCCTCCCTGCCAGAGTAGCTTCTGTCCTTCTGCAACCCAAGGCCAATGCTTCTGAGAAGCCAGACTGAGCTGTTTGAAAAACCATTGTCTAGACACCTGCCTACCCACTCCCTGTTTGTTCACCTAGAGTGGAGAAAGCTGGCACAGGGGGACTCAGGGGGCAATTCAGACTTTGAGAATGTTCCAGGGGTGTCTGTGTGTGGAAATGGGGGGTCTTGGTGACAGTGTTGGGGTGCCACCCCGGTGAGGTGTCTTGGTTGTAAACAGTCATTACAGCCAGGAATTTCTCGGCTGTGGTGTCAGAAGGGCAGACCTGAAAAACCTGCTGGGCCCGCCTCTGGGTGTGGGGGGTGCCTTCTTGCAGCTCTCTTGCTGCAGCCCATCCCTGTGACAGGATGTCAGAACAGGGTCATGGGGTCATCAGTGGAGGTCCCAGGGGCCCGTGTGGGGACACGCTGGGGAAGAGATTGCTCAAATCCCTTTTCTACCATCTCTGGATAGGGACTTGGCAGCCCTAGGTTTCCAGGCAAGAGTGCAAAGGACATGTGAGTGGAGGCAAAGATTTTGGAGCCAGGTGTGGGGCGTTGACCCTGTGTCTAGCCTGCCCAGTGACCCCATGACTCATACCCTAGCTATGTCCCTGAGGTCAGGTGGACAGGGTAGAGTCAGGGTTCCTGTGTGGACCCTGTGTTGATTTCTAGGATGCTCTGAGCTCCCAGAGAAGTTGGAGGATTGAGGTAGCCCCATGTGAAATGTGGGGCCACTCATAGTGAATGGGGTAAATGGGCCTATGTGGGGAGGAGTTGTGTTCCTTTGGTTGTGTTCCTTTTGAGATGGAAGAAGGTTCAGGGGAGCCTGGGAAAATTTCCCAAATCCAAATGGGACTTGGGTAAAGTAGGAACTCTAGGAGCCAAGGGGCAAAGAGAAGTTGAATTGGGACATCAAAGGAACCCTGCCATGCTGGGAAGGGTCATACCTTAGATGGGTAGCCATGTGAGGGCCTCTGCAAAGTACACGCTGTGTCTGGATTTTTCCCCCTTTTTGGTACTGGGGATTGAGCCCAGGGGAGCTTAACCACTGAGCCACATCCCCAGACCTTTTAATTTTTTTTTTTTTTAAATTTTGAGACAGGGTCTCACTAAGTTGCTGACGCTGGCTTTGAACTTGTTATCCTCCTGCCTCAGCCTCCCGAGCTGTTGGCATTACAGGCGTGTGCCACCTGTACCTAGCTTTCATTTTTATTTTGAGACCAGGGTCACACTATGTTGCTTAGGATCTCTCTAAGTTGCTGAGGCTGGCCTCAAACTTGTGTTCCTCCTGTCTCAGCCTCCTGAGTTGCTTGGATTATAGGCATGTTCCACCCCACCTGGCTGTGCCTAGATTTATAAAACGGCTCTAGAGATTGACCTCATACCTGATGTTGAGGACAGGGCACAGCTGCTTCAAGACAGTGATACAGACCCTATGGGGCTGATAGGAGGACAACAGAGAATCCAGGAGCACCTTATAGGCAGCTTGGCCATACCCCACAATATAGAGATGGGGAAGGGGCTTGTACCCCTGCCTCTTTGGTTGCTTGGGTCTTCCCTTGGCTACCAGATCCACAAGCTGTGGATTTCAGGGTAGGTGGAGATGGGAACTCTGTGGCCCCATGAGGCCCTCCCAGTCACCTGTCATGAAGGTTAGGCCAGGTGGTGGGAGGTGATGTCACCCTGCTGCCCAGCTGGGACCAAGCAGGGTGTGGGAGGGAGAGAGCAAAGTCTAGAGGAGAGGATGAGGGAGGGCTGGTAGCTGGCCAAGGCAGACTTCATGGTCCATCAGGGTTTCTGGGCGCAGAGAAAACAGGTGGCTTGTTATCTGTGGTTATGGACTTCACTTCTCACAAATCTCTGCAAGGTGACCTCCATATGCTAGTCTCAGACTAACCTGTGATGGAGAGAGGGGATGGAGGGACCTTGGGCTAGGTGAATATTCCTTGTTACACGAGGGCTACAGGATGGAATTAGGACAGGTATGGACCCACAAATCTGGACTTGAACCCTAGCTTGGCTCCCTCAGCCAACAGACATTCATGAGGCACTTGCTGTACAAACCACAGTGGTTAGGGTGCTAGAGATACTGATTTAATAGTATCTCCTGATTCAACACGCCTCATGGAGGTACAGGGGAGGCACAGTCTCTTGTTGGACAGCAATTGTGAAGTGATATTTAAGCCCCAGAATTATAAATGAGAAATGGGGCCGGGTTGGTAAGAAGTTTAAAACAGCACTCCAGATGGCCATAGCCTGGGCCAAGGCCCCTATGTGGCTTGCTGGACCAGGCAGTTTATGATAAAGTTGGTGGGGTTACAACAGCCTTAGTGGTGGAGAGTGTAGGGCCAGGGAGATGGGCCTGGGGTATGTCCTTGACTGTGGGCAAGTTATTCACCTCTCCACCTTCCTCTTCTCACCTCTAACATGGGGTAATAATAATCAGAGAACTCCCATCCCCAGCTAGTTGTGAAGATTCAATGTGACATAGTAGGCAACTCTTCCAGGCAGCCGGTGCTTTATAAGTGCCAACTAGTGTGATACTTGATTGAATCTTTACCATCATTTCTCTCTCTCTAGGCAAGACTCCCGGCTGTGGCCCATGGGCCTCTGAGGAGGCGTAAGTCTGCCCAGCTTCCCACTTGCTGTGTTCCCACTCAATGGGAAGGGAACCAAGGTACCAGGGCAGTGTGGGTCCAGTCATTGACACAGAATCAGAGGCCAGGCCAGGCAGGTGGGTGGGGCCCAGGGTACTTTGTATTCCCAGCTGGAGTGTGGGAAGCTGAGTTGGGCTGGGTACTGGAGTATCATGGGATGTGCTTTCTTAATGGCTCCTGTGTGTCACTGCTAGGCCTTGTCCACCATCAGCCACGGCCTCCTGACAACACCAGGATGGAAGTCAAAGGTCAGCTGATCAGCTCTCCTACCTTCAATGCCTCAGGTTGGTGGCTGGTTTCCCCCTCTTGTGGCCTCTTCCCCTGCTCTCCATCACCACCTGTCTGTTTGGGAAAGGTTGGTACCTGGCCCCACAACTGCTTCAGGATTGCCCAGTTGTCCCATTGATCTTTGTTTTTTCCGTCCAGCTGCCCTTTTTGGAGAGGCTGCCCCCCAGGTGAAGTCAGAGCGTCTGAGGGGACTGCTTGACCGGCAGCGGGCCCTGCAAGAGGCCCTGAGCCTGAAACTTCAAGAACTCCGAAAAGTGTGTCTCCAGGAGGCGGTAAGAGCTTGGCCTGAGGGGTGTCAAGTGGGAGGGGGTGAGGGGCTGGGACCCCTAGATAGACGGACTGTAGTGGAAATTGCTAAACCACTTATCTCGACTGTAGGTCACCCTCTGTCTTCTCAAAGCTCAACTGAGATTTCTTAGAATCAGTGAAATATGGTGATACAGGCCTACAGTCTCTTGTCTACCCTTTAAAACCTCCAGATCCTCAACAAACAAACAAAAATAAACAAACAGGACCTGGAGTTGTGGTTCAGCAGTAGAGTGCTTGCCTACTACTAGCATGTGCCAGGTGCTGGGTTTGATCCTCAGCACCACATAAAAATAAATAAATAAAATAAAGGTATTATGCCCAACTATTATGAAAGAAAGAGAGAGAGAGAGAGAAAGGAAAATTTTTAAAAAGGCTGTGTCCAAAATTTGGTAGCAAGGTCTACTCTGAACTGTCATGGGGTGATTTCTAGGTTTGATTTATCCTTCTTATTGTGAATGCCCTCATAGCTTGGTAGAAACCTTGAAGGGAGTGTTTTTAATATGCAATATATAGAATGTGTTGCCTTTGTAAAAACTAAAAGCTTCTGGACTATAAAGCAGGCTACCCAGCCTCCCACGCACATACCTCAGGGATTTGGGCTATTGAGGGGATGAGAGTCTACACTGCCCACCACCTTGGTGGAGATCTTGGGAGAAGGAAGAAAAACAATGTGTGGGATGCTGAGAAGGGCCAGGCTCCTTGGAGGACTTCTGTACCTTCTGGGATCATCACTGCTTTACTCCATCTAGTTTGTCTCCCTCCCCGGCCCCTCCAGGAGCTGACTGGCCAGCTGCCCCCTGAGTGCCCACTGGAACCTGGCGAACGGCCCCAGTTGGTACGCCGTCGGCCCCCTGCAGCCCGTGCCTACCCTCCACTGCATCCCAATCCAGCACATCACTCCTTGTGCCCTGTTGAGGTGAGCAGATGGGTGTGGAAAGTAAGATGGTGAGGGGAAGTAACAGCACCAGGCTTGGGATGGGGAGGAGGTTGTGGCCAGGGGAGGGAGAGGCTAAGATAAGAAGGGAAAAATCTTCAGGAGTTGGATTCTTGGAACAATGCTAGTCCCTACGTCTTTCAGGACAGGTTAGCCACTTTCAAAAGACAACAGGCCCTACCCCTCATCAAATGTACCCCTCTGCCAGAGAATGCTTAAGCTTCACCCCTAGGCAAATTGGTCTGCCCACAGGAAGAGCAAGCTGCACTTCCAGTGTAGATGGGCTCCTCCACTCTCTGGCCCCTGTGCCTGGCAATTTCTAACATTTGGTTCTCTTCTACCCATCTTGGGTCCCATAGGAGCTGGAACGGGAAGTGTCGGTGCAGCAGCAGATTGCAGCCGCTGCCCGACGCTTGGCCCTAGCCCCTGAGCTGAGTGGTGAACAGCGGCGACGCAGGCGCCAGGTACAGGCAGATGCACTGAGGAGGCTGCATGAGTTGGAGGAGCAGCTGGGGGATGTCCGGGCCCGCCTTGGCCTCCCAGTTCTCCCTCCCCAGCCACTGCCGCTGTCTGCAGGGGCACTTATCACCACCCAGGGAGTCTGCCTGGGCACACGCCTAGCTCAGCTCAGCCAAGGTGAGCCAGGCCTCAGCACCCTACCAGTGAGAATGGGAAAATGGGCCAGGGAGGGACTCTTTTAAGTAGTGGAAGTGGTAGGGGTGGCATGGATGAGCAGCCAGTGAAACCCAGAATTTAAGGGAGCCACTGAATGAGAAGAATTATAGAAACTGACTCACAGGTAAGGGCAGGCCCTAGGGGACTGAGCACTAGACCCCAGGAAAGTGAAGACCCAGCATGTGGTGGTCATGCATTCAGATAAAGGTGGATTCTTGGGAGAGGGAACAGGGTGAGATGGTATACTCCAGAAGGTGAGCTAAGCAGAAGAGCCCATTCAGTAGTGTAAGGGATTGGTACCCAGGTCTTAGAGTGATAGGCCTGGTTCTCCCCCTTCTCACCTGTAGAAGATGTAGTTCTGCACTCGGAGAGCAGCTCCCTCTCAGAGTCTGGGGCCAGCCATGATAATGGTGAGGACTCCTATTCCCCAAACCTGCCCACAGTTCCCTTTTCTGTCTCCTCAGCCCATCCTGTTGCTCAGACCCTTACTTGTTTAGCTCCTCCTTAGCCATGCCCCATCTGATTGTACCACCCCCCATTTTAGCTTCATCATATCCCTCACCCCCTCAGCCCAAGGATCTACTTGTCAGCCTCTTCCTTACCCATTTTACCCCACCTTTCCCCTTATTTCTTTTTTCTTTCTTTTTTTCTCCCCTTATTTCTTTAGCTTGCTTAATCGTGTCCTAGCTCTTGCCCTTTCCTTACTTCTCTAGTCCCTCCCTGTTGCTTCGCCCCAATCCATACTGCCTCTTCTGACCTTCTCTAATTGAATTCTACCCCATTCTCTCCTTCCATCCAGAGGAACCCCGTGGCTGCTTCTCTCTGGCAGAGCGCCCCTCGCCACCAAAGGCTTGGGACCAGCTGCGAGCAGTATCTGGGGGGAGCCCTGAGCGACGAACCCCATGGAAACCACCTCCTTCAGATCTTTATGGGGATCTGAAGAGCCGGAGGAACTCTGTGGCCAGCCCTACCAGGTGAGGATGAACCTCTTCCCCTGCCTTCCCCAGGAGCCAGGAATGGAATCCTGAGCCTGGGCTGGCAAGAGGGCCTGCTGGTGGGTACAGTCTCTAACCTGGGCCCCGACCTGGGCCTGCCCGTCTCTGTCTAGCCCCACACGCTCGCTGCCCAGGAGTGCCTCCAGTTTTGAGGGGCGAAGTGTGCCTGCCACCCCTGTCCTCACCCGGGGCACTGGCCCCCAGCTCTGCAAGTAAGGGGACTCTGAGGGAGGGTCTGAGGATCAGAGAAGGGAACTGTTAGTTTTAACTGGAAGTGTTAAGAAATTATCAAAATGTGGGGGCATGGGCAACTGGGTTTAAAAGGTGAATAGGAGTTGTCTTGGAGAACAGGGTGGGAACTGGGTGCAGAAGCACAAATGTTTGCGTATGTTTCTTTTTCCTATGTCTTCTCATCTCTGAATCCTTGTGTCCTTATTTGTGAAACAGGCACAATGACATCTGCCTTTGAGAGACACAGGCATAATAATTTCTGGGCAACATGTCCTGGGTGCCTATACTGTCTGCTAGTAATCTGTGTTTTGTGTGATATCAACTCATTTAATCATCACAAGTTCCCTCTGAGAGCTGTGGTCTTGTCATTCCTGTTTTACAGATGAGGCACAGAGGGTTAGTTAATGAGCTGGTTAGTAAACTGAAATCCTGGTGTTTGAACCCAGGCAATCTTGACTCTGGAGTCTGTGCTTTTAATCACTATACTATATACTCTTTGTTTTGTCTGCTTTGGTTTGGTTTGGTACTGGGGATAGAATCCAAGGATACTACCACTGAACTACATCCCCAGACCTTACTTTTCATTTTGAGACAGGGTCTTGCTAAGTTGCTGAGGCTGGCTTTGAACTTGTAATCCTCCTGCCTCAGCCTCCCAAGCCACTGGGATTACAAGCATGTGCCGCCACGCCTGGTTTATTCTATTGTTTCTTAAACAGTAGGACTTATTAAGTACCTACTTTCCCAGGTTGCAAACAAAAACCAAATCCCTCTGTTTTTGAGGCCTGTGTTCTGTGCATGGTGGCTATTGGGATGATTGTTTTGGGCAGTTCATAAACATGGTGGCACAGAGTTTAGGCAGGTCTTAAATTCCAGGCCTAAGGACTAGGACTTGGTCCTGAAAGTAGTGAGGGTTAGGGTTAGGGGATAAGGAAGAATGCTCTGTTTGACTGCTCCTCTGCTAATATTTTCTCCCCAGCCCTATACATATTTGCATCTCCCTTAGTGTTAACTGCCCTTTCTGTCTATACATTTCCAACCCCAGGGGCCCCCAGTTTGGGACCAAATTCCAGCTGTGCTACCTAACACCTTCATGCATCCAATTTCTGATCCTGGGCCCATTTTAGAGATGTGCAAGTGGAGGCTCAGAAAGAGATGGTGTGGGGAGGGCATTCAAACCACTTGCCTGATAATTTTTGACCGTACTCCCATTACCCTCACCTCTGCACCCCAGGCCCGAAGGCCTCCATTCTCGACAGTGGTCCGGCAGCCAAGACTCCCAGATGGGCTTCCCCCGGGCGGACCCTGCCTCAGATCGCGCCTCCCTCTTCGCAGCTCGCACTCGCCGCAGCAACAGCTCTGAGGCCCTGCTGGTGGACCGGGCTGCTGCTGGGGGAGCTGGCTCTCCGCCTGCCCCTCTGGCTCCCCCTGCCACTGGCCCACCAGTCTGCAAGAGCAGTGAGGTGCTGTATGAGCGCCCCCAACCAACCCCTGCCTTCTCCTCTCGTACAGCAGGGCCCCCAGACCCTCCCCGGGCCGCCAGGCCTAGCTCAGCTGCCCCTGCTTCCCGTGGAGCCCCCCGGCTCCCACCTGTGTGTGGGGACTTCCTCTTGGACTATTCCTTGGACCGAGGCCTGCCCCGCAGTGGCGGTGGGGCAGGCTGGGGGGAGCTGCTGCCTGCAGCTGAGGCCCCAGGACCACTCTCCCGCCGGGATGGGCTCCTCGCCATGCTCCCTGGCCCACCACCCATGTATGCAGCTGATGGCAGCAGCCCCCTCCTCCGCAGCAAGGACCCCCACACCCGTGCCACCCGTACCAAGCCCTGTGGCCTGCCCCTGGAAGCTGCTGAGGGTCCAGAGGTGCATTCAAACCCTCTGCTATGGATGCCCCCACCCACCCGGATCCCCCCGACGGGTGAGCGCAGTGGCCACAAGAACCTTGCCCTGGAGGGGCTGCGGGACTGGTACATCCGGAACTCGGGACTGGCCATGGGGCCCCAGCGCCGGCCTATGCTCCCTCACGTGGGCCCACCACACCCACCCTTCCTTCATGCCCGCTGCTATGAGGTGGGCCAGGCGCTGTACGGGGGCCCCAGCCAGGCTCCGCTCCCGCACTCGAGGAGTTTCACGGCACCCCCTGTTTCTAGCAGGTATGGGGGGTGCTTTTACTGATGGGTAGGGGTCTCTTGAGGCAATTGGTAAAGATATCCAGGCCAGGGATCAGCTAGTCATGATAGCTAATGACTGGGACCACAAGGAAACTAGCTGCAGTGTTGACACAGGTCATTTCCAGGTGTGACCTGCACTAGGCCTTGGGGTCCTGGTAGAGGGGGATCCTGGGCACTGGTAGCAGTTCCTTACCAAGTCCTAGAAGGAGTTTAATATTTTAACCAGTGCATGTTGGCTGGAAATGAGCCTTGAAGCCAGGGTGCTGGGAGGAAGGGACGTCATGTGCCCTCATCTTTCTCTTCCTCTTTTCTCCATGCCCCATGCTCGGGAGCATAAAGGTGCTTTTCTGTGCCTGCCTCCACCTCTTTAACGAGACTCTTTTCTTCTTTCTTTCTGTGTCTTGTCTGTCTTTTCCTCTCTCTTCTCTGTCTTCCCCACCCTGTCCTCCGGATTCCTGCTGTCCCCTTCTAAAGATACTACGCGGACTTCCTGTACCCCCCGGAGCTGAACGCTCGTTTAAGTGACCTGACGCTAGAGGGGGACCAGTCTTCCAGTTCTGACCCCCAGACCCCAGGGACACTGGTCTGACCCCTTCTGATATGCCCCTTGTTGGTCTGGGCATGGCTCTAGTCCTGGGAGCACAGAGCCGACCTCGCTGAGCCCTGGGATGTGGTTGCTCTCACTCCTGGGCGGGGCACCAACCTGATCTTCCAAGGCCCCTGGCTCCCCATGGGCCCAGGAAGGTGTCTAATACCCTGCTTCTCTCACACTGTGCTGGGGACTGGGGGACCTCAGCCAGCTTCAAGGAGAGTGAATGATGTAATGGGGATTCCAATCCCCTTCCTCCATTTCTGTTTACAGTTGTGATTTAGTATTCACTGTCTTTGCCCAATACTAGGCATTTTATAAAAGGGAAACTGTGAGCTCATCCTGGTTGGGTTCATTCCTGTTCCCCTGCCCAACCTGTTCAGGTCCGCCGCCCCCTCCATAATGGACCATATAGGGTCTTAGGACCCTTTTGGGGGGTAGTCAGGAGACTCTGTTGTGAACAGAACTCCCTGCCACTCCCCAAACCAGGGCAGTTTGGATTTCTGCCCACATTTGGAAGGATTAAATTCTGGGTGGGGTGCCCTATCCCTCTCTGTGCTGATCATTCCCAATCAGGAGGCCCTGTAGGAGGCTAACAAGGGGCAGAGCCATTCAGTATATTGCATCCTGGGATGCTGTGGTGGTTGAACCTGGCATCTGGTACATGCCAGTACAATCCTCAGGTGACGTCTGGCCATGGGCCACAGGCCACGTCACATCCTCCTTGGCTTTCCTTCAATTCAACACTTTTTAAACAAATCCATACAATCTGTGTTTTCTATGATACCTGTCTGTGACTTTCTGGAGCTGGGGGTTCCCCTACCCCCTTTACCTAGTGTTAAAATTTTTCTTTTTGTACCAGTGGATCTGGGCCCAAGACACTACCCACACTGGAAGGGGATTTCTATAATAAATGTGTAAACTGAACCTTGTGTTACTTCTCTAGTCTGCTTTGCCTTGGGGCCCACACCTCTCATTAATACATTTTTACAGGAAGGAAAATACCGGATAGCCTGCAACAGTGTCATCTGTTTTGGCTTGCTTTGTGATGTGGGACAACTTTGCCTGTCTGCTCTAAGATTCCTAGACCATCTCAAACAGGAAATTTTTTTTAGGTACTGGGGATTGAACCCAGAATGTTCTACCAATGAACTACATCCCCAGTCCTTTTTATTTATTTATTTATTTTACTTTGAGACAAGGTCTTGCCAAGTTACCAAGCTAGCCTCAAACTTGCTGTCCTCCTGCCTCAGACTCCTGAGTCACTGAGATTACAGGTGGGGGCCAGCACACCCAGCTCAAACAAGAATTCTTAGTAATTCAAAATGGTGATAGTATACACTCTATTCCCTTAACCTCCCCATGCTTTATTGATCATCCAGAGGTAAAAGTTTTGAGAAAGGGCCTAAGCCCTTCATCCTATACACTTGACAGGGAGACCTAATCAGGTAGAGGCTAGCAGAATTGAAGAGCAGACCACACTGTCCATTGAAAGGTACAAGAACTTCACTCAGGAGGCCAAACTGGCTTGAGAGATGCAACGGCTTTATTGTTGCAGTAATACTGATACAGATATCCTCTTCCCTGCTGGGGCTTCTCCACCCCTTGGTCCTTGACACTGGAATGTTGGGGAAAGGAGCCAAATCTGGAGAGCTGGAGGGAAGCTACTGGGACTTGTGAAGGTTGGGGATCACCTGGGACCAAGGATCCAACAGTCAGGTATTCTGACTCCACCCAGGTGAGGCCTGAGAACACTTGGTTTGGGGGTCAAGATTTGGCAATGCCTTAATCAGGTTCAAAGCAGGGGTGGGGCTAGAAAAGCCTTGGTCCGGGTATCTTGTGTTGAGAATTCCTTGCCCTGGGCATGGGATCCCAGAATGGAATACCAGTGAATCCCAAATTTGGGTTGGGGGGGTATCTCTTGAGTCCATAGTTTGAGATTGGTCAGGGATGCTCTGGTCTCGAGCCCCAATTTTGGAGGTGAATGTAGGTGGCTCTGGGTCCCAAGTTCCGGGCTGGAGAAGTGTCTGGTATCTAAATAATAGGGGTTTGGATCCAAGGAAATCCTGATTTTGCATGTGGGGCACATTCACAGAGGTCTTGTTTGGACTAGGGGGCTCTAGGCTCCTATCTTAAAGTCTGGGAAAGGGCTCTGGGTCCCAGGTATGGGCTGGGGTGGGATGGTGTTCTCCAGGCCCTTGGGTGCAGATTCCAGGCCCTTAGGATCCAGCCTCCTGCTCTTGTCCCAGGGCCTCTAGTAGCAGCCCCATTGGCGTTCGCTTGAGACCAATGCTCTCGATCTTGTTCTCGATCTTGTTTTTAAGGTTGCGCAGGCGCAGCGAGGCATGCACCAGGATCACTGTGGGCGGTATCCAGAGGAGTCGGGTCAGTGGGAAGGGCCCTTATTTTTCAGCCAGTCAGGGCCCACTGGAGGGAATTGGCTCACTGGCAGGCCAATCATCAAGTGGAATGGCAAGGACGCCTCTGGAGTAGTTATCTTTACATGGGGGCGTGGCCAGGAAGGGAGTCCAATAACAGGGACGTGGCCAGTTTAAGGCACTTAACACCAGGAGACCCAAGAAGGTGGTAATAAGAGAGGCGTACTCTTAAGTGGGGAGCAGCACCAAAGAAGGTGCATTTAACAGAGGCCTTGCTGCCCTTGTGTTGCTTCTCTAGTCTGCTTCCCAACCCCCTCTCAGCCCATGGACCAGCACAGGGCGGGCCTGCCGACTTAAGCGCGCTGGCCATTTCCCCGGCTATTTCAGGGTAGTGAAGACTCACAAAGGACCGGCCCGGCGATGCTGATCAGGAAGGTGCAAGCGCTACCCGCGACCCAGAGAACGAGGAGACCGACGGCAAGTACTGCTGCCAAGCAGGCTGCTGGGTGGCTGCGGCGACAGCGGCGTACTGCTGCGCGGGTCTCAGCCGCCCACACCAGCACGCCGAGGGCCACCACCACTGCAAGCGCACTCAGGAGCGTGTGCAGCGGACGCACGTACCTGCGGGAACAAGGGCACTAAGCTAGTCTCACCTGGGTCCTGGGCCCCAAGAGCGTAGATCCCCGTTTCTGGACCTCCAGCCCGGCAAACACTCATGCCAGCTCTGTCCCCGACAGGTCCATCCACCAGATTCCTATGGACCCTCATTCCCTGTGTGTCAATCCTACAGTCTGAATTTCCTGTTCCCTGATTTTGGTCTTCCCATCTCACTAAATGCCCCGGGCTCCTAACACTTTCCTGGGTCTTTCTTCTGACTCTACCCCCAACTCCTGAGCAGGGATCCTTCTCCAGCAACCCCACCTTCACCTCACCCCACATCCTCCATTTGAGCCGAGCCCCTGCAGATCCAGCATCCAGGCCTCAAATCCTGTCACACATTTCTTTC